>NW_012147964.1:2815536-2830674 GCF_000956105.1 Propithecus coquereli
GACCGTCCTCCCAGGGGACATCCAGGGTTAGGTTCCTGCCAGCCTCTGTCACAGCGTTTCCATCAGCCGATCCCTCCTTGTCCTATGTGTGTCCCGCTGACAGGCGCCTTGCAGAACGCAGTGTTGTTTGTCCGCACTGAGGTCTCGGGCGCGGCAATGTCACCCGCTCCCGAGTGGGGCTTCTCTGACACACGGGCTCCTCCTCAAGGCTCCCCCAGGCTCCTGGCGCCGGGGGACACAGAAAGCGCTTCAGCAGCACACTGGCCAGGGGGTGGGGGGCAATTTTAACAGCAAAATCACCTAGAAAAAGCACAAAAATGCCAAAATCGTGGCTCTCAGTGATCCAGGAAAAGGCCCTGTTCACAGCGTGAGCAGAAACGGGAGGGCAGGGGGGTTGCCTCGCGCCGCGTGAGCTGGGAACACGCATCCAGAGGTAGTCGGGGTCCCCACTCAGGTCGGCTCTCCCAGACCCCCCACCCGGAGCAGGGGCCAGGTGACCGTCCAGCCAGACAGATGAGAGCCGAGGGCCCCTTGGGATCTGCAGCGGGGACGCTGGAGGTGTGGCCTCGTCCCGCAGGCCAGCCCTCCACGCCGTGCTATGGACAGCGGGCACGGAGACCGCCAGGCCCCGGGAACCCAGGACCACACACAGAGCGGCTGTGGGCGATGCTCCGACAGCAGGGTGGCAGGGTGCCCCCAGGACCATGACCGGACAAGACTTCCCCCCCGCCGGGCCGATGTTTGCTCTCTGGACCCTGACCCTGCCGGACCCAGCCCTCCCACTGTGGGTGGCCGTGCCGGAGCCTCCTGCCCTGGGCTGCGGTGGGGCTGTGCCCGGCAGGCGCTGGTGCTCCGTGCTGACCTGGAACCCTCTCTCGCACACTGGTGCTTTGGGAAACTGCAGTGGCCTGGGGGCCCACGCAGTCCTGGACCCCAGCCCTCCCCTGCGGTCACACCCAGCCCTTCCTTGCTGAGCCCCCAAGTGTCCTGCTGTGTCACCAACCACCTGGGCACGTGCTCTCACCTCCCCCTGCCCCTACGCTGGGAACACTCCTGTGGTTCTTGTTCTCTTTTCCTCCCGCTCTGAGAAGGTGTCACGTGTCCACGGCGCCACACGCAGCCTGTGCGAGAGGAAGCCGTGCTGTCCCTGCCGCTCTGACCCAGGCCCGCCTGGAGCCTCTGTCCGGCGGCTGGGTCTGCGCGGCCCTTGGTCACATGGTCTCTGCCCTCGTGTGTGACGTACCCCGTACTCCACACCGGGCTCCTTCTCCCAACTCTTCTTTGATACGGTCTATTGAGATGCAACTCGCATACGCACATTTTGCCTGTTCCAGATGTACAAGTTAGTGGGCTTTAATACATTCATCTCTACTTCCAGAACATTCTCGTCACCCAGAGAGGAAGCCCTGTCCCCATCAGCAGTCACCCCCCCCATCCCCTCCCCAGCCCCTGGCGACCACGAATCCACATCCCGTCTCTGTGGCTCTGCCTGTTCTGGACGTTTCATATAAACGGAGTCTCACACTGTGTGTCCTTCTGTGTCTGGCGTCTCTCACTGAGCACGACGTCCTCAAGGTCCCTCCACGCTGTGGCCTGTGTCAGAGCCTCGTCCCTTCTCGTGGCCGAGTGATGCTCCACTTATACCACGTTGTGTGTGTCCATCATCCATTGATGGATATCTGGATTGTTTTCACTTTGAGGCTGTTACAAACAATGCTGTGTGAACATTTGCGTACAAGTTTCTGTGCAGAAGTACATTTTCGCTTCTCTTGGGTAGAAACCTAAGGGTGGAATTGCTGGGTCGTATAGAAACCTTGCGTCCAACCACCTGAAGAACTGCCAGACTGTTTTCCAAAGCGGCTGGACCACCGTATACTCCGCCTGGCAACGTGTGGGGGCCCCGGTTTCTCCACATCCTAACTGACACTTCTTATTCTCTGTCTTTTTTGTCATGGCCGTCCTAGTGGGTACGATATCTCATTGTGGCTGTGACTTACATTGCCCTGATGGCTAAAGATCATGTGCTTGTTGGCCATTTGTGTATCTTCTTTGCAGAAACTGCTGTTGAGATCCCTGGCTCATTTTGTAATTGGGTTATTTGGTTTTTTATTATTGAGTTGTAGGAGTTCTTTATATATTTTAGATACATGTCTTTTACCAGATAGATGATTTACAAATATTCTCTCCCATTCCACACGTTGTATTTTCAGTTTCTTGACAGTGTCCTTTGAAGCACGAAAGTTTTGGTTTTTTTTTTTTTTTGAGACAGAGCCTCACTGTGTTGCCCAGGCTAGAGTGCCATGGCGTCATCCTCGCTCACAGCAACCTCAAACTCCTGGGCTCAAGCGATCCTCCTGCCTCAGCCTCCCGAGTAGCTGGGACTACAGGCATGTGCCACCATGCCCGGCTAGTTTTTTCTATATATTTTTAGTTGTCCAATTAATTTCTTTCTATTTTTAGTAGAGACGGGGTCTCGCTTTTGCTCAGGCTGGTTTCGAACTTCTGAGCTCAAACAATCCGCCCACCTCGGCCTCCCAGAGAGCTAGGATTACAGGCATGAGCCACCACGCCCGGCCCTGGCTCAAGTTTTGATGAATTTCAATGAAGCCCAATTTATCTACTTTTCCTTGGTTGCTTGTGCTTTTGGTGTCATAGCTAAGAAACCATTGCCGCATCCATAGTCACAAAGATCTGCCGTTATATTTTCTTCTGAGAGTGGAATAGTTGTAGCTGTTACATTCGTTTAGGCTTGTGATCCATTTTGAGTTAATTTCTGTGTGTGGCCTGAGGTAGGGGTCCAGCCTCACTCTCTTGCATGTGAAATTCCAGTTGTCCCAGCACTATTTGTTAAGGAGATTATTTTTCCTCCGTTGAATTGTCTTGGCACCTTGTCGAAATCTGTTGACTGTTCGGGTTATTTCTGGTTTCTCAGTTGATCTATTTTGGACTAATCTATCGATCTATATGTGTGTCTACACCAGTACCACGCTGTCTTGAGTACCATAGCTTTGTAGCAAGTTTTTTTATTCTTTCAAAAACATTCAGTTGGCTCTGGGAGGCCAAGGCAGGAGGATTGCTTGAGGCCGGGAGTTCGAGACCAGCCTGAGCAAGAGCGAGACCCTGTCTCTACAAAAATGCAAAAAAATTTAGCTGGGCATGGTGGTGTGTACCTATAGTCCCAGGTTCTCAGGAGGCTGAAGCAGGAGGATCGCTTGAGCCCAGGAGTTGGAGGCTGCAGTGAGCTGTGATGACACCACTGCACTCCAGCCTGGGCGACAGAGCAAGACCTTGTCTCAAAAAAACCAAACAGGCAAAACAACAACACCTTCAGTTGGTACCAAAGTAGCAAGTGTTGACACAAGTCCGAGTCCTCCACCTTCGCCCTGCAGGTCGCCTTTTAATGTGCCGAGTCTCTCTGGCCTCTGGTCTCTGTCAACATGGATTAGAGCCGCCAAGTCTTTTAAGCAGCTCTGTGACATTCCATTGTGTGCATTCCACCATTCATTCACCTTGTTATCAGCTCCTTACTGAGCACCTGCTGTGTGTGGCTCTCTCAGCCCAGCTGGGAGGCCAGGGAACAACTGGGCTGGATTATTCTAACCCAAGAGTTGGGAAACTTTTTCTATAAAGGGCCAGGCAGTATGCTTTTTAGTTTTATGGCCCAGATGGTCTCTGTCCCAACTCTTCCATGCTGCCCTTGTGGCATAAAAGCAGCCATAGACAATTCATGAACAGATGAGCGTGACTGTGTTCCAATAAAACTTTATTTACAAAAGCAGGCAGTGGGCCGGATCTGGGCCCGGACTGTGGTTCGCCAGCCCCCGCTCTCAGCAGTCCTTCATAGGACCTTTAGGCTGTTGTGAACTATTGCTGCATAATCAGTGAGCCTCCTGGAACATATATCTTTATACCCATGTTAAAGTTATCTAGGAGAAAGTTCTAGAAGCAGAATTGCTGGCAAAGGTCACACGCATTAGTAGTGTTGTCGCCAAGTTGCCTCCCGGGGCGGTGAACCCATTGACACGAGCACCACCCTCAGCCCAGCGTGAGGACCCTGTGTCCCCAGCCCCTGCCGACGGGACCAAGGGCACCCCGAGCTAACGTTCACATTCACGTCTTTAACGTCAGAGGGGCTCGTCTGTCTCCCAGATGTTCGCACTGTTTGTTTCCTTTTCCTTTGCCTGTTGTACAGATCGAGTGGGTTAATGCTTTTAGAAACCCTCATTTCTGTAAATGAAAATGACAAAACATTTATTTCAAACAGCACCCGAGGATGTAACATGCAAAGGAAGGGACCCCACCCACCCCCAATCCCACACCCCAGAAATAACTCGAAACCTTCTAAGACTTAAGTGTCTGGTGGCAGCCATCACTGCTGCATGACACGTCCTAACCACAGTGGCAGCCACACGCCCAAAGTGCCTGAGTCCTCTGAGGGGTCAGAGGGGCCGGGGTCCTGGCAGCCGCAGGGCCACACCGTTGCGGGTGGCGTCCAGCCACGTCCAGCATGTCCCTGAGGCCCCTCAGGCTCCGCAGGTCCTGACTGTTCTTGGCCCACTTTTGACCCAAGCCTGCCCCTCCTCCTGGTGCCCCATCTCTGTAGTGGACCCACTGTGTGCCAAGCCCAAGTCCCAGCCTCACTTCCTCCTGGCTCCTCCCCGCGGCAGCTGAGGACCCAGTCCCAGCCGCCTCTGTCTCCTGCTCCGCCTCCCGCTGCTCTCTTGCGGGGACTTGCTAGGTGCGGGGAAGCCACCGTGAACAGGACACTCAGGCCTGTGCCCGCACGGAGCAACGTAATGCCAGACCATGACAAAATGGAGATGTGGGGGCGAGGGGGCGGTGGGGACTGCTGCAGCCTGCCTGGGCAGGGACGGTCTCTCTGGGGAGGTGACAGGCCAAGGCCCAACAAGGGAGGACAGGAGTCAGCCACGCAGAGACGTAGTGATAGCACGTCCCAGGCAGATTGCATGGGACGTGCAAAGGCCCTGAGGTAGGACCACGCCTCCTCAAGGTGTGACGTGCAAAAAGCATGGGCGGCCCATGGCACGTGCCTGGTACTCATTGGTGTCCTCTGTGACCCATGTGATCACTCTGATCCCTCAGGCAGAATCTGCTCAAAAACCATGTTTCCCCAAAGATTGAAAACACCTGACATCTAAGATTGAGACCTTTTACCTGGGGAGAAAGGATCTTACTGAGAAAATTTTCTGAAGTGCTAAAAAATTAATAGAATCGGGCGGTGGATCCGCCCGCTGCTTGCTGCCTGAATCCTGCAGTCGACGTTTGGCCACGTTCACTTCTCCCGCCCGTTCTCCCATCCCCCGTCCATCTCGTTCCCCGGGTGCATTTCCAAGTCGCAGACCTCAGCATCCCACCAGCCAGCGCTTACGCGTGATTCAGCACGGTTCGCTAGAGCTTGCTATTTTTTAACTTGTCTTCTGAAATGTTGACTACTCCGATCAGCTGTTAACTCCAGAATTCTTAGCCTTTCCCAGCCCAGTCCAGGGAGTGAAAGTCTGACACACGACAAACGCACAGAAGGGCTTTATTTCTGCCTCTGCTGGTGAAAACCCCCCAATTCTCACCAACGCAGTGCCACACCGGGCGGGAACAGCAGCCACCGAGGTCTTCGTGCCCTTGAGGCACCCTTGGAGTACAGGGGTTCTTCCCAGGGCCTCTGTCGACTAGAGAGGATCATCTGCACGTGGCAGGCAAGAATTAACCCAGTGTGAGGCCAGCAAAGGACGAGCCATATAAAGCAGGGGTCGTGGTCTAGAGGGCGGGAACTCCTGAATTCCAGCTCTCCGGACGCACTTGCGGCATGGCCTTGGGGAGGTCGCTGGAACCTGGCCGTCTTGTCCTGCTCTGTTTAGTTCTAATTTTTGATGAGTTACTTCTCTTGGGTTTTCCAAAATTTTGTCTTTCCCCCCCCTCAATCTTCATTCCTTTCTCTTTTTTCTTATCTTATCACTCTGGGCAGCATCACTACCGCAGCGGTGGCTCCCCCGGCCACGCTTCTGTCTGGCGGTGGATGTTAATGCGCGCTTCATAACTTTTTGCCTTATGTTTCTTTTCATGGAAAGGCAGCCTCCCTTACCACCACCCTCCTTTTTTTCTTCTTTCTCTAGTTTTTTGATTTTGGGGGTTTTTTTTTTTGGACATCAAGTCCATGTTGAATTTTGTTGGAGACTTTTCTGGATTTGGAGATGTGATCATAGGGTTTTTCACTGTTGACTTTGGGTAAGTTCCCAAATTTCTCCAAATCCCCCGTTTCCCAGCCTGTGAAAGGGCAGTATAATGAATTAAGTGGCCACTGGCTTTGGTGCTCACAGGCGCCCCCTGTCTGCCCGCCTTGGGGAAGGGCCGTGGGGGACGGGGAAGGGAGGCAGGTGGCGGTGCCAGCCTTTTATTTCTAGGTCTGCTTGTTTTTCAGGAAACCCAGGTTTTTCTCCAGGATACTGTGGTTTTTAAAGTTGACTCAGCTCAGACACCATAGCGCTAGAAAGAAAGCCCAGGCGCGGGCTGTTCTCGGTGGCACGCTGGTAGCACGGTCCTTGGCGACTTGCTGGGCTCAGGACTGTGGGGTTGGGCAGCTGCACGAGTTCACATCTCTTGTCACTTCCTAGTGGACACCGTTGGCCAAGTGCCGTCAATCCCAAGACAGAGAGGCCAGTGGGGGTTAAAGACGATCTGGGTGAGGGGCCTGGCCTACGCACCTGCCCATTAGCAGTGTGGGAATCCGTGGACCTCTCTGAGCCTCAGTTTCCCCATCTGTAAAGTGAAGCTGTCAGTAGCGGCTACCTGGTCAGACTGGGGGTGAGGTTCTGCATGGGAGGGGCTCGCTTGGCTCGGCACCTGGCAAAGTGCAGCAGCTCAGGTATCTGCTGTCGCTGCTGTTTTTAACGTTTCAACTGAGGGCTTTTTGGAAACAGGGTCTTGCTCCGTCGCCCAGGCTGGAGTGCAGTGGCGTCATCACAGCTCGCTGCAGCCTCCAACTCCTGAGCTCAAACGATCCTCCTGCCTCAGCCTCCCAAAGTGCTGGAACTACAGGTGCCACCAAGCCCAGCCTCATCCGAGGATTTTTAACCACATGGGCTAGTGCAGAAGGTCTCACCCGGGGCGATGACACTGGGCGATGTCTGGTGACGTTTGTTGTTGCGACGACTGGGGAGGCTCCTGGCCTGGAGCAGGTGGAGGCAGAGACGCTGCTCAGCACCTGCAGGGCCCAGGACGCCCCACCCCAGAGCACAACCCGGCCCCAGTGTCCACAACGCCCAGGGGAGACCCTGGGATGGTAGGTGGGCTTTAGGAGGTGACTGGAGTCCCCAGACCGTTTGCGCGTCAGGAGAGGAAAGGCCCAGGGCAGGGCCCGCGGAGCATCCGACAGGCAGCCCAGTTGGTCCTGGTCCGTATGAGCCAGAGCAGAAGCTGAGGGTCGGTGTCAGTGACGAGCTTGATGCGGATTTGGGGTCCACGAAGTCAGAATGTTGAGACTTGGGACTGGACTTTGTCTTTATTTCATTTCTCCAGTAGCTGGTTTGTACTGTGTTTCGCGTCGTGCTTTTAAAATGTACCACTGAGTAGTTTCTGAAAAGTATATTTACAGAGTTTAGTCGTTACCACTAATTCCAGAACATTCCATTTCTCCAAAAAGAAGCCCCATCCCCATCAGGAGTCGCTCTCCACCCCCTCCCCAGCCCCTGGCAGCCACGAGTCCACTTTCTGGCCCTGTGGATCTGCCTGTTCTGCACGTTTCCTGTAAATGGGATCAGACGCCATGTGGCCTTCTGTGTCCGGCTTCTCTGACTGCGCGCGATGCTTCCAGGGTTCTTCCACGTCGTAGCCGCGTCAGAACTGAGCCATCCGTCCTACAGACGTATTTAATGCTGTTTGGAACGTACGAAATCCAAGTAGGATGGAGGAGTCAAAAACTCTAACTCTCCTCTTCTGCCCCAAAGAGGTCCCTGGCAGCAGGTCCTGGTATTTCTGTTAGAAACGCTCTGAGCATGTGAACGTGACACCTGTTTCCGTCAGCTGTTGCTGCGTAACGAACACCCCAGACCTGTGCCTTTCCACAGCGTCTGCTTGCTAATATGTCACCTGGGTTGGGTTCAGCTGGGCGGTTCCGCGGGTCTTTCTGGGGTTGGTCCTGCAGCCATGGTCAGTGGGCGGCACGGAATCCAAGACAGCTTCTGCACGCGTGCCCAGCCCCTCCACAGGGGTGGTAGGTTAGGGAGAGGATCCCCAGGTGTGGCCTTGGCACCTCGTCTGCGGGGCCCTGGCAGGCTGCACAGGGTCTCTGGTCCACATGGGCAGAGGCCTGCGCGGCGGGAAGCCAAAGGACAGACTGTCGCGGCAGATGGGGGAAGTGAGCCCACTTCCTGATCTCATGGGACCGCGGGCCTTCCGAGCTGCCTCTGTCCTCATGCCCTGGTTTGCTCAGTGCAGTGGGCCGGCGCCCAGCCCGGGGCACTCAGCCAGACGTGTGCTCGGCACTGCATGTGCTGGGAAGCAGGGTAGTGGTGGAAGGGACTTTTGGGGGCAGGGTAGTCAGGGGGAGGCCTCTGAGGGCGTGACATTTGAGCCAGGGCTTGGGTGAAGCAAGGGAGCAAACCCTGCCAGGCAGAAGCACAGCCTGTGCAAAGGCCCTGGGGCAGGACTGCACCTGGCATGTTGAAGATGCAGCGAGGAGGCCCATGTGGCTGGAGCAGAGGGAAGAGTGGGAGAGAGGGATGAAGGGAGGGTGGGGAGGTTATGAGGCCCCGGTGTGGTCATTCCCTGCCTCAGTTTCCACATCAAGCACATGTGGAGAACAGCTCCTGCTGAGAGGCCTGTGTGTGTACAGGGGAGAGGAACAGGCATGTCCTTCCATCCATCAGTTAGTCAACAAACACCCTTGAGTGTCAGCCCAGGGCAGGCCCTGCCCTGAAGGAGCCCCTCTGTCATCGGCAGCAGGGACCGAACGGGGTCTGCAGGGCAGGGTGGTGCCAGCAGGGCGGGCGTGGTGGCTGGCACAGAGCAGAGCATCCAGGCGGGGGATGGTAACGGCCAAAGCACAAGGCCAGGCGCCGACCAGGTGGCAGCTGGGCAAGGGGTGCCACTGTGAGGGGTGTGGCCTCCCGGGGAGCACAGCAGGTCCCGAGGGGTCACGGTGGGTCCCCTTCAAGGGTGGACAGACCTAGGCTCAGAGCACAGCCCCGGCGTGCGTGAGGAGGCGAGGTGGCTGCGAGGTGACCCATGTGGGAGCTGGTCGGCACGGCACGTGGCAGGCTCCCGTCACTACCAGGTCCCGGGGAGCCCGGGAGCCCCACCTGTGGGTGCTCGGTGAGAAGCCTGCTCAGAGAGGTGCAGGGGCCGGCTGAGGTCGCACGCGGGTGGGCTGGGAGCCCGGCTTGGAGGCTGAGGGGTCCTCGCCTGACCCTCAGGCGTGGGGAGCCGGGGAGGGGGAGCGGGGGGGACGCGGCTTCGCTCCGCACATCTGGCGCTCCCGCCGCGCAGCGCAGCTCGCCTCTCCTCCTCCTCCCCCCGACTATTTTTAAAACTTAATTTCCTCGAAAACAGGGTGGCTCATTCAGAAGATAATTAGTCACCTCGACATCGTGACAGTCCTTCATCGGGGCTGGGCACGTCCAGGCTCTGTGCCTGGGGTGGGCTCCCAAGAACCAAGCGTGGGGAGAAGGTGACACCCACTCCCCACCCGGCTGGTGGCACCGAGGCCTGGGCGCCTCCCGCCTCAGCTCAGAGCTCCATCCCGGGTCCCTGACCCAGGAGGCTGCGGCTCCCGCACCGTGGTCTGTCCCCACCCACAGGACGCCCTCCCGGCTCCTCCTGCTGGGCGTCGGAGAAGGGCAGCCCCAGGGGCCCCTGACCAGGTCTAGAACGTTCCAACTCGTCCGCCACCGGCTTCCTGCCCGCTCTCCTTTTCCTGCCCCCACGCCCTGGATGCAAAGCTGTGAATTGTTCTGCTGCTGGCGGCCATGCAAACGTGTCAGCACCTTCCGCCCCCCGCCGGCTGCCCGGGGGACAGACACAGGTCGTGGCCGGTGGTCCCTGCAGCCAAGAGGGACCGGAGCAACCGGCTCTGTCCTCCAGAAGGGGGCGCCCTGGGGAGGGGCTGAGCGCCAGACCCGACGTCTGCACCCGGGGCTCCCGCTCAGCACGGCCCAGCGGCCACCCTGTCCCCTCCCGGCCGAGGGCAGTTCCGTCCTTCCGTTAAGGCCGCAGCCGGAATCCTTAGTCATCCGGACTCCTCCGCCCCCTCCCGCGAGCACAGCCTGTTTCCCAGCCGCACATCCCTCCAGAGCCAGCCGCGCCCCCTCCTCTGCCTCCGCCCTGGCCCCAGTAGCCGCCCGTCACCCCTGTCCGGCCCCCTCCCAGCCGGTGTGGGATCCGGGGTGCCGGCCAGAGAGCCAGGGCCGGCGTGTGCGTGTCCCACGGACGCACTGGGGCCCTGCGAACGACAGACGTTCGTTCTCGCTCAGTTCCGGGAGTCCACGGTCAGGGCGTGGGCAGGGCTGGGTCCCGAGGCCGGGACGGGGTCTGTCCCAGGCCCCCCGGCTGCTGGCAGCGGCCGCATCCTTGGCAGGTAGCAGCATCACCGGGTCTCTGCCTCTGCCCTCACGTGGAGCCCTGCGTCTCTCTCACAAGGACACCGGTCCCGCTGCACCAGGGCCCGGCCCCGAGGTTCGGCCTCATCTCGGCCAATCACGTCGGCACAGCCTCTTCCCAAATAAGGTCACGCTCCGAGGTTCCTGAAAGGACGTGAACGTGGGGGGGACGCTCTCCAGCCCGTGCACCGGGCGGGCAGTGCGGGCCGACCACCATGACGGGGCGGCTGGGTCACGCCCCACGTCTTGGTTTAAGGCCGCCCCCTCCTGAGCCGCGTGTGCCCACGGCCCCCGTCATGGACATGCACGGTTTCTCCCTCGGGCTCGGGGGCCCCGGCTGCGTGTCTGGCCTCACCGTCACCGGCGCAGAACCGTGGGCTCCCTGCTGAGCAGCCCCAGCCACCTGTGACGTGCGCCCAGTGGGCGTCTGAGGTGGCACAGTGGGTCGTCCGTGCACCCGCTGAGGGCGGCGTGGGGGCCAGGGGCTCTGGCAGGGACGGCCGAGCGAGGAGGGTGAACGGGGCGGGGGCGACCCAGGCCTGGCTCTGAATTTCCTTCTCCTTCCACGTGACCCTGGGCGGGTTCTCTCCTCTCTCCGGCCTCACCGTCAGCATCTTTGAAGCAGAGACGCCCTCCCTGGCCTCTGTGAGGCCACTAGTGACCGGGACAAGAAAGACGTCACCCCTCTCCTCGCCCGAGGCCACGCCCAGCCTGGCGCCCACCTCCTCCCCAGCCTCTCCCCGTGTACCCCACGTGGTCCTGCCCCACCCTGACGGTCCACACGGGTCTGTCCAGACTGTCCTTATCCTCCTGTCTGCCTGGCCCAGAGCGGGGAGGGGGCGGCACCCCCCAGTGTGGAGCCGGCTTCTCTGTGGATTTGTGACAGTCCCCGCTGGACTTGCCGAGTGCCCATTGGTACTTAGGTGGCGTCGGGGAGACACTGTGCCCACCTGAGGGCCTTCCCAGCACCCAGCCCCACGGCAGGAGCACGGTCAGGTCCCTGCATCACTCTGACCTGCAGTCTCCTCGTCTGTGGAGGGAGAACAGCATGAGAATAATGACAGTCACTGGCATGGTCCGCCCTGCGCAGGTGCCAGCCTGTGGGTCCACGGTGCCTGGGGTGATGCTGACTTCGTAGTCCCGGCAGGATCACGTAACCCTGCTCGCTGCCACCAGCAGCCTGTGCGAGCCCTGAAGCCCATGGCCGTGTTCCGCACAGAAGTGCAGAGGCCTCTTCCTGCCTCAGGACCCTTGCACTGGCCGCCCCCTCCCCCGGGCTCCTTGCCTGCTCCTCCTCGTTCCCAACTGAGCTCAGAGGTCACCTCCCAAGGGAGGCCTCCCCTACCGATCTGCACCGCCGCCTGTCACCCCAAGTCACCCTGCTAGCCACTTGTAAAGGCAGAGGGCCTCTACGAAGAGCAGAGTGCCCACCCCACTTATGGCGACCCCCTCAAGGGCGGGGACCAGGTCTGGTGTGGACACTCAGTGTGCGTGCCCCACGGCTGCCATCGCAAATCACCAAACCTGGCTTAAGACAGCGCACGGCTCTCAGCTCCCGGTTCTGGGGTCAGAGTCCAAAGTGGGCCTCCTGGGCTGACGTGAAGGCGTCGCATGGCCGGTCCCTGCTGGGGGCTCCAGGGGAGGACCGTCTCCCGCCTTTCCCAGCGTCCCTCGGCTCGGGGCCCTTCCTCCCCCTCCAGAGCCAGCAGCACAGCGTCTTCCAGTCTCTGCCTCGGACCCCCCTGCCCCCTCGTGGGAGGACCCTGCGCTGACACTGGGCCCCCAGGTCATCCAGGACGACCTCCCCAGCTTAGGGTCCTTAATCACAGCTGCAAAGTCCCTTCCAGGGGTGGCTCTGAGGGGGTCATATTCTGCCACCACGCTCATCGAATAAACGATCCCTAAGCGAAGTCCGTTTCCAGATGAGGACCCCAGGCCCAGAGAGGCCGGTGGGTGACCCGAGGGCTCCGTGGAGAGCCGGGGGCGGGGAGGAGACAGAGACACCCCCCCCAGCCAGCCTCCTCGCAGGTAGGGACGCTCTCCCAGCCCGGTCTGGGCCTGGGCCAGTTGGTGCAAGGATTCCGGTGCCAGCAGGCCACGCTGTCCCCCGGAGCTGCGGCCCCTCACCGGGGCTGTGGGCCCAGGAGCAGGGCAGACTGGGAGGCCCCTGCAGCCTTCCTGTCCCTCCCCGACAGAGGGGGCCTGGGGGGCAGGCTGCGCGCTGTTCCTCCTGTGGTGTCACTCGATTTCCTGTGACCCAGGCGTCTCCTGGCCAGCTGGGGAGACGGGGCTTTGTGGGTTCAGAGTCGCTCAGTCATTTGCCACCCAGGACCGGGCGCCTGGAGGTGCAGGGGGCAGAGTCGGGGGCAGGTTTGCGTCCGCGGCCCTCCCCCCCCGTCCCAGCCTAGGCCCGGCCTCCGTGGTGCCCGAGTTCACTCCCCTCACCCAGCCTGGGTGTTGCGGCGGCAAAGCCTCCCACCTGCTGTGGGACCTCGGCGGCCCCCACCCGGGGTGACCGTCACAGGCCCCGCGGCCCCACCCTCTTACCGTATTACTCCCAGTCTGCTCAGCCAGTGTCTTTCCGCCGTGATGTGACCTTGAGATAGGCCCCAAGTGGGCACAGTTACCTGGCACTCGAGTCTCTTCCAGGGGTGCAGGGAGCTGAGGGGGGTGGTCCCAGGCCCCATTCTGAAGTCTCCCCTGTCTCCCGCAGGTTTGGCTCAGAAGAAGGCGGCCCCGACAGAGGTGAGTGTCCGGAGGGGCTGAAGGGCCTGGGGGTCCCAACTTGACCCGCTCGGTGAGGAGCTGTGTGGCCTTAGGGCAGCTCACTGACCTCTCTGGACCCCAGACACCATCCAGTGGCGTCAGGGGACTGAACGTTGTGTCCATCCTGACCTGGCAGCACATCCAGTTGCGGGGGCAGAATTTGGTGTCGGGGGGGGGGGCAATGAGGATCTGCGCAGGTTGGGGGGTTGGGCCCCAGGAGGGGGTGCCAGCAGGGGCTGCGGGCAGGGCGGCTTCTGTGGGTCCCAGGCCCGGGGGGCAGGACAAGTGGGCTGATTGGCGTGTGTATCCCCCCCACGTGGCCAGACCACGGATGTGGCTGGAGGCTCAGCCCTCGGGGGTTGACCCTGGTGTCACTTGGGCAGGCAGCCAGCTTGGGCACCGGGGCGTAGGGGGCTAGGGGTGGGACGGGGTCGGACGCTGCCCGGAGGGCCAACCCCAGGCCACCGGCTCCGCCGCACCCCTCACCCCAGAGCAGTCACAGCACCCCTGGCAGCCACACGAGGCGTGAGGCTGTGAGCATGTGCTCACGTGTGCGTGGTCACGGGTCCCTCCTGCTCCCACCCGCCCACCGTCCCCATCCGTCTGGAGTCTGGTTCCGAGAGCTTTTACTCAGCTGTGGGCATCTGCAGATGGGGGCGGGGCTGGGCACATGCAGGAAGGTGACCGTCCCTCCAGGGAATGGGAGCCGGCTACGAGGGCCATGCGGTAGCAGGAGTCCCGTGTGGCGTGTGTCCCTCCTCGCTGGGGATGCCACCTGCCACATGGGTCCTTCCAGGGGTCCTGCATCCACACTGAGAGCTGGGCTGGCATCGTCCACCTGGATGGGGACCTTGCTCTGAGTCCACTGTGGGGTGGGGCAGCAGGGAGCCAGCAAGGGGTGCGGAGCGGGTGGGGGTCAGTTCCTGGGAGGAGACCGCCCCCTGCTGGCTTGAGAGGAGACTCGCTGGCCCCTGGCAGAGCAGAGGCTGCCGAGGGCAGGAGAGGGGCGGGCGGTGCCACCTGGCTGACCTGGTAGAGGGCTGCAGGGCTCCCCGAGTGTGCATGGTGGGCGCTCCCTGCAGGCTCCCGAGGCCCCTCCTCCCACGGGGACAGCGGGATGGGTCATCCCGGCCAGCGGCACCCTCTCCCTCCGGAGAAGGAGCTGTGTGCAGTCACTCCAGCGTGGGGTCTCACCCAGGCGATCCTGCCCTCTGTGGTCCTGCCATGTCTGGGGACATCTGTGGTTGTCACACTGGGGGGAGCTCTTGGCCTGGAGTGGGTGGAGGCAGGGACGCTGCCCAGCACCCGCAGCGCCCGGGATGCCCCACCCCAGAGAACGAGCCACCCCAGTGTCCGCGGTGCCCGGGGGAGCCCTGAGTCCGGCGGGCCGAGGCCGCCTGGTCTTCCTGCCTTTCTGGAGCAGCCAGGAGTCCTGGCCTGGGTGTCCCCTGTCAGATGCCGCGCGCCCTGGCTGCCCACCGGGCCTGTGCCAGTGAACAGCCTCCCGCTGCACCCTGGAGTGGGCGGCACCCGCCCCGGTCCCCACATGCTCCCACTAGGCCTGGTGACCAAGCTCCTCTCTTGGTGGCGGTGCCTTTGTGACAACTTCACGTGTCCTGCCTCCTCCCCACAGGCCCTGTCGATGACTGGACAGCCGGGCCCCGGCCACGGGAAGAAGTTGGGTCATCGAGGCGTGGACGCATCCGGCGAAACTACCTACAAGAAGGTTCCTCAGCTGCTCTTGGCCGGCTTGCTGGGGTGGGGG
>NW_012147964.1:2830724-2881683 GCF_000956105.1 Propithecus coquereli
GGGGCGACGGGGGAGGGGAGGGGCTCCCATGATCACACGGGGTCTGCCCAGGCTCGGCGTGGGCCGCGCTGTGTTTGGCTGGAGGCAGATGCTCTTGTGGACCTCGGTCCCTGGTGAGGCTCCCACTCTGTGCTGGCCTCGCTGGGGGCTGGGGGTCGGACGGAGTCAGATGCTGCCCACAGGGCAAAGCCCCAGGCCAGCGGCTCCAGAGTCCTGTGACCTTGGGCAGCACCTCGTCTAGACAGAGGGGCTCACAGCCCGCCATGGCCTTGGACAGCGAGGGTGGGACACTCTGGCCCAGGCCGTGTGGGCAGGAGGTGTGACCCACTGCTGTTCACACCCCTGCCTCGGTTGCATTTTTTCAACATGCCAGCTATACTGAGATGTGATTCACACGCTGTATAATTCACCCCTTTAAAGTGTACAGGAGAAGGTTTCTGGTATTTCACAGAAACCGTCACCTCTGTCTGACTCTAGAACATTCCCACCACCCAAAAGGAAGCCCCGCCCCCAGCAGCAGTCACCCCCATCCCCTCCAGCCCCTGGCGACCACGAATCCACGTCCCGTCTCTGTGTCTCTGCCTGTTCTGGACGTTTCATGTAAACGGAGTCTCACACTGTGTGTCCTTCTGTGTCTGGCGTCTCTCACTGAGCACGATGTCCTCAAGGTCCCTCCACGCTGTGGCCTGTGTCAGAGCCTCGTCCCTTCTCGTGGCCGAGTGATAGTCCGGTGCGTGGAGGGACCACGTTGTGTTGATCCATCACCTGTCCATAGACACTTGAGTTGTTTCCACTTGCAAACGATGTTGCCGTGAACGTTCATTTGTAAGTTCTTCGTGGACGTACGTGCCCGGGAGTGGCACTGCTGGGTCACAGGGTAGCTCTACGTTTAACCTTTGAGAAACTTCCAGACTGTTTCCCACAGCAGCCGCACCATCGGCTGCACCATTTCACAGTCCCACGGCACGCGAGGCCCGCGGTTTCTCACACCAGCGCCTGCGATCGTCCGTCTCTGTGATTCTGGCACCCAGTGGGCGAGACGCGGTGTCTCTTTGTGATTCTGATTTGCTCTTCCTCGACGCCCAGGAGCACTGAGCTTCCTGCTGTGGGTCTCTGTGCAAGTCTGCTCGGTGCACAGCATCGGCAGGGAGGGGAACACGGAGGCCAGGCCGGGGCCCACCTGTGGGTGGCTTAGCAGGGAGGCGAGCTGAGGGCCAGGCGCCTGAGCACAGAGGGAAGGCCTTGCGCTGTTGGCAAAGACCAACTCCAACCCCCTCCCTGCCTCCCGCACCCTCCGTGGGAGTGCTGGGGGCCAGTCAGAGATGGGGAGACCGAGGTGTCTTCCTCAATGTTAGGATGGACACATTACGGAGAACGCACAGGGGTGACAGCATTGACGATGCTGGCGATGGAAATAACAGGCCCCATCCCAGGGTGCCATGGCTCAGGCCAACAATCCCAGCACTCTGGGAGGCCGAGGTGGGAGGATCATTTGAGACCAGGAGTTCGAGACCAGCCTGGGCAACACAGTGAGACCCCATCTCCACAAAAAATAGAAAAATTAGCCAGGCGGTGGCACCTATAGTCCCAGCTACTCGGGAGGCTGAGGCAGGAGGATCGCTTGAGCCCAGGAGTTGGAGGCTGCAGTGAGCTGTGATGACGCCACTGCACTCCAGCCTGGGTGACAGAGTGAGACTCTGTCTCAAAAAACAAAACAAAAGAAAAACAGCAAGTGCTGCCCAGGTGTGCTCAGGCTTTGTCTCACACACAGCGTCCCCAGAAGGGCCGGGACCGTCATGTCCAGCCCCTCCTGCCACGCAGAAAGCGGGTAGAAGGAACCCGGGTCTGTGGAAAGGAGTGTGATTCTGATATTGCTCTGTAAAATGTGCCACCCTAAAAAACAAAACCCCGTGCAGTCTGGGTGGTTTTGAGATGCTGGGGCCTTCCGGAACACGCCTGGAAAACAGGCCTTGGGTTGTACAAAGCAGTGTCAGCCGTGGCTGAGCTGCTGCTGTGCCGTGTGGACTGAAGGTGGTGGCTTCACCTTCTGGCCGGGTTCCCTCCCCTGCACCGTGGCGGCAGGATGGTCACAGTTCTGGAAGGTGGCTGTGCAGGGGGCCCCAGGGAGGTTGTGGGCGGGTTCTGGGGGTCAGCTGCAGGCTGGACGCCAGCCCCCACCCTCCCAGCATACCCAGGGGATACAGAGCTGTGGCAGGGACCAGCCCAGGGGTCCTGATGTGCCGCGTCTCCCCGCAGACCACCTCGTCCACCCTGAAAGGCGCCATTCAGCTGGGCATCGGCTACACTGTGGGCAACCTGAGCTCCAAGCCCGAGCGGGACGTGCTCATGCAGGACTTCTACGTGGTGGAGAGCATCTTCTTCCCCAGGTGGGCCGGGCGCATGCTGCAGCAGCAGCCCTGGGGTTTGGGGGCCTGCCCGCCGGACAGACGCTGTTCTCAAATGGAACAGCCTGTTCTCTGAGTGCCCTTCTCTGCTGAGAATAGCGCCAGGCCTCTCCTGGCGTCTCCTTGGCTCTGAGCTCTGACCCCACATCAGTCAGAATATTAGTTTGCTGCACAATCAGGGAGACTCAATATAAACATGGTTTTAAAGGAAAAGAAAAAAGAAAAGGTTGAAGTTGATTCTCTCATGTAAAAATACCAGTAGGCAGTCCAGGGCTGGGAAGGTGGCTCCACACCACCATCCTCAACATGTAGCTTCTGTCACCAGCGGTCCCAGGTGGCTGCCCAAGGTCCTGCCATCACATCTGCATTCCAGCAGCAGGAAGAAAGAGAAGGAGAAGGGGAGCAACATGCCTATTCCCTTTAAGGGCACAACCAGGAAATAAGATACATTGTTCCTGCCTCCCTCACCTCTCATTGGCCGAGTGTAGTCACATGACTACACCTACCTACAAGAGAGGCTAGGCAGTGAGGTCTTACTCCCTACTCCAGGCAGCCATGTGTCTAGCCAACATTGTGGGCTCCGTTGCTAATGAGAGAAGGGGGAATGGTTGTTGGGGGACAGTCCCAACGGGAGCCCCATGTTGCTTGTGGGATTGGGCCATTTGGAGGACATCTTGGGGCTTGGCAGCTGGGGCTTGGCTGCCCTGGGCCTGGGGAGGGCCATTGGGAGGAGTGGAGAGAGGTGCCCAAGTGCCACCATCCCTCACAGACATTGTCTTTGTCCTTCCTCCACAGCGAAGGCAGCAACCTCACCCCTGCCCACCACTTCCAGGACTTCCGGTTCAAGACCTATGCACCTGTCGCCTTTCGCTACTTCCGGGAACTGTTTGGGATCCGGCCGGATGATTACCTGGTGAGTGTGTCAGCTACTGCCATGTAACAAAGTACCGCGTAACACAGCACATGTCTGTGGTCTCAGAGGTTCCCTAGGCCAGGCGCATGGGTGCAGCTCCGCCGGTTCCTTGCTTAGGGTTACAGTCCAGTTGGGCGCTCGCCGAGGCGGCCTCTGCGTTCCTCAGAGCTCCATGTCTAAAGGCTCTGTGTGGTCCTTCTCCAAATCTTCCTGATCATTGTTTTAAAACTTTGTGTTAGAGGGAAATTTAAAATCTGTCGACAAGCGGGTCTGTATCGTTTGAAACCCTGTGTCTGATCGTTGCAACTGGGCTCTCCCGCATGGTGTCTCATTCGCTTGTGTCTTTGGTGGTCGTTGACTATCTATGAATTTGGTTTTTCTTAGTCTGGGGGGAGCCTGTGTCCTCAACGGAGGCTGCGTTCTTCCAGAGATAATTAGCATTCGCCCCAGCCAGGGGTGCACGTGACCCCGGAGGACCCCAGCCCCATTTGGGTACCCAGGAGTCACTGTGCCCCTCGCCAGGGCTGGGGCCCAGGCTTCTGCCTGCAGTGTCCCAGCAACTGGAAGACAAGTGATTTGTTCTTGCGTAGAAACAGCCCCCGGGTTGCCCAGACACCGGTCGTCAGGTTGCCAGAAGTGAAAGTCCATGCCATGGTTTATAGCAGCAGGGACACAGGGTGAACGTCCCTTAGTGGGGAGCAGACAACCAAAAACAGAGGCAGGGGACACCTAGGTCTCACCTAGAACCCAATCAGAGCAAGTTCCCACCTCAGAGGTCTGCACGGTGGCCCTTCAGCCTGGCTGGTGCTCATCCCAGGTGGCGACAGTGTCCTCGGGGCCCCAGTGCTGGGCAGGCAGCAGCCCCCCGCCTCTGTCCAGGCCACGGCATGAGTGTGGCCTTGCAGCGGCGGCGGGAGGACGCGACGGCATATGTTCTGTCCCCGCCCGTGCGGCCCGGGGTCCCTGAGCTGGAGCAGCGGAGACACAGGTGGAGGCTCTGGGAGCTGGGCTTGCCCAGGCTCCACTCCAGTCCGACAGCTGAGGCCACAGCGCCCCCAGCCAAGGGGACAGAGGGCAGAGGGTCAGCTGAGGGGGCTGCAAACGGTCAGCCTCAGTCCCCCGGCCGGTTGGCTGTAGCACGGAGAGGTGGGTCTCTGTCAGCCCACAGCAGCATGGCCACCAAGAGCCCCCATCCTTGGCCCCCAGCAAAGGGGTCCCATCCCAGTTGTCCTGCTGCTGCCCCACTCAGAAATCCACGCATGTGGCCTGCTCCCCATGGGCAACTGCCATGAGCTGCTTGGTTCCAGAATTTTTTCTCTCAGATTTCTTTTGTATCAGGCTGAACGCTCCCATTCTGCAGCTTTCTCCACTGTGCATGTCAGCCCGGCCTTCCCCACCGCGCTTTGCAGAGGCTGCGATGACACGTGCCCAGTGGAGGGACATGAGGCTGCTTGTGGCCTCCCCATCCAAGGTTATCTGAGGACAGTGGTTGTACGCTCTGCAGGGGCCTCCTCACCACGCAGGCAGGGCGCCAGCCCCAGGAGGGACCCGCCCTCGCCCCGCACTGCCGTGCCTGTGTCCGGGAGAGGCTTCCTGCCACGGCGGGGAGGATGGAGCAGCCCGGCGTGGGCTCTCTGTGGCTTCCGTGGATATTTGTGGCTCATGACCGTGGGTGGAGGAAGGACAGACAGATGGCCGGACCTGGCAGTGGCTGCAGCCTGGGCGCCTCTCGCTTCCACCTGAGTCCTCCCTGTGCGGCTTCCTCACTCCCTGCGGCCAGCACCATGTGAATCCCACCGACTCCGCCTCGGGACACCACGGGAACTGGCCGCTTCCCACCATGGTGGGAGCCGCGGTGGAGCCGGCAGAGTGTTCTGCACCTGGAGGGGTGCGCGGTGCTGTGTCTGTCTCTGAGGACGCACCGCTGTTTTCCAGAAGTGGCATCCCGCACTTCCGTTCACTGCCACCCTTAACCCTAGGGGGACGCCCCCCCCACTCAGTACTCAGCGTTCTTCCCAGATGGGGTGGGGCCGGCACGCGTCACTCACAAACCACCTGTGTGTCCATCTTCAGCTGTTCCCCTGGCGTTCCCGCTGCAGCAGGCCTGGCACACTCAGCTTCTGGGGAGTCCCTGTGGCCTCGTCCATGTATACCCATAGCGATCAGCTAGGATGTCAGGGGAGTGAGGGACAGAAAGCCCAACCCAAACAGCCTTAACCCCAGAAGTACTTCAGTGCCCCAGGGTCACAGCCTGTAGGTCTCATTTTCACTGTCTCGCTTAACAAATGTAGCACCTGCTGTGTGTCAGCAAAGAAACTGCCCAGACAACCTATTTCCATGGAACGTCCCATCTAATGGCCGGGAGGGGCATGTGGGGGAGGGAGACAGTGAACACGCAAGGAAACAAATGTCAGTGAGGGGGAAAGTGGGGAAGAGAGGTGGGGAGCGAGGGCTGGGGTGTGCTGGGGGCCAGGTTGGGGACTGCCCATCAGAGACACGGCTTCTCTTTCTGCCACCACTGGTACACAGCTTCTATCCTGAAGATTACCTCATGGTCCCCCCATGGCTGCTAGGGTTCCAGCTGTCACATCAGTGTTCCAGGAGGAAAATAGGACAGAGAAAAGGGTATAAAACCAGGCATCCCACCTGTCTGTCACCCATTCCGGGAGCCTTCCCCGAAGGTCACTCCACTATTCTGCTCGCAGCTCACTGGGCAGAGCTACCGTTGGGGCCACACCCAGCTGCAAGGGGGGCTGGGACCACTTCTTGGCCAGGTGTGTGGGCACCGCGATATAATCAGGTGTCTGCTGCTAACTCAGGCTGCGGAGTCAGCGGTTCCAATCCCTGGTGTGGGCAAGTCACCCACCCCGCAGCCTCCATTTCCTCATCTGTAAATGGACTGACGGTCACCAGTTCCTGGGGCTGTCGCGCAGCTGAGGAGCAGCGTCTGTCTGTCTGTCCGGCTGTCTGTCCACTGGCCCCAGGCCCGCTCACCGCCCGCCCACCTCTGCCTTTCAGTACTCCCTGTGCAACGAGCCCCTGATCGAGCTCTCTAACCCGGGCGCCAGCGGCTCCCTCTTCTACGTCACCAGCGACGACGAGTTCATCATCAAGACCGTGATGCACAAGGAGGCCGAGTTCCTGCAGAAGCTGCTCCCCGGCTACTACATGGTGCGTGGCGCCCAGCTGTGGGGCGGTGGCCTTGGAGGGGGAGGAGAGGGGACGGGGAAGGCTTGGCGGGGCCCGATCCAGGCTCCCCTGGCCCCCATCCTGCCTCCACCCCCTGCCTCCACACACAGCCCCTCCACTCTGTCCCCAGCCCCACTCCCCCGACCCCACTCCCCTGGCTGGTGAGAGTAGGCAGGCGACACTGGCCCAGGCCCCTCCTGGGCAGGCTCACAGACTTGCCCTCGGGGGCCCCGTCACGAGGTGTTCGGGACCACCCTCACCTCCTGCAGCTGAGGGCCCTGGTGGCCAACCCTGGGCAGGGCTGGGGGTCCCCGCCTGGCTGCCCAGTCCTGCCTTGCCCATCTCCCAAGCGTTGTGGGTCCCCAAAATAGCCCACGGGCGGCATCTCCCTCAGCCGCCACTGAGGCCCAAGCGGCCCAAGGGTGACTCAGTCGCAGAGATGAGGGGGACGGGCCGCCAGCTGGCGCCTCACAAAAGCCTGCTCGTGCAGGCAGCGCCATCCACCTCCGTCCCTCGAGAAAAGGGCACGCCGGGCCCTAGGAGAGAGGAGCAGGAACTGCGGACAGCAGGGCTGCCTTTCTGGCCCTCAGGGTCGGGTAGTCGCCCAGACAAGGGTGGGCACCTCCTGAACGGCCAGGCCCGAGCTGCTGCTGGCCCCTCTGGGCAGCTCAGCATAGCCTGTGCCTCAGTTTCTCCTCTGAGGCATCTTTCGTCCACTGTGTGTGATGCTCAGGGTGGGACACGGGATCCCCTAGATCAGGGCTCTGCAAACGTGACCAGTCAAGGGCCAGACAGGGAATGTCTTTGGCTCCGTGAGCCGGGCAGTGTCTGTCTGCGCCGCTCTGCTCTGCCTTGGTGGCGCAGAAACCGCCCTGGACAGCACGAGCGGATGGGCACGGCTGTGTGCCAATAAAACTTTATTTATGGACGCTGAAGTGTGAATTCTACATCGTTTTCACATGTCACAAAATACTATTTTTCTTATGATATTTTTCAACTTTTTAAAAATGGAAAAACCGCCCTCAGCTGGAAGCCTTACAAAAACAGGGGTGGGGCTGGCCAGGCCACCCAGGCGGGGTCTGCAACCCTGCCCCGATGGGCCCGGAAGCAGGGACCTGGGGGGGGGCTCCTCCCTGTGGCGGGGACATCCCGGGAGCGTCCCGGTTCTCCGAGGGGCTCTGGGCAGGGCGCTCACCCCGCCTTCCCCGCAGAACCTCAACCAGAACCCGCGAACGCTGCTGCCCAAGTTCTATGGGCTGTACTGCGTGCAGTCGGGCGGCAAGAACATCCGCGTGGTGGTGATGAACAACGTGCTGCCGCGCGTCGTCAAGATGCACCTCAAATTCGACCTCAAGGGCTCCACCTACAAGCGGCGCGCCAGCAAGAAAGAGAAGGAGAAGAGCATCCCCACCTACAAGGACCTGGACTTCATGCAGGACATGCCCGAGGGGCTCCTGCTGGACGCCGACACCTTCAGCGCGCTGGTCAAGACGCTGCAGCGGGACTGCCTGGTGAGCCCCGCCCACGGCCGCTCCGGCCCCGCCCACAGCAGCCCACCACGCCCACGGCAGTCCAGCCATGCCACGCCCCCGCCCACGGCAGCCCCGGCCCCGCCCACAGCAGCCCCCCTGCCCAGAACGGCCCCGCCCACCCACAGCAGCCCCCGCCCCGCCCCAGAGCCGCCCCTCCCAGAGAGCTGCGGGCCCCGCCCCGGATGGGAGCCGTGTGACCCCGAGTTTGGGGCCTTAACCTAAAACTTGCTTCCAAACCGAGACCTGGGGGTCGGGAGTGTCTGTGCCGGTTTCTGCAGACGTCACTCACCTTCGTGGTGACGATGGCATCTGGGGACAGTACAGCCTCAGGATGCCACAGTCACAAGCCCAGTATGCCCCAGGCAGCCGCTGGGGCTCACTATATCTCAGTTTCCCTTCCCGTCAAACGAGATGACTGTCTGCCGGCCAGCAAGCTGCAGTGAGAATGGGTGTCCCTTCCCCTCAGGGCCCCAGCAGCTAGAGCTGAGGGGTGGGGGCCCAGCTGGGCAGGGGCAGAGCCTGGGGCCGCCCACGCCCTTTGTGTGCGCTGGCTGAGAACTTGACCCACACCCCTTGCCCAGACACTCAGGGGCCTCATGGCTTCCCTGGCCTGGCCCTGAGCCCCGGGTGTCCACAGCCTGAGCTCTGTCTCGCCAGCCAGAGCCTGTCCTCGACCTCGGGCCGGGGGGGTGGGAGAGTAAGTTCAGGCCCTCTCTGGGAAAGTCCCGAAAAGTCCCTGTCCCAGCCCCAGGGGCGGGCTGGCATCCGGTCAGAAGCCTGCACTCCAGGGCCCAGCATCTGCGTTTGGCGCCCTGGGTGATCGCGGCCCCCTAGTCCCTCGGGATAACCAGGGCCCCGCGCGGCGTGGGATGGGTCACCCAAACCCCAGTGCACCCGGTTTGGGGTTTGGGGATGGCACGGCTGACCACGCTGCCCCTCCCACAGGTGCTGGAGAGCTTCAAGATCATGGACTACAGCCTGCTGCTGGGGGTGCACAACCTTGACCAACAGGAGCGCGAGCGCCAGGCCCAGGGCGCCCAGAGCACCTCGGACGAGAAGCGGCCCGTGGGCCAGAAGGCGCTGTACTCCACGGCCATGGAGTCCATCCAGGGCGGGGCCGCGCGCGGGGAGGCCATCGAGTCCGACGACACGTAGGTGGGCGGGGAGCCCTCTAGTTCTGTCCCCCTCCCCTGTGCCCCACCGGGCTCCAGCCCCTGGTCCCGTCCTCTCCCCTTGCCAGGTGTGAGAACAGGTGAGGGGGTGGCGCCAGCTCGGCGAGGGCGTCCGTGGTAGAGCAGCAGAGAGCCCAGGAGCCGATCTGTGCCTGACTCCTCGGGGTGAGGTGGGCAGCGTCTCCTGCCACCCAGGCTGTCCTGCAGGTCAAGAGGCTGAACACAGGTGGCCACGGGCCTTGGCGTGTGACGGCAGGGGCATTTCTCATCAGTCGGTGGGTGGGTCGAGGCCATTGGCCATGCCCATGAGAAGGGCACAGGTAACCTCCCTCAACTGCAGCCGCCGTGGGGAGCGAGGCAGAAGGCACAGGAAGACCACAGAGAGGTGTGGGTAGACCTTTCCTGGCAAGAGACAAAACCCACAGGGCAGTGAGATTGAGGAATCTGATTGCACAGAGAGAGAAGGCAGCTGCCACAGATGTGGCTGATGCCACGGAGCATCTACCCAGAGCACCTTTGCTGGATGCCAGGGAGAGGGGTCAGCCTGGCGCCCCGCTCGGGGGCCCGTGATTGGTCAGGGAGACATTCATAGGGTCTCCCCCTGGGCCCTGTGGATGTTGGTGCCGGGTCATTCTCCGGGGCAGGGCCATCCTGGTCACCCCGGGGTGCTGAGCGGCGTCCCCCACCCACTCCAGAACCACCCCCTCCCCGGTCATGACAACTGCAAATGTCCCCAGACACTGCCCGGTGTCCCCAGGTGGGCAGGATTGACAGTACAGCAGTGTCAAGATTGTCCCCTGGTCACAGCATAGCCTGGTCACTATGCACCAACCACGCAGGAACGGGCTGGAGCCTCCGCTTGTGTTACCTTGTTCAGTCCCTGGGGGCCCTGGAGGGGGCAGGTGTCGTCCCCCATTTCCAGCTGAGGAAACAAAGGCTGCGAGGTGGGGGCAGCCGTCCTAAGCACGTATCCAGCTGGGCACTGAGCCAAGGTTGACCCTGGCCCCGGGAGCCCATGTGGGTGGCACTGGGCCATGAGTTGGCTGGGACAGAGGAGGGGCAGGGCCTGGGGCCCTGGTGGGGGGGCGGGGGTGGGGCAGCTTGTGCAGAGATCCTGCGCAGCCCCCCTCAGACCTTTTTGGCATTTGTAGGGTCTTCGTGGGGCTTGTCGGGGAGCAGGTGAGCCCAGCGGTGTGTGGTGTAGAGTGAGCAGGGCGCGCCCAGCCTGGGCCCGTGTGCCTGGGGCCATGGTGGCTTCAGTTGGCTGCTGCATCCTGTGGCCTCACTAACCGCGCACCTCGGGCACCCAGTTAACTCCCCAGGCTGCACCTGAGAGCTCGGGGTCCCGAGGGGCGTGCCCGTGCGTGTCTGTGCATGTCCGGGTGCGTGGGGGCCTGTGCCCAGTCTCGTAGCCGGGGCCCCGCGCAGCATCCTGCGTCCTGCTTTGAGCCCGGGAGGTGAGCAGGGGCATCCCCGCCCAGTAGGGTGTGCGGTACAAAGTGGGTCTCTGTCCCAGCTGACCCAGGTGCCGGACCCTGCTCGGAGGGCCCGGCTGAGCTGCCGCCCTCGGCAGCAGGTGGGTCCTCGAGCCTGGAGCCTCCCGCTCTGCGGGCTGCTGACCCGCCCTCTCTCCCCAGGATGGGCGGGATCCCCGCGGTGAACGGGCGCGGGGAGCGGCTGCTGCTGCACATCGGCATCATCGACATCCTGCAGTCCTACAGGTGTGGCCCCTCTCCGCCCCTCCTCCCCGGCCCTGCAGGGCGGCGTCTGGGCCCCTGAGAATCCAAGGACTGGGTTCTAGAAACTCTCACTTTGGGCCACCGAGTTTACGTCTTTGACCCAGCGTCACACAACACCAGATTTCGTAACCGTGTGGTCTCAGACGTGGACACATGCCGGAAAAACCCGGAAGGAGCAGGAGCCCAGCCTCCCCATAGCCACCTAGAGCCAGGGCCACAGCTGTTGGTGAGCCCCCGGCAGTGAGCTCCTCCCTGGTGTCAGTCTTTTATCCTTAGAGTGACACGTGCTTGTTAGGGACCTTTCAGACAGTACGCAGGAGGGGCTGTGAGCAGAGGAGATGCTGCCCCCGTTTGGCGGTTTCTTTGGGGTTTCTCTTTTTTTTTTTTTTTTTTTGAGACAGAGTCTCACTGTGTTGCCCGGGCTAGAGTGCCATGGCCTCATCCTAGCTCACAGTAACCTCAAACTCCTGGGCTCGAGCGATCCTTCTGCCTCAGCCTCCCGAGTAGCTGGGACTACAGGCATGCGCCACCATGCCCGGCTAATTTTTTCTATATATTTTTAGTTGTCAGATTAATTTCTTTGTATTTTTTTTTTAGTAGAAACGAGGTCTCACTCTTGCTCAGGGTGGTCTCGAACTCCTGAGCTCAAACAATCCGCCCGCCTCTGCCTCCCAGAGAGCTAGGATTACAGGCGTGAGCCACCGCGCCCGGCCAGGGCTTCTCTTTTTTGAAGCATCAAAACGGGCCCTCCTGGTCACGTTTTGTAGCTCTTCCCTTCTGACAGTTGTCCGTGTCCCCCGCAGGGTCCTGCCTCGGGTATGGAAGCCGGATTAGGTAGCTTTCAGGGTGAGGGGGACAGGGGCCACCAGGTCCCAGGCAGCCGCAAGCTCCTCCTGGGACGAGGCTGTGCCGAGGAGGGACCTTCCCTTCCAGCCGGGGGGCATCTGGGAAGCTCCTGGAGGAACAGCCTGGCTGGTAGCACCAGGCAGTGGAGAGGGGGCTGGGCTCAGCCTGAGCCTTGAAGGGAGAGCGAGGGGGCTCTGCCTTCTGGCTGGTGCAGCAGCTGCGGTCTCAGTCCCTCTAGAGCAGGGTGTCCGCCGGGCGCTGTGGACATTGGGTCGGCTCGTCTTCTGGGGAGGGGCCATCCTGGGCCCTGCAGGTGCTGAGCAGTGTCCCTGCCTCCATCCCCTGCAGGCCAGGAGCTCCCCCCACCCTGAGTTGACAACCACAGACTCCTGCAGACGTGGCCCGGTGTCCCTGGGGGGGTGCAGAGTCGCCTGGTGAGACCCCCTGGACTCGAGGGCTTGGCTGATGTGGGCCGACATTCCGGTGTTTTCTTCTCTTTGCAGGTTCATCAAGAAGCTGGAACACACCTGGAAGGCTCTCGTGCACGACGGGGTGAGAACCTTCATTCATTCGTTCATGAATGTGCGTTAGAGGCCAGGCGCCCCGTGCCATAGCGGTCGGCGCTCTGGACTTGGAGAAGGTCAAGGTGGTCCCACTGCCCGCGCAGACGGGAGAGCTGTGTGGTCCTGGAGAGGCGGCCTGGTCTGTGCCACTGCTCCACACCCCTGGAGTTGTCCTTGTCCTCCAGCCCGACCACCACGTCCCACCCCAGCTGGAGGAAGGCACGAGGAGCTGGCTCCTGGCCACGCCTCAGCCAGGGGAGTCTGGGAACGCGTTTTCCTTCTGGAAGGCTGTGTGTCCAGAGGGATTCTGTGACGTCACAGCAGGGGAGTCTCAGCCGGGTGGTCCAGCCCCCCAGGGACACCAGACCATGTCTGGGGACATCTGTGGTTGTCACATTGGGGGAACTTCTGGCACGGAGTGGGTGGGGACCAGGGACACTGCTCAGCACCTGCAGTGCCCAGGACAGCCCCAGCCCCAACCAAAAATGGTCCAGCCCAAAATGACAGGTCTGCCAAAGCTGAGAACCGTGTCGTGGACGACAAAGACACTGATCCCTGGAACAGCAAGGAGTGTCCGCCTTAGGGGCTCAGCATTCACTGAGCCCACCGCCCCCAGGTGCTGGACCCCCGCCTTATATCCAGGTCAGGCACATTCGGGTTGGCCTAGCCTGGGGGACACCAGCCTCCAATTGTGCTCAGCTCTGCCTTTGGAGCACAAAAGCAGTCAGGGACAAAACAGAAATGTGCAAGAGCAGGCAAGGCCCCGTGCCGATAAAACTTTATTGACAAAGCAGGTGTGGGGCCGGACGCTGCCGACCCCTGTTTCAGAGAAGTCCTCCGGTTTCTTTGACCCATTTACATGGTTCAAAAAGGGGTTCAAAAATACAAATGGGTTTATAGTGAAAACAGTTTCCCTCCCACCCTGTTCCCTGCTACCCGGCTTCCCTCCCCTGACAGAACCACTGTCACCTGCTCCTTGGGTCCCCTTCTGGGAAGCCGTTGCTCCACAGACCCACCTCTTCCCTTGATACACGGAAGGTAGCTCCCCCACCTCGCCCAGCACGCAGCGGTGTCCAGGGCCGTCCTGGCAGAGCCAGAGCCCTCTCAGCTGCCGACCCAACCTTGCCCCGCCACCCCTGCTCTCTTCCAGGACACGGTCTCTGTCCACCGCCCCAGCTTCTACGCCGAGCGCTTTTTCAAGTTCATGAGCAACACCGTCTTTCGGAAGAACTCCTGTAAGCCGCCAGAGCCGGTGGGGCGGGAGGGCGTGGTGGGGGCGGGCCCAGAGCCAGGTAGGGGGCGCTGAGCCCAGAGCCCCTTCGTCCTGCCCTGGGCTGGGGGTCTCACCCAGGGAACAGGGTCGGCGGGTGTTTGCCCGGCAGGGGGGTGTGGCGCAGGGGTCCAGAGCCTGCATCCCGAATCCTGGCATGGCCCTGGCCTGGCCCTGTGGTCTTGAGTAACAGCACCCCTCTGTGCCTCGGTTTCCCCACCTGCATAGCATCGTGGGGGTACAGTGTGTTTGTACACAGGACGGGTGGGCCTGGCCCAGCTGCTACAGCATCACCGTAGCTCAGGAAACGTGTCCCTGGCTAGGGTGCCAGGGAGGCGGCCACCACCCCGCAGGGTGTGCTTGGGGAGGTCACAGGGCGAACAGGGGCAGGGAAGGCAGGACTCGGGGTTCGCCAGCACAGGCCTGGCACACAGGAGGTGCTCAGCCAGTGTCTGCCAGCACTAGTGGTCTTGGCGCGGGCCTTGCTGTCCCAGCCTCGTCCTTGTGCATGCCCACAGGTAGGTCACTTCCAGGAGGCAGCAGGAATGGGCACGCCAAATGCCCGGTGCCCGCAGACGGGGCCCACTCTCCCAGCCCCGGGCCAAGCGCAGTCCCCTGGAGCAGGCTCCAGAGCCAGCCCAGCACTTCTGTCCCCAGCTCCCTGCCAGGGGCCTCCCCTCAGTGTTTTCCACTGTGGGAAGTGGCGGCCACCACGCAGCCTGGCTGTGTCTCCAGAGAGCCAGTTGTTAAGGCTTTCCCAGCACACCACCGCCTGGGCCATCCTCCCTGGTATTGCAAGGCAAACCGAGCACCCGCTGTTTACCAGGAGTTGTGCTGGGCCATTCTGGGGGCAGAGGTCACAAGGGCTTGGTGAGCAGTGAGGACAGCAGGGTGTCACCTGGCCCCCCAAGCCTGTTGTTGCCCAGTCCCCGGGTCACACAGCCACCAGGCTCTCCGCACTGGGCCATGCGCCTCTCTAACTCCCGTGCCCAGCGCTCCCCAGGTCCTCGGTGCCCGACTGAAAACAGGGGCACTGCCAGGGCCGGGCGGAGAGCGGAAGGGGACGAGGCCCGGGCAAGCTTGGCAGGCGTGGTGGCTGTCTCTGCCTCGTGTCAGGAGGACCCTGGGGTGGGCGGCAGACGCAGTGCTGGTCCCTGCGTGTCTCACCTTAGACAGTCGGGTGGACAGGCCTGGTACCCGGCTCCCCAGCGCCTCCCGTGGCAGAGCCGGCCTTTGCACGAAGCGGCTTTGCTGCTTCCCCTGGCCTGGGGCCGGGCAGAGGGTCCCTGGAGTAGGTGGTGGGCGGTGCCAGTGCAGACCAGGCCGTGTGTGCGGGAGGACCCAGGAGGCCAGCGGGGGTCCTGCCTGGGCTGTGCCACGGCCCCGGCAGCCCTGAGCGCCAGCACCCACCCTGCCCTCCTCCCTCCGCAGCCCTGAAGTCGTCTCCGTCCAAGAAGGGACGCGGGGCCCTGCTGGCTGTCAAGCCCCTCGGGCCCACGGCTGCCTTCTCCGCCAGCCAGATCCCCAGTGAACGGGAGGATGCACAGTATGACCTGCGGGGGGCCCGCAGCTACCCCACACTGGAGGACGAAGGTGAGCCCGAGGGCGGCGCAGCAGGTGCACTTGGGGGATGCAGGGGCCCACGTGAGGCCTCCAGAGGGTAGGCCACGCCCCCAGGGGAGGGGAGTTCACAGTCACCTCAGGGACCTAAAGAGCCACCAGGGAGTGAGGAGCTGGGACTGGGTCCACGGCAAGAGCCACTGGGAGAACAGAGCATAGAAGGCAATGTTGGGAAGGTGACAGCCTGTCAAACAGTCACTGTCACCAGGGATGTCCAGAAGGTCCTCCCAGCCCTGGGGATCAAGGACTCCAGACAGGGAGGCTGGGGAATAGCATGGAGGAAGGGGGCACAGCCTGTGCAAAGGCCCTGGGGCAGAATTGCACCTGCATGTTGGAGGCACAGCAGGGGGACCCCCGTAGCTGGAGCCGATGTGCGAGGGGGAGAGAGGGAGCAGGGGACAGAGAGGAAAGGGGAGGACCCTCCAGCTTTTGGGGGTTTGGATTCTGTTTTGAGAGCTGTAAGAAGTTATTGGAAGCCTTCGCACAAGGGGAAAATGCACCCTAATTTGCCTTGTGAAGAGCTGTGCCGGGACACAGGTGGGAGCCTGGGAGGCAGGAGGGCGCGAGGGTGAGCCGAGCCTAGGGGAACCAATGGGGCGGTGTGGAGGGGCCCGCAGCTCTGCCAGGTGCCACCGCCTCCTCCCTGCAGGCCGACCCGACCTCCTGCCCTGCACGCCGCCTTCTTTTGAAGAAGCCACTACGGCCTCCATCGCCACGACGCTGTCATCCACTTCCCTCTCCATCCCCGAGCGCTCCCCCTCGGAGACGTCAGAGCAGCCCCGGTACAGGTGGGCGGGGCAGCCAGGAGTGGCCTGGGCAGGTGGGTGGGGCCAGTGCCGGTGGGCGGGGCAGGTGGGTGGGCCAGTGCAGGTGGGCGGGGCAGCTAGGAGCAGCTGCAGTAGGCGGGGACTGTTGCTTCACCTGTTGAGGTCTCTCTGCAGGCGGCGCACGCAGTCGTCCGGACAGGATGGCAGGTGAGACCCCAGCCCCCGCCCCGCCCCTGCCCTCCTCTCGGTCTCACCCAGAGTCCTGCACGGCCCCGAGCCCCCGTTTCCCCACCCAGAGCCTCTGTGTGTCTGCCCGTTCTGTCCCGGGCACAGGTTCGAGTCCCCGCCAGGCTGCAGAACTGCACGGAACCTCCCGGGCACTTTGCGTCTTTCTTCCACCCTGGGGCCCCGGGGACCTGAGGCAGCTTGGCCTGTCCATCCTTCTTTTTTCTTCTACTAATTTTTTTTAACTTAAAAGTACAAGAGGGAATGTGGTAAAATGCCTCCCTCCTGCCCACGCCGATCCCTCCCCGGGAGCAACCCCTGGGACCATGGGTTTTGCGTCTCCGCAGAGATGTTTTGTGAATACGCAAGCAAGCGTACTCCCAGGCGTGTGGTTCCCTTTTGACAGTGACTGAGGCGTCTGTGCAGCCACCCCCACCTTGCTCTTGTCACTTGGTAGGCAGGGATCCTCCCAGCCGGCGTGGGACTGCCGGGCCCTTCCTTTCATTGTACTTAGCCAGCCCCTCTGGGGACATTCCAGTTGTTCCCAGGTGTGTTCTTGTTAACACCAGGGCAGTGGATGGGTGTTGTTTTCCTCAGTCGGTTTCTAATCACTAATGAAAGAAACTCCAGGTGCCAGTGGTGGGAAGCCACTCTCCCTTCTGCCCAGCTGCCTGGCTCCCAAGTCAGCCACCTTTCTGCTCTCAGGTTGCCATTCAGAGAGGACGTGCATGCCCAGGTCTGCTGCCAGAATGTTCCGGCAGCCTGCCTCAGGGCCTGGGCTTCCAAGCTCAGGCACCCCCAGGATTGTGGGTAGCGTCCACGACACCCAAGCATGTTGGGGCTGCCGTTTGCTCATTCCGTAAATGTGCCCCAAGGACCTGCTATACCCCAGGCCCTGCCAAGTGCCAGAGTCACAGGAGGGACCCAGGTGGCAGCCTCTCCCCCCACTCAGACCCCCGGCCGGGTATGACAGCCAGAGGGACCGAGCCCAGGCTGGAGGCTCCCAGCTCCCCGGCAGGACTGGACCTGGGGTCCGGCAGGCACTCCGGGAGGCAGGGGAGTGAGGAGGGAAACTGAGGCTCGGCTCCCCCTTGCCTCCAGGCCCCAGGAGGAGCCGCACGGGGAAGACCTGCAGCAGGTGACGGTGCAGGTGGAGCCCACGTGCAGCGTGGAGATCGTGGTCCCCAAGGAGGAAGACGCGGGGTGAGTACGGCTGGGCGGGAGGTCGGGGTGCCTGTCGTGGGCCTGGGAGAGACAGCAGCATCCGGAGGTTTAGCACAAGGTAGTTCTTTTGTACAGATAATAGATTTGCTTTTGATTCCCCCTTTCAGGCAGTGATTCTCAACCAGCTGGGGGTGATTCTGCCCCCAGGGGACACTGGGTGATGTCTGGGGACATCTGTGGTTGTCACAGCTCCATGGGGGGAGCTCCTGGCACGGTGGGTGGAGGCAGGGACACCCCTCAGCACCTGCAGGCCCAGGACGGCCCCTCCCCAGAGAACGACCCAGCCCGTGTCCACAGCCCCCAGGGGAGGGTTGCTGAGCATCTCTGAACTTCCAAGTGTTTAAGGATATTATTCATTTACTTTTTTAATATTTATTTTTAATTTTATTGAGTTTTTATTTGAAAAAAGTAGCCTTAAAAAAGTCTATGTCTTTAAAAAAAAAATAGCTTAAAATCCTAATGGTCAAGTTCAAAACCTGCTGTTTGAAATGTCCACAGACACGTGGAACGAAGCACACGTTCTCATTAGGCTCCGAACGTTTCCTGGGAGCCTCTTAGGACCAATTCGTCCACTGTCACCATCTGGCTCCTTTGTGTCTTCACTTGTGTCTCGTCTGCTCGGCGTGTGCGGTTCTGTCACCGCGTTGGCAGATTCGTGCCTTTCTAACGATTTTTGCTTTAGATGCTTTTTTTATTTTTGTTCCCAGAGGCCTTGTGTAGCACTCTCAGCAGATTCCCAGGCTGGCCTTGCCACTGGGAGCGTATTTTAAACACACACACACACACACACACACACGTGCACACACACGTCCTGGTACCGTGTGCTCTCTGCCATTAGCCAAATCTTACAGTGTAAAATTTCAGTCTCTGCCAAAAACAGCCGAACCTCAAACACAGCAGGGAGAACAAGTCCTTAGTGTCGTCTGTGAGATGAAAGTTGTACACCTGTCCCTTGGCCACCAGCCTCAGCCTCAAGCACGTTCCTCAGCGCCTCTCTGTGCCTCAGTTTCCTCATCTGTAACACAGGGGCGTTAGCAGCCTCCTCTCCCCATCCCCACGACGGAAGGTCATTGGGTTCATTCACAGAAGGCTCTAGAACCAGCTCTGGCATGTACTGAGTGTTTGATGAAAAGGAGAAAGAGGTTCTGACCCCTTTGAGGCAAGTACCGTGTTTCCCCTCCTTACAGATGAGAAACTGAGGCTCAGAGAAGGAATGTGACCTCCCAGGGGCGCACCAATCCGGTCACTGGGCTAGCAGGGCATTCCGGGAGTCGGCGTCTGGCGGGGTTTCTTGGGACGTTTTGTCTTGTTCTGTTCTGTGTGAAACGGCGCACAGCAGGGGACCCGCCTGAGTCTTTCAGTTGTGACACCCTGACACAGCCCCTGCCTGGACCCCGAGCCGGGAGGGGCGGGAGGGCGGCTGCGGCCCTGAGCCCGCCCAGGACTCCCTGTCTGCCGGTCCCCAGGGTGGAGGCGTCCTTGGCCGGTGCCTCTGCTGCTGTCGAAGCGGAAACCGCCAGCCAGGCCTCGGAACCCGCCAGCCAGGCCTCAGATGAGGAGGACGCACCTGCCACCGACATCTACTTTGTAAGTCCCCCGGGCTCCTCCGCCCGGGCCGTCCACGGACCTCTCCTCTCCATGCGTCACAGTCGGGCACGTGCGCCGTCAGCACAGACACCGCCAGATACTCGGGCACCCGCCTTCTCTGTCTGGTCTCACCACGCAGGGCGGGACGGCCCCTCGCCGGCCAGGCCAGCCCTTCCTGGGTCCCAGGGCTGCCCCCATCCCCACTTCCCAGGCTTGCGACCACAGCCTGGCCACCAGCCATGGCCACGGCCCCAGCTGTGTCCCTCAGTCTCCCTGGGAATCGTCCGGAGCCCTCAGACACTCGGCCCCACGGGAAGGCTCAGGCAGAGGCCGAGGCCCTGTGTCCTTAGCAGCCTGGTGGCCAGAGGTGACGAGATCTTCTCCCTCTCGTGGTGGGTGTGGCCAGGTGGGCTCTGTCCCTTAGAAGGGCCAGGGGACCGGGCCTGTGGCAGGAGGGCTCCACGCTGCCCACTCCACCAGCCAGGGACACACAGCTGCTCCTGGACCAGGCAGGGTGTGCCTGGCCTTGGGGACATGGGACCTCCTTCCCCTCACTGGGGGCCTGGGTGAGGCAGCTGCGGGGTGGCCGGGGAGGCCCGCGACGTCCAGTCTCAACGGCAGGTCCTGGGGCCGCTGCTCGGGGGTCAGACAGCCCCAGGGAACGGTCGGGGCAGAGGCCGCAGCCCCAGGACCCCCAGTTCCCGGCTGCCCACACTCATCTCCGCACCCCCAGAGCAGGCAGGCTGGGGCGCCGGGCTCAGGGCCTGATTTGGGGGCACACGCCCAGTGGCCTCATAACCAACAGCCCTGCTCTGTGCCCCTCCTGGCCCCGGAGGAGGGTGGAGGGGGCCACGTGCCTGTCCCCCCACCCGTCGTCACCCCGTCCCCAGGCTTGGTTTGTGCGCGTTCTGGTCTCTCAGTGGTGGGAGGGTGGCAGGGGCGGTTCTACCGTGTGTCTGTGTCCTGACACCTGGGTGGGCCGCAGAGAAGGGAGCCGCCTCGGCCAGACCCCCACCCGGCACCCCCCAACTCCCGCTTGGCAGTCGCCTGTCCCCAGCCTCCAGCCCGCTGTCTCCCACCACCTCTCTCCGCCCGGCCGGGGGGATTCCTGTGGCCTCATCCGTGTCCTCTGTTTTCCTTCCTCCGCGCCCGGCCCACCGCCCGTGCAGTTCACGGATGGGAGGTACTGGATTTACTCTCCCCGCCATCGCCGACTGCGGGCCGTGACGCCGAGCTCCTCGGGCACTGTAAGTGACCGCAGCGGCCACCCCGGGGAGAAGGGCAGCACCCGCCTGGGGCAGCAGGGAGCTGCAGGTCCCCGGCCCGAAACAGAGTGCCCGGCGTCGCCCATCCTCGAAAGGACGCTGGGGACATAGCCGCGCTGGCCCTGCTGGGCGCTGTGCTGTGTGCATCACAGGAGAATGTCACTCAGTCCCGCGTTGAAGCGGCACTTGATATGGGGACACCATCACAGCGCACAGCTGAGGCTCGGGGCCACCTCTGCCCCTCGCCAGCCCTGCCACGTCAAGGCACGCCAGGTGGAACCTTCCCGCTGGCCCAGACCTGGCTGTCCCCAGCCACCAGAGCTGTCTGCCCAACTTCACAGGGACCAATCACACAAGTCAAAGCAGCTGAGGGCTGCTGAGGCGGGGAGGAGCTGGCGTCTCCATACCCATTTCACAGACAGGGAAGCCGAGGCCTCGCTACCCTGGGAGCCTGCAGGAGCACATGCTTTAGACAAAACCCAGGCCCCACACTCCCCTGCAGTTCCCCTCAGGGCGCCATGTGGCTCCCACGTAGCTTCAGGGCCTGTTGTCGTTGTGAACAGTGATCAAGGGCCCAGAGAGGCTGGGGAGCTGCCCAGAGCTGCACAGCAGGACAGGCATAGGCCTGGAGCAGGAGCTTCTGTTCTTAAAAGGCCCCGTGTGGGGCCACCCTCAACCTGGCCCCATCTGTAGGCCCCTCTTGGCACCACATGTGCCAGGGCTGACCCCAGAGGTGGAGGCCACTTCTCCAGCCCCCTCCAGGCAGCCCTGGCAGCAGGAAGTCTGCTGGGGTGGCGGGAGGACACCCCAGGGCTGATCCCAGAGCTATCCCAGGGCTCTGCTGGGAGGAGGAGGGGCCGGGTGAGCCCAGCAGCCCACGGCCATCGGGCCATCGGGCCACCCGGTAGCAGAGCAGTTTGCAGAGGCTGCCCAGAGCGGGGCTGCCTTGGATTTTGACAAACACCTGATTTAGAAGGAAGAGGGTGGCCTTGGTGCGGGCGCAGCAGAGGCTAAGCGTGGGGGCCAGAGGGTCAGAGAGACATGCCCCAGGCCAGGCCCCCGTGGGGTCAGCCCCATCCTGGATCCCTGTTGCCACTGTCCCCCAACCTTCCCTTGCCCGCCCCGCTGGGGACTGAGGGGCCCTTTCTGTGCCCGCTGCTGGAGGACAGGGAAGCTGCTGTTCTGTCCTTCCTAGTGCGGTAGCAGGAGGGTGCAGTTGTCCACTGTCCCTGCCCTGGGGTGGTTGCCCAGCCCAGCCGGGGCGGCCCTCCCGGAGGGCGGCTCTGAAGTGGCCACTGGGCTGATGGCCGCTGCCGGCCTCTCCCAGGGTCCAGGTGGGGACCCTTTCTGGGCCCACGTTTGTGATGGCCGTGGAGCCATCACTGTGGCCCCCGCGCTGCGCTGTGGGGCCGGCGGGAGGCGGAGTCCAGCCCCTTGCTCCCGCGGCAGGGCTCTTGCCTGGCATTTGCGATCGTCTAAAGGAGTGGGCCTGTGCCCGGGGCCTCGGTGCCTCGGTGTGTGAGCCGTCCTCGGGCCGGAGGGAGATGCGCGGCGCCCGGGGGGCTTGCGCCGGTGACGGGGCTCTGGCAGGAGCTGCGGGCACAGGTGGGGGGTCTCGGGGCAGAGGGAGGGTCAAGCTGGCCCGAGGCAAGTAGAGGCAGCGAGCCCAGGGGATCGGGGGGGGCCGGCCAGAGCGGGGCGCTGGGGGGAGGTAGGGACCTTCCTCAAGGCTGCGAAGACACCAGCCCCGGTGACAGAAGCATCGGCACAGGCGGACGGGCCCCAGCAGTGGGTGGGACCCCAAGGGAAAAGGAAGAAGAGGCGGGCGCAGGCGGCTGGCCCAGCCACCGGTGGACAGCTGTCCTGACCAGACGGAGGAGGGGACAGGTTGGGTCGTGGCCGTGACAAGTGTAGGGAACAAGGGACGCCTGGTGGATGCAGCCAGGGCAGGTGTGCGTCGAGGCCCGGTGAGACCACACGGGGCGCCGGGGTGGGGCGAGACAGCCCCAGGGTGGGGAGCAGGAAGGTGGGAGCAGACCGAGAGGGCGGGGCTGGGCCAGAGGAGCCCCCCCAACTCACGCACACCAGGGAAGTACCATTTGCCTGTCCCTTGGCCAGGCCCAGGTGCCTGGGCCACCACAGGCAGCTGGGCCAAGTCCTGAGAGGCTTTTGGGTGCTTGGAAAACGGGGTGGGCACCCGAGCACCCAGAACCCCCGTCGTCGAAGGCAGATGGGGCTGCTGGCGCCAGGCTGAGGAGGAGGAGGACACGGTGGCCCAGGTCTCACCCCTGCCCCTTTCCCTCCCGTCTCTGTCACCCGCTGTCTCGGGCCCACCTTGACCGCACTAGCGCTTCCTGCTGCCGCCCACCCTGCTGAGCCGAGGCCCAGGCCGTCCAGGTTGGGGGCAGGTGCACCGGTCAGAGAGGGCAGCCAGGGCTGAGCGCCTGTCCCGCCTGTGGGGGACCCGCCTCTTTTATTTTCTCCTGTCTCTTCCTTCCTCCCTGTCCTGTCGCGCCTCCCGCACCCTGCTGTCTGCGCCCCTCCTGCACGCGCTGCAGCCCACTGACGAGAGGAGCTGGGTGTACTCCCCGCTCCACTATAGCGCACAGGCCCAGCCGGCCTCCGACGGCGAGAGCGACACAGTAAGTGCGGCCCCTGGGCCGAGGCCCGAGAGTACAGCCCCCAGACACCCAGGGACAGGCTGGGAAACTGAGGCCGGGGCGGGAGGGCGCGGGTGGCCTGGAGCCCTACCCTGGGCTCTCTGACTTGGCGGTGGCTGTGGGGTGAGTGTCTCGGGGCCTGTCAGAGCACACGGTCCCTGGCAGGAGGCCCAGCAGGCGGCCTGAGGGTAGTCCTCACGCTGGCGCCGCAGGCCTCACCCGCCCCTCTCGCCTCTTGCAGTAATTTCTATGCAGTCCCCACCCAGAACCCAGCGCCCGCCACCGCCCTGGCTGCTCCCTGGAGGCGCTGCCCGCCCAGCTGCGGCCCAGAGCTGGGGAGACCCCAAAGGACCTCGCCCGCCCACCCGGGCCCGACTTCGTCCTCCCCTGACGGATGCCACCGGCCGAGCCCCTCCGCCCCGACAGCTCCAGCCACCAAGCCTCTCGGGCCCTGGCACCCCGTCAGCTGCCTGCACCTGCGAGACTGGGACCTTCCCAAGCGTCAAATCACGTATTTATTTTGGGTCCTTGCTCTTTGCACAGAGACAGAAGCACATGTGTGCTTTTTTAGGAAAAAAACAAAAAAGACACAAAAACAAGTGGAAAAAGAAGAAACTCCATCCCACTGCACTTTTCGGTTCTCTGTTGTGCTTGCATGTTCCTCTCGGGGGGACGAGGCTGTTCCTGCCACCTTCCAGGATCCAGGACCCCGTGTCCCGGCCACCCTGGACAACATCACACTCCAAGCCCCAGCCTGTGACGTGCAGACAGGACGGCAGGGTCCCCCCGCTCCGCCTCTGTCCCTCACGGACTGGGATGCCTGAGAGCGCAGGGGCCACCCCCACCCGGAAGCAGACCCTCCCTCCCTCAGCTCAGGTTTGGGGGCCTCAGCGCAGGACCTCTGCTCTTAGCGGTCGCCTTGGGGACGGCTCTCGCCTGGCCGAGCCCCTCATCATCTGTGTGTCCCGCCACTCAGGCACCCCGCCTTCCGGAAGGACCTCCTGACCCCACCTCCCAGGGGCCCCGCGAGCAAGAATTTCAGGTGCGCACACTCCAGATGCACACGGGAGGGGCTGGGGACGTGTCCCCCATCCCAGCATGGACCACGCAGCATCCAGCAAAGACATTCCAAGCGACATGAGATGCCCCTTCAAAGCCAGAGACGGAACAGGAGGCCAAGCCGCGCCGCGGGGTTTCCAGAGAGTCTGTGTCCCAGAGGGCTCGGGGCTGGCGGGCAGGCCGGTCTTGATGGGGGACAGCCACCCCCCCCGCCCCCTCTGCCCAGGCACAACCTAGAGGGGCAGACCCCTCTCCCCAGAGTGTTTCCTTCATTGCCGTTTAAGTGATGTCATTCCCATGGGGATCAAAGGAGGAGAGAAGACGTCGTTTGGGCTCGCACCCTCAGCAGGGGCAGTGGCACCTGCCCAGCAGGACCATGGAGGCCAGAGCCTGATGGGGTGGCCGCTGCGTCCAGAGGGCACTGGTGACAGCAGAGTGACACCCACCCCCTGCGGATGCGCCCCCACCCTGCCCGTTACACGGGACTCCAGAGACAGGCATGTTGGTGACGGTTCCCTAGTGACACTGCCCAGGATGCGGGGAGCTGGGGGCAGGCTCGGAGCAGAAGTCGCACCTTCTGGGAGAATCTTCCTCCAACCCGTGCCTCCCCAGCGGAGTGACATGGGACCACATCAGCTGGAACCTCCCGTGGGGATGCCATTGTTTTTGAGCCTGTCACAAGTTCCTGTGATGCTGCTGCGTCCTGCTGCTCAGGTCCGTCCCCGCCCCCTCCCACAGCAGGTGCCCCCCTGAGCCGTGGAGAACCAGGCCGCATCCCCAGGGCCTTTCTCCCAGGCGGGGACGGACATTCCCTCAAGCAGCTCCTCGAGTCTCAGCCCGGGAAAGGAAAGAGCCCTCAGCGGGGACCAGCCGCCGGGTGGCTCAGAGGACAGGTCCAAACAAGCCCTTCTGGGGTCCTCGCCCCCTGCCCAGGAGGGTCTGTCCAGCCCGGGAAGCGGCCTTGGCCTTGAGTCACAGCCTGGTGCCCACCTGCTGGTGCCCAGCCTCCCGATGGGTGCTGGCCTGCCCCTGGGACAGAGGGGACAGAAGTCAGAGGGGCGTCTGGGACCTGGATGACCCACAGGGACAGCACCAGAGACCCCGCGAGCCCGTAGAGATGACCCAGAGCAACAGGCGCCACGTCCAGGGCGGCCCCCTTGGCTCTGCTGAGTGACTCCCAGGACACGAGTCTCCGACATTGGCTCACCCGCAGGAGAAATTCGCAAACTTCCCATGGACATCACAGCATTTCTGTTTTTGTGTTAAGTCTCCGAGGCCCCATTGGAGACCCGTTTTGTGTTGGTTGCATTTTTATTTTTGTTCCTTTCCAGAGAACTGTAAAGCGATGCTGACGTACTCTACAGACTGCGAGGGGCGGCGGCCGTTTATTATTTCGGGGCAGGGGGCAGGAAGGCAAGACCTATTTATAACGTTTAGCGAACTCGTCGCCTTCCTCAGACCCCCTGCAAGGAAGGCCCCTGGACCCACCCAGCCATCCCTGCCCCAGGAATCTGTAAATACCCAGGTGGCTGAGGCCCGCCGTCCCTCCTGCCTCGTGTCTCTGATGGCTGCTGTTGCTGAGAACACAGACAGTGTCCCATTTCCTGTACTGTAAACACAAAAGCATTTTCTCTGAGACTGACGAGGTGGAAATTTCCATGTGTCCCCGACTCCCCGTCGGCCTCTGTTCCCCCGAAGCCATCCCGATGTGTCCCCATCCTGCTCAGTGCAATACTCCTGTCCCTGTACCTTGCCATGGTACTGTCGCCACAGCCCCTCCGTCCCTGCCCCAGGACAAGCGCCCTCCGTCTCCTTTTCTCTGGTGGCTCCATCCCACCACCCGTCCCCACCCCGAACCCCTTTTTATGGCCGAACTGATTCCGGAAACAACAAGAAACTGCAAACCTCGTGTGTCTTAACTCCTACCGGGATTCCACTCCATTCCTCTGCCCCGCCGTCTGGCGCGTGACAATCCGGAGCAGCGAGCCCGTGGCACAGACGCGAGTGCCGTGTTCCTCAAACCCAGAACAGTGGGCACCTCTGAAACAACAGCCTCTGCTGGCCCCAAATGACACTCGTATGCAGCCCAGACCCGCGCCCGCCCCCCCATACCTGCCACCCCCTCTTTTTATGTGGAAGAGATCTCTAATAAATCGGGTATTGAGCATCGGCCCGCGTCCCTTTGCCTCTTTGGGTGCCAGTGGTCTGGTGGGAGTTTGAGGGCGGACTTTGAGTCTCAGAGGGCAAAGCAACCTTCGTGGGATTTATTATAATAGCAACAGCACCCAACACCTTAACTGCTACGGCCTCTTTCCGGTTGCAGCTCAACTCGGAAAACATTTCAAAGCTTCTGACATCGGTGCAGCCCAGTGCCTAGGAACAGACACTCCCCGAAGTTTGTACTCATTTTGCCACAGTTGCTCAAATTGAGTGACATCACAATTCCCTTGTGGGGAAAATGTTTCTCCCAGGCTCCCAGTTTGAGAAACTGCATTGAAAGGCAGATCCTGTCCATAATGGAGCGCCTCGGAAATGCAGTTCTTAACACAGAGGCAGATGCACAAATGGCACCGCTGACTTACAGGCTGAACATGCTGGTGATCGCAAACGTGCTTACCTTTTCAGATACTTGCGGGGATGCACCCAAAGTTTTAAAATCATGGGCCAGGCTCTCCTCCCGGTCAGGCCACCTGTCACCATGACAACCCACCTCCCAGGACCAGCAGGGTCCTTACTGACAGCGGCAGGGGAGTTTCCGATCTCACCTTCACACCAAGCACAGCACACAAAGCCAGCGTTTAGGGCAGGTGTTAAGAAGTTGCATTTTTAAAAATAACCATTTTTAAAAGCTTAAATCATTAATACCATCTTCCAAGCACAGGCACTCCCAGCCCGGTGTGGACAGAACTGGGGCGAGGGGGTGGTGGCAGCGGCGCACAATCCGGACGACCTGGGTTAGGAAGGCAGGTGTTAAAGTGACTTTCCCTCTCCGAGCCTCAGTTTCCCACCTACAAATGGGGTAACACGGAATCCAGGAGTTATCCAAGTTTTTTTTTAAAAAAAGCTAAACTCCCGAAATACACAGGTATTTATGGGCAGGTGGTGGGGCATAACGATGAGGCTCATAGCCCAGCATCTAAGGCTCAGTTTCCGTTCCCGCTCCCGCCCACTCCCCCTCCCGAGCTGCCTGGAACCCACCACCTTCCGGGGTTCCCGCCGTCCTTTCGCTCCCCGGACACGCCTCCCTTGGCCACGCCCACCACACCCCCCCCACTGGACCCGCCTCCCCTTGGTCCCGCCTCTCCAAGCGCCGCCCATGCATCGGTTCCTGTTTGTCCTGACCCCGCCCACAGTTCCTCAGGCCCCCTGAGGCGCGAGGACCCGCCTGTGGCTGCCTCCAGCACTGCCTGAAGGGCGACCCCCTTTCCCGGAGTGGACCGTCCGACAGACGGCATCAAGCGGGCCACAGTTGCAGATGGAGGGGAGGGTTCAGGGCATCGGAGTCCCCTAGGGCTGGGCCGGCGGGGTGGGTTCCTCTTTTCCGTCTAAGGCGCGGACAGGGCAGCCCGGCGCGCGCCGCCACCGAGGAAGGCCCCCGGCGCAGGCCCCGGCTGTTTGTGTCGACGCCGCGGACACTGTCCCAGCCGATGGGTCGGGACACACGCTCGCGCTCGCGGTCCGCGGGTCGCAGGGGACGAAGACGGCGGTGCCAGAGCGGGAGTCGGAGCCGGAGCCGGAGCCGGAGCCGAAGCCGAAGCCGGAGCGGGAGCCATGGGGGACGAGACCGGCGGCGCCGGGAGGACGAGCGGAGGCGCAGACGGAGGCGGCGGAGACGAGACCGCAGGTGAGGTCACTACGGGGGCCGCGCTGGGGACCCGGCTCCTGCTTTCCGGACCTCCCAACCCAGGGGTGGGGAGACGGCAGGGCCCCGACTTAATCAGGGAGGCCTTCCCTGAGAGGGGCGTCTGAGCACGAGTCGGAATTAATCTGGCAGTGGAAAGGAAAGCGAGAGGCGCCCCCGGCCGGGCACCTGGTGGTTGGAGGGGACGGCGGGGAGCGCATCATATAGAGCCCTGCGTGCCGTGGCCAAGTTTGGTCGTTACGCGGAGGGAAATGGGGAGCCGTGAGAGGACTTTGAGCGGGAGAGTGACGTGGTCTGGCTTACTTTTGCACCCCTTCTCTGGCTTCCCGGTGTAGGAAGGACTGAGGTAGGCAAGAGGGGCACTAGGAAGGAGGATGATACAGACAAGAGATGAAGGCAGCCTTGGTGAGAGGGAGGCACAGTGGGAAAGTGGGTAGATTGGAGAGGGATTTCGGAAGTAGAGGTGAGGACACTTGCTAACGCAGGTGGAGTGAGAGGGAAGAGGCGGCGACAGGTGGCAGGACTCCAGGTTGACTCCTTGGGCCTGAGTCTCAGCTTCCCCACGGCCCACAGTCCTTCTTCTGGAGATAGGGCACCTGCCAGACATGCCTGGAGTCTACGCTGGTACAAAGTAACCAGCTTGGTGACCGGGACTGACTCCCAGACCTGGGTCCCAGTTTTGGCTCAGCCCCTTAGTGGCTGTGATGCTCAGGCCAGTCCTGCCCTGTTCTGGCCCAAGTTAACGTGCGTCCTCAAGATGTGCACAGGACTTCAGCCAGAGTGGCTGTAGTAAAATACAGCTTCGTGCTAAGTTCACAAGGTGGCTTTTCCTTCTGAGTCTGGTAAGGTCATTGCCACCTTCGGAATTCCAGGAAAATGTAAGCAGCAGAATGGAGTTAACAAAAAGATGGTTTAAACCAGGGGTTGGCAAACTGCACAGTCTGTGAACCAAGAATCATTTTTACATTTTTAAATGGGGGCGGGGGGAGAGGAATCAAAAGTTGACACATATTCCATGACACGTGAGAATTATACAAAATTCAAGTTTTAGTGTCCAGAAGTCAAGTTTCATTGGAACACACCCGTGCTTACTTGTTTATGTATTGTCCACGGCCGCTTTGGTGATAACACAGCAGAGTTGAACAGTTGCGTCTTAGACCATATGGCCCGCGAACCCCTAAAGTTTTCACTGTCTGGTTCTTTATATAGAAAAAGTTTGCTGACCCTTGTTTGAGCCCCAGGTGTTGCTATATTAACATTGGCTCAAGTGTAGCAGTAAGTCATGGTTAATTTCATCTTCATGTTTTTTTAGTCTACTGTTTTTCTGGTATTGAGTTATTTGTGATGATCAGCCACATGAGATACGTAATCAGACTTGATACTGTTTATGAAAATTTGATTAAGTTTGTGGTCAATATTTAAGGGCTCCAAAATGATTGGTTTGTGTAGTTTAGATCTTTTTGACATGAACTTAATAGAGCATTTTACAAAATATTTGGTACTTGTTCTCTGTGTTCAGTGACCCCTGGGCAATGACTCCATCCCTAGGGGCTGGCACACGCCATTCCCTGCTCTTACCAATTGTACCCCACCTGACTCCTCTCCAGCCTATAGGACCAGTTTAAACACTGCTGCCACCTGGAAAGCCCTCCCTTGACAACTCAGATGTAATCAGGTCCTCTGGTTTACACCTGTGTAACTCCTGCACTGGTGACCCCAGCTCGACTCCCGCCCTGACCTCCTCCCACTCCCCCCTACTCTGTCCTAGCCACACGGGCCTCCTCGCCGTTCCTTCTGCCTCGAATGCTCTTCCTCCAGGTCCTCCCATAGCTGTGTCCACCAGTTCCTCCAGGGCTCTGCTCAATGTCCCCTCCTCAGAGAGGCCCTCTCTGCCCTCTGTAACATGCAGCCCACCCCACGGTCCCACATCGCTGCTGTGGCTCATGTCTTTGGTGTGACACTGTATATTTATTTATTGATGTCTTCCTTGGCGGGACGCACTGGACAGTGAGCCCAGGGAGGCAGGAGACACCCATGTTTGGGCACTGCTGTGTCCCCAGAACCTAGAAGACACCCAGTAAGCATCTGTCGAACAGGTGACAGAGCAGCAGGCACTAAACAGGCCTTTGCGGGTCCTCTCCCCAGGTCAGATTCGGAGGAAGAACCGTGGCAGCGGCCAGGGAGGCGCAGCCGGAGCCCCCCGCCACCGCGATGGCGCTCGAGGGACCGGTCCTCTCAGTCCGACTCGGGTCAGGAGCAGCGGGGCTCATGGGCTCGCCACCGGCGCCCGCGCTCTTGGTCCCCAGGCTCCTCGGGGTCCAGCTCCATGTCTCCAGGGCGCTGCCAGAGTCCCCGGGCTGCGGCAGCCGCCCTGAGCCACCAGCAGAGCTTGCAGGAGCGGCTGCGGCTGCGCGAGGAACGGAAGCAGCAGGAAGAGCTGATGAAGGCCTTCGAGACGCCCGAGGAGAAGCGCGCCCGGCGGCTCGCCAAGAAGGAGGCCAAGGAGCGGAAGAAGCGGGAGAAGATGGGCTGGGGCGAGGAGTACATGGGCTACACCAACACTGACAACCCCTTCGGAGACAACAACCTCCTGGGCACCTTCATCTGGAGCAAGGTGAGCAGCTCGTGTGGCAAAGTCTGGGACTGAAGTGTCCCAGGCCCTCCTCCCTCTCTAAGGACTTCTGTTTTGTGTACTCCGCACAGTCTCTTCCGGTTCGAGAGCCCCTAGCAGTCACAGCAGACACTCCCAGCCTGTGCTCTGTCGTGAGAGTTCATTTTACACACACGCGTGCCCATGCACCGGTTTCTGTCACCATCAGCCTTGCTGCCATTAACTGTCTCTTGCAGTGGGAGACCTAGGCAGTCTGCCCAGAACACCAGCCCAGCCTCAGACGTGACTGGAGAACAGGTTCTTAGCATCACACACCCAGGACAGGGTTCCACGGTTATGGGCACCGTGTCATCTCTAAGCTGGTCATTTCATCCTGCACTAGCCTCAGGCACACAGCTTAAAACAACAGAATTGGCCGGGCGTGGTGGCTCACACTAGTCCCAGCACTCTGGGAGGCTTAGGCAGGAGGATCGCTTGAGCCCAGGAGTTTTAGACAAGCCTGGGCAACATAGCAAGACCCCATCTCTACAAAAAATAAGAAAAATTAGCCAGTTGTGCTGGCGCCTATAGTCCCAGCTACTCAGGAGGCTAAGGCGGGAGGATCACTTGAGCCCAGGAGTTGGAGGCTGCAGTGAGCTGTGATTGCGCCACTACACTCCACCCTGGGTGACAGAGCGAGAGCCTGTCTCAAAAATAGAAAGAAAAACAACAGAATTTATCATCTCTCAGTTCTGGGGGCACAGAAGTCTGAAATCAGGATGTTCACAGGGCCAAGCTCCCTCTAAGGGCTCCAAGGCAGGAAGGATCCTCCCCCTCCCAGCTTCTGGTAGCTGCCAGCAAAGCCCGAGTGTCACTCAGCGTGCGGCCACATCGTTCCAGTCTCTGCCTCTGTGGTCCATGGCCGTCTCCCCTGTATCTGCGTCCTCACGCGGCCTTCTCTTTCCCATGTCTGAGTTTCCCTCTTATAAGGATGCCAGTGACTGGATCAGGGCCCGTCCTCCTCCGGGGTGACCTCATCCTCACCAGCCAGCATCCACAAAGACCCAATTCCAAATAAGGTCACAGTCACAGCTCACAGGGGTGGGTACAGTGACGTGTCTTTGTCGGGAACACAGTTCAACCCACTGCAGCGCCCCCCAGTGGAGGGCGGAGGGAGCAGGTGGCCTAGCCTCCACTGGCTTTGTGCTCACACAGTTGGAAGCCATGACGTCCCCAGGTGGCTTCTTACTGGTGTCTGGAACACAGCGAGCTCCGTCTGCCTCTGCCTGGACGTTCCCCTCCTCCCGCGACACTGTTCCTTCTCACCTTTCGGGTCACAGCTGACACGGGACCACCCACTACCTTTTGTCAGGGCACTGCCTCCCGGGACCTCAGCACCACACTCGTGTCTCGCGCCTGCCACATGCCGGGTGCCACAGCAGGCCCTGGGCCTGCACCGGTGCCCTCAGCTGCCCTTCTCTGCAGCATGGAGGTGGGAAGCTTGGCCACTGTTAACCTGAGTGGTGGTGGCCCAGGTAAAATCGGAGAGACCACGGAGTGGCCCGAGCGTCTGTGGGGTGGTCCCCAGCCAGGCAGCCCTAGTCGCCCTGGAGGCGTGTTTTCCTGAGAGCCCCCGGGAGGGATGGGTGAGGGGCACAGGGCTCAGCGCTAGGCTCAGGCAGCCACCACGAGATGATGTTGAGGGTGCGGGGGCTCCGGGCTGGGGCAGGGTGGCCGGGTGCAGCCCCCATGACCCTTGCACCCTCCTTCGAGTGAGGATATGGAGAGAGAAGATGCCCCTGTGTGTGGGAGGGGGCGGGGGGTGCCCCGTGGCCTGGGAGTGTGGAGCCTCTGCCTCCCGCTTGTGGTGACCCGGGCAAGGTTGGTTCCCATGCGTCCTCATTCACCCGCCACCCCTGCCCTCCCCACATACAGTCAGGGGTCCCCACTCGCTGAGGGACTGACCCTCACAGCGCCAGGGCCCCGGGGCTCCCGTGTAAAACAGGAGTCAGCAGGTCCCAGGCGAGACCCTCTGGTGGTGGCCACAGTTCCCACGGGACGAGGCTGATGCCTCTGTTCTGTGTTTTCGCCATGTCTCGCCCACGGTGGGGTCCCGTCTGCGTGCTTCGGGCGCGTTGGGGTGGCAGCGAGAAGACATGAGGCTGCGGGCAGGTCCTCTGTGTTGGCTGCTTGCTCTCCTGGGCTGGGGGGGCAGGTGTGGGAGTCTGTGCTCAGTGGTGCTGCTCCGCAGGCCCTGGAGAAGAAGGGGATCGGCCACCTGGAGGAGAAGGAGCTGAAGGAGCGCAACAAGAGGATCCAGGAGGACAACCGGCTGGAGCTGCAGAAGGTGGGAGCCCCACCCCATGCTGCGCCAGGCCTCCCTCTCCAGGGGCTGGAAGCCGGGCGACACAGAGCTGGCTTACGAGGAAAGTCCAGGGGCATGGGCTTCAGGCACAGCTGGATCCAGGGGCCATTTCCCTTCCCTCTGGGCTCTGTGTCCTCTGGGCTTCATGCTCAGATGCCCCCTGCAGGTGGCCGGGATGGCCCAGCTCCTCCGAGCTTCTGAGCCTCCTGCAGAACAAGTGGGGGCGGGGCCGGGCCTGGGTCTGTACCCCAACCCCAGCAGACGCAGGGCCTGCGAGGGCAGCAGGGTCATGTGTATGCACAGCCGCCCCACCCGACCCCCGGCCCCCTCGTGCGCCCCCAGGTGAAGCAGCTGCGGCTGGAGCGCGAGCGGGAGAAGGCCATGCGGGAGCAGGAGCTGGAGATGCTGCAGCGGGAGAAGGAGGCCGAGCACTTCAAGACGTGGGAGGAGCAAGAGGACAACTTCCACCTCCAGCAGGCCAAGCTGCGGTGCGTGGGGCCCCACTAGCTGCCTGGACCCCACACGGCGAGCTCACCCTCACCCCAGGGCCTTTGCACTGCTGTCACTCTGCCCGGAACCCACAGCTCCCTCATCTCAGGTTTCTGCCTGGCCTCGACCCTGCCATACTGGGCTGCCAGCCGACTGCACCGGTCCCAGCAAAGGGCTTACACTTGATGGCATCTGTGGCTCCTCCCAGCTTGGGCCTGCCTGGTCTAGGGGCTCCCTTGGGAGACCAGGGCCATCCTCAGATCCGTGTCTTCACGGAGGGTTTCCCCCCAGCTCTGATGCCACCACCCCTGTTCCCACAGCTCCAAGATCCGCATCCGGGACGGGCGGGCCAAGCCCATCGACCTGCTGGCCAAGTACATCAGCGCCGAGGACGACGACCTGGCCGTGGAGATGCACGAGCCCTACACCTTCCTGAACGGCCTCACCGTGGCCGACATGGAGGACCTGCTAGAGGACATCCAGGTACTGCCAGCCGCACCGCCTGCCGCACCCAGGCCCATGGGCTCTCACCGTCCTCACCCTGCCCTCCGCCCCTGCCCAGGTGTACATGGAGCTGGAGCAGGGCAAGAACGCGGATTTCTGGCGGGACATGACCACCATCACCGAGGACGAGATCGCCAAGCTCCGCAAGCTGGAGGCCTCGGGCAAGGGCCCAGGTAACTGCAGGGCCAGGGGACCAGAGCCACCAAGCATGCTCTTGGGGTCTGGTGGGAGCCGCAGAGGCCTGGGTGGTTCTACCAGGAGCCTCACACTTGCTGCAGGGCCCAGCGCCTTCCACAGGCCTCAGTTCCCTATCTGGGGTGTCCATGGCCCCTCTCAAGCCCGCCCCTGTGCGGGAAGGCCACCAGGGGCAGGAGAGGGCAAAGCGGCCTGGTGAGGGGCTTTCCCACCAGCGTGGGGCTCCCTCCGGGGCTCTTGTCCGAGGGCCCAGAGCACAGCTGCTGGACTTGGCTGCGCGTAACCGCTGACCGGGCGGTGCCGGCGTCCCGGGAGCATCCCCGCCGGCTGCTCTGCTCGGGCTCAGTGGTCACAGCGGCTCTGGCTGTTCTAGTGGGAGCAGAGCTGTTCCCCGTGGCTGGGATCTGATCCAGGTGCTTCCTCCTCGGGTGGGTCATTTCGTGTCCCTTCAACTAGACAGGCTTTTTACTTTTATTTTATTTATTTATTTTTTTGAGACAGAATCTCGCTCTGTCACCCAGGCTGAAGTGCCGTGGCTTCAGCCTAGCTCACAGCAACCTCAAACTCCTGGGCTCAAGCGATCCTCCCGCCTCAGCCTCCTGAGTAGCTGGGACTACAGGCGCCACCACCAAGCTTGGCTAATTTTTTGTTTCTATTTTTAGTTGGCCAGCTAATTTTTTCTATTTTTAGTAGAGACGGGGTCTTGCTCTTGCTGGTCTCAAACTCCTGACCTCAAGCAATCCTCCCACCTCAGCCTCCCAGAGTGCTAGGATTATAGGCGAGAGCCACCGCGCCCGGGCCTGACGGGCTTTTTAAATCAAGTTTCCCTTTCATCTCGGTGATTGCACGCGCTTGTTCTCAAGGGGACACGCTCTAAAGCCCCGTGGACACTGGGACCGAGTCATTCTCTGGGGAGGGCACATCCTGGGCACTGCAGGATGCTGAGCAGCATCCCTGCCTCCACCTGCCGTGCCAGGAGGTCCCCCTAGTCGTGACAACCACAGATGTCCTCAGACATGGCCCAGTGTCTCCTGGGAGGCAGACGGGTCCTGGGTGAGACTCCCTGTTCTAAAAGCTGCAGCAGCCGCACCCCGCCCCTCAATCCCAGCCCGCAGCAGCTGCTCTAACCCCGCCCTTCCCTCAGCCCCTCTCCCGGGCATCAGCCGCCACGTGCGCCTAGCAGCGCTCAGCGTCCCCGAGGGCCTGGGTAAATACCGTTCACTGTTTAGACAGGGCGGTGAGTGACAGTTGCCTTCTCTTAGGAAAAAGATCAACATCTTTGGTGTTTTCCACCCAGGCTGGAGTGCAGTGGCGTCATCGTAGCTCACAGCAGCTGGGCCCAAGCGACCCTCCCGCCTCGGCCTCCCAGAGTGCCGGGATTACAGGCGCAAGCTGCTGCCGTGTCTGGCCTCTTTCATGTTTTCAAATGAAGTTTTGTTCCTTACAGTTCACTCAGCCCATCCTGTCCCACGCTTAACCCTCTCAGCATCTTCCAGTAACTTCCAGAGAAAGGAAGGAGGGTTCTCTGGCATCAGAGATGTGTGTCTGGAAGGTCTTTCTGGGCTGGCGCTGGCAGCGGTGGGGCTGCGTACAGAATGCCGGGGGCAGGGCATTTGCCTGCAGAAGGCAAGAGACCCCACCCTGGTGGCTGTCACACGGTCTGGAGGGACATTTCACTCTATCTCCTGGTGCCAAAGTCCCCGGGCCTCTTCTGCCAGCCTCCGTGGGCCCGGTCACTGCACGGCGCCTTCTCTGACCATTCCCTGTGCCCGGCTCCCGTCTGCACACCAGCCGCCCTCTGCCCACTCTCGCCAGGGATTACAGTTTAGGACCCTAGGTGGCGTCAGGCGTCCCCAGAGAGAGAGTTTTTTGTGTTCCGATTCTCCCTTCAGCATAATGTCCAGGGAAAGGCGGGAGCTGAGGGGTCTTGACTCTGCTGTCTACCCCAGGAGAGCCACAGAGCCCTGCTTTGGCTTTTTGAATTAAATTGGGCCTTGACATTTTCTTTTCGCAGTTCTGGCCGCCCAGTAGGGTGTGCGGTAGAAAGTGGGTCTCTGTCCCAGCTGACCCTTGTTAGGTTCCTCCCGACCCAGATGGGGTTCCCCTGAAACACGCTGCAGCAGGGCCAGCCGGGCTCTGATCGGGGCCATTCCAGAGACTTCCAGGGACACAGCGGCATCCAGACCTGGCTTCCTGTGAAGGCTGACAGGGCCGCGCTCCATGTCGTGGGAGCAGCGCCCGCAGGGCTTTCTGCCTGGCTTGTCGCTGTCCTATTCGAGAGAGAGCAGAGCCGCGCTCCACTTGGCCAGAGGCCCAGGCCGCGACCCTGGGGCTCTACCATGGAATCCAGGGCTGAAGCTCTGGGTGCCGGTTCCAGGGTCCCCGGGTGATTGCTGGAGGGGACCCGGGTCCTTTCTGCGCTGTCCCAACCCCTGTGGTCTGGGTGTGAGCTCTTAGTGAATTGTCCACCTGCAGGGGTTGGAGAGGGCAGTTTTGGGGCAGGAGACATGCATGGGTCACCTCTCCCCCCCTCCCCCCCCATGTCCCCAGCAGCTATGTCCTGAGCTGGTTGTGGGCCTGGCACAGCGCTAGGGACCTGGCAGCAGAGTCCGACAAGTGCCTGCCTCAGGAAGCTGTGAATCTCTGGGGGTCCCTGTCAATTGGAGGTGGCTGAGGGGCTTCCCAGTGGGAGGGGTGTTCTCGCTGAGCACTGAGGGGGTGGAAGTCAGGAGGTGAGTGGGAAGGAGAAGACTGGGCTGCTGGTGGGGAGCATGACATGTGCAAAGGCCCTGGGGTGTTAGGGGTAGGCTTGGTGTCTCTGATTGACAACAACGAGGCCAGGGTGGCAGGAGCAACAAGGGGCAGGGTCTCAGGGTGTGGCCACCACATGGCCCTGCCAGCGTGCTACAAGCAGAGCACATAGGGTCAGGGGCCTCTCGGGCTAGCAAGGAGGGGCTTGTTCCTTAGCCTCTCATCAGCCTCCCAGAGGGGAATGGAGGCCCAGAGAGGGTGAGCCACGTGTCCATGGCCACACAGCTGGGTCTGAATTCTGCAGAGTGGCTGCCGAGCGCACCCTCCTGGGGCCCCACTTGGTTCGGGCTGGTAATGCCATACCCAGCCACCCCCAGCCCGGGGATCTGCATTTTAACACGCCCCCTGGCTGTGGTAGAAAGGTCCAGCCAGGGTCGGGGTGACCTAGACCATCGAAGCCCTGCGGGTGAAGGGGAGGCCGGGGTAGGGGGGGAGCAGCTCGGCAAAGTGGGCAAGCCGAGGACCAGGGACCCCGCCCTGCGCTGAGCAGCCCCCACCCCACCGCAGGTGAGCGCCGCGAGGGCGTCAACGCCTCGGTCAGCTCCGACGTGCAGTCAGTCTTCAAGGGGAAGACGTACAACCAGCTGCAGGTCATCTTTCAGGGCATCGAGGGCAAGATCCGCGCTGGCGGCCCCAACCTGGACATGGGCTACTGGGAGAGCCTACTGCAGCAGCTGCGCGCGCACATGGCCAGGGCCAGGTGAGGGCCCCGCGCCGGGCGGAGCCGTCCTCGGGGTCTTGTCCCTCTCCACACCTTGCCCGGGGACAGGGAGCCGCCAACTGCAGCGGGGCCCTGGCAGGAAGGCCCCCGAGATGCTCCAGTGCCCCCTCAAATAGGCTGCCCTCCCGGCTGGCCACAGGCAGCTTCCTTCCCTCTCTAAGGAGCACCTGGTGGCTCCAGCCGTCCCCAGGCCTCTGTTTCCCTGGGGCCATCACACACTGCAGGAAGTCCCAAGGCGGCCTGTCTTGGCTGCCTCCCACCACAGGCCAGGCGCCCTCCATGTACAGGCGCCCTCCGGCCTCTGGCCGTGTACAGATTCTCCGCGTGCTTGGCACTCTCGTGTAAACACTGTGTCCTCCACCCGGTCTGTAGCTGGCGGTGTTCTGTGCGGGCCTGTAAATTTGTCACTGGCCTCCCCAGCTCAGTGTCCTGGCCGGCCCCAGCCTTGGCCACTTGGGCCACGTCCAGGGCTGCCCCCTCCCAGCCATGGGATGGTTTTCCAGGGTCCCTCAGTCACACTGTCCTCCTGGCTGAAATTCTTGACCCTGTACTGGCAGGGCCTGAGCAGGGGTTCCGGCCAGAGCCGTGGCCTCCCTCTTGGCCTCAGGGTCCTGCCAGCAAAATGGGGGTGTGAGAATGTGTGGGGGTGGGGGTGCAGAGCCCCTTGCTTCCAAGCGGGAAGGTGACCCTGGCCTTGCGTCCCAGGCTCCGCGAGCGCCACCAGGACGTGCTGCGGCAGAAGCTGTACAAGCTGAAGCAGGAACAGGGCGTGGAGAGCGAGCCGCTGTTCCCCATCCTGAAGCAGGAGCCCCAGTCACCCAGCCCCAGGTAGGTGGCGGTTGGAGGGGCCACAGCGGGTGGCAGCCCTCACCTCCTCCCCTTCCGACCCACTCTGACTCTCCCGACTCTCTCCTCCCCAGCCTGGGGCCTGAGGACGCGGCCCCCACCCCACCAGGGCCCTCCTTGGAGGGCGGCCCGGCGGATCCCGAGGCGGGCGGGGCGGCGCCCGCAGAGGCTGAGGCGGAGGGCGAAGGCGAGGGCGAGGGCGAGGGCGAGGTGGTGCTCATGGAGGAAGACCTGATCCAGCAGAGCCTGGACGACTACGACGCGGGCAAGTACAGCCCGCGGCTGCTCACGGCGCACGAGCTGCCGCTGGACGCGCATGTGCTGGAGCCGGACGAGGACCTGCAGCGCCTGCAGCTGTCGCGCCAGCAGCTCCAGGTCACAGGTGCGGTGGGCGGGGAATGGGGCGGGGCAGGGGAGCTAGTGGGGTGAGCCGGGGGCGGGGCGCAGCTGCTGGGTGTCTGGGACCAGCCTGGTGCCCCCAGCTGAGATCTCTGGCGTTGGCGGTGAATTTGCCCACGTTTGTCCTCTCTCCGGGTCCGAGCACCCGTGCTTTCACCCATTTATTCTTTTGACTGGTCAAGCGCTCGTTCTGCGCTTGCTGACTGGCCGTGGGCACGCCAGGGATCGCAGCTTTCACCAGCTGTCAGAACACTCCCTGTGCTACCACCGTCCCAGGACAGAGAAACGGGTCTCAGAAAGGCCCCGGCCTAGGGTCCCCTAGTGGGTCGCACGTGGGGCTGGTTCCCACAGCTGGGCCCTACCCACCGGGCCCTCCTGCCACGCGCAGGGGACACACCGTTTCTGGTGCCCGCCCAGGAGGGTGACGGGCACAAATGGCCCAGGACCAGGGCCCAGGGCGCGTGGTGTACTTCGTGCTTGTTCCCTTTCTACCAGAGGCACTAACCGCAGCCCCCGCCAGAGGGCCTGGGAAGGAGGCCTGTGGCCAAGGAGGAAACTGAGGCCCCAGGTTAACGCACGTCCTCACCCGCAGGTGACGCCAGCGAGAGCGCAGAGGACATCTTCTTCCGGCGGGCCAAGGAGGGCATGGGCCAGGACGAGGCGCAGTTCAGCGTGGAGATGCCGCTGACGGGCAAGGCCTACCTGTGGGCGGACAAGTACCGGCCGCGCAAGCCACGCTTCTTCAACCGCGTGCACACGGGCTTCGAGTGGAACAAGTACAACCAGACGCACTACGACTTCGACAACCCGCCGCCCAAGATCGTGCAGGGCTACAAGTTCAACATCTTCTACCCCGACCTCATCGACAAGCGCTCCACGCCCGAGTACTTCCTGGAGACCTGCTCGGACAACAAGGACTTCGCCATCCTGCGCTTCCACGCGGGGCCGCCCTACGAGGACATCGCCTTCAAGATCGTCAACCGCGAGTGGGAGTACTCGCACCGCCATGGCTTCCGCTGCCAGTTCGCCAACGGCATCTTCCAGCTCTGGTTCCACTTTAAGCGCTACCGCTACCGGCGGTGACAGCCGCCAGGGGACAACAGGCAGGTGCCCTCAGGGACGTCAGTGAAGGGGGCTCAGTGAAATTGGCGGGCACTCCGGGGCCACCCTCTGGGCTGCAGCTGCAGAGTCGTGCCGGGCCGGGTTGAGGGGCTGTGGGGTCGCTGCCTGCCCAGGTTCACAGCCCACCTCAGGCTAGACCTCCCTTCACCAGGCCTCAGTTTCCCCTCTTTGAACTGGGGGTCCCCATAGAGCCTAACTCAGAGAGATACGGGGCCGCTGGGGGGATCTTCAGAGCAGGAGGGACCCCCCGCCGCTGACCTCTTGGTCCCGGGCTGGCGAATGAGGCCTGAGACCCGCTGCACCGCCCCTCAGAGTGCATGCGGGGAGGAAGCCAGACCTGGGTCCCGGCCGCTGCCTCCAGACGAGACCCCACGCTGCGTCTGGGCGTGCAGGTACCTGCCCTGAGCCGGGCGCCACGCAGCGGGGAGCAGAGGGCCGCACATGGTGGTGCCTGGCTTGCGAGGGGCAGGAAACCCAAGTCCCACCCCTGACGCCTCTCGGGTTATTAATGGGCCCTTGGGACAGCAGCTGCAGGTTCAGCGGGATCAGGGCTCCCACTCAGTCGGCAGCACTGGGAACCTGACCCTTCCTCAAGCACGTTCCATCGGGGTTCGTCCAAGCTCTGCAGCGACTGCCCCTCCCCACCCCCGGTGGGTATGGAGGACGCGTTATCGTCCACCGTCCAGGTCCTCACCTCTGTCAAGGTCACAGGACCAAGGCCCGCTGCGCACAGGGCCTGGAGGGGAGAGGAGCCCCCACAGCTCGGCCAGTTGCAGGGTGGTGAGAGGGGCTTCCCTAGACGTCCCCAGCGACCCCGAGTTCCCGCCCACATCAGGACAGTGGTGCTCCTCCCGGGCCCCCTAGGGCCGCACGGTGTCCGCAGCCCCAGCGCTCAGCAGGCAGCAGCGGGCTCCTTTCTTTCAGCGTCTGACGAGGAGACACCCCCAACCTTCGACCCCCAGGGAACCTTGAAGTGCCGCCTCCCGGCCCCACCAGTCACCAGCTCCCAGACGACCACCCAGGCGCCCAGTCTCTTCTGGAACAGTTTACTTTGTTTCTCTAAAAAACTTTTTTAGGTGGGCTGGAGGGACATCTTTTATTCTCAGTAAATTGGTCTCCTTGTGAGATTGCATGTTTTTTTAATAAACATTTTATTTTAGAATAATTTTAGATTTATAGAAATGCTACAAAGATAGTGCGGAGTCCTGGCGGCCCATGCCCCGCCACCCTAGTTGCTGGCGTCCTGTATAACACGGAACATCTGTCAGCCAAGGGACTGACACAACCAAGACCTTTGAGAAACATGACCATGCCACCCAAAAATAGGTCACAGTGGTCCCTTAGGGAGTTTAGTCCTTGGGTCCCCTCCATCTGTGCCCACCACCCCCTAGCTGCCTCCCTGCCCACAAGGTGGGGTGTCACCCGTTGTCCCAACACACGAAGGTGGGTATGTGAGGGTGGCAGCACACAGAGCACTTCCATCCCCTGCCCTGCCCTTGGCAGACATCACTAGTTGACTGCAGATCTCCAGAGCAGTCTTAGCATCCTCTGGGCAGCCTCTATCAATTGACCCCTGACCTGCTCCACCCATCTAATCCAGGATTAGAACCTGGGTTTCTCCGAGGTGGAGCACCCTTCCTCCCAGACTGCCACCCCTGTCCCAGCCTCAGTTTCCCCACCTGCCCCTGCAGGGGTTCTCCCAGCTCCTCCTCCTCACATCCCCTGTGCAGTCCAGCAGGGCATCGACCCCAAGGGAAGTAGCTGCTCGGGGCAGGAGGACCAAGGTGGCCATCCACCAAGTTGGGCACGTGTGTAGCCAGGAGCCCCCAGTCTGGAGGGAGGCAGAGCTAGGGCAGGGAAGGCACTGAAGGCTCCCTGGAGGAGGGGACACAGGCACTGGACCTGGCAGGGCAGGGTGCTGGGCAGAGAAGGGGGTGAGGGCAGCAGGTGTGCCCAGGTCGAAGGACTGGACTTTCCCAGGGCACAGGGGAGCCGTGGAGGGTGTGTGAGCTGGGCAGGGCCACCGAGCTGAGTGTCAGGGACACTCCTCACACAGATGGGAAGTGGGGGCCAGGGATAGGCACCACACCTAGCCAGCCGCCCATGACCCCACCCTGGCCTGCGGCCCACCGGGTGTCCCGGAAGCTCCCCCAACCCCCCATTCTAGCTTCTTCCTGCCCTTGACTGTGTCCAAATCTAAGAATAGACACTCCCTGCCTGGCCCCCGCCGGAAACCACAGCCACGGGGGGCACATCCTGTGCCTGGCCTCTGCTCCCACCATCTGGCCCCCCCAGCCCCTGACGACTCCTCCCACCAGAGCCTGCTGTGCCACTGAGCTGGGACGTGCATAGCAGGGCAGGGAGGGCAGGCTAAGGCTGGAGACCTCCAGCCACCAGCCCCAGAGGTGGGGGAAGCCCAGAGCACATGTTCAAACCCCACATGTGGGCTTGGCATCCTCCTCCCTCTGGGCCTCAGTTTCCCCATCTACAAGACAAGCACCTCCACCCGCTGCCTTGCAGAGACGTGGTGAGGCTCAGACTAAAAGGCGAGTCAAGCGTCCTTCTCTGACCCCGACCCAAGCTCTTTCCCAGAAAGGACGTTGTCCTTGTTATCTCAGGGCCAGGGACAGAGGAAGTGGGAACAGAGCAGCCTTCCTCCAGCTCCCACCCCCCATCTGGAGCCCCAGGCCCACATCCTCTTCCCACCACATCTGCCCTCTTTGTAGTTAGTTTTCAGCAAGACTCACTCTCTCTCTCACCTCCAAAGTCTTGCACATGCAACTCCTGCCACTGCCTCGTAGGCCAGACCTGGGGTACTCCTCCTCATCCCACAAAGCCCCAGTTCCCATGCCCTCTCCCCGCAGCATGCCTTCCCAGCTCACCTCTAGGCTCCCCCGGCACTTCCTGTGGCCTAGCCCTGCCCCCAGGGGGCTGGAACAGTTGGTGTCCAGCTTCTTCTCCAGCCTCGGGGAGCCTCAAAGGCAGGCCTGGTTTCGAATCTTACCTGGGACTCAGAACTGTCCCACCGCATGATCTGTGACACAGAGAGGGGTTGGAGGGAGTAAGACCGTCTGGGAAATCAAGAAGGCTTCAGGGGCCTAGATCAAGAAGAAAGGGGCCTTGGAGCCAGGGCTTTGCCAGACGCATAGGAGTTGGAGCCTCCTTGCCAAGGAAGAGAGAAGTTAGGGTTAAATGGCTCAGGGACTCAAGACAATCGGATGAAACAGAGGAGGAGGGGCTTTGTGGAGAGGGGAAGCCGGGTGTGAGTAGAGGCCTGGAGGCGGAAGGATGGTGGGTGGGGCACCCGGGGAAGGGGCTTCCGGACACAGCGGGGGGGGGGGGGGGCAGGGCCAGGGCTGGAGCCCATCGCCCCTGCACTCAGAGCCTGGACTCACCGGCCCTCTCAGGCCCAGGGGACTGGGTGGGGTGGGGTCGAGGCCAGGCCAGCCTGTCCTGTCCCTCTCCATCCCTTAACACAAGGCCCTGCCTGGCTCAAGGTCGTCGGAAGCCGATCTGGCCCAGGACCTGGTCCTAAGTCCCCAAGTCCTGCGTTGGGCTCCCTGGCGTCACCTTCTGAATCATTCCTGCAGGGACAGGCCTCGTCCATTCGCCTGCCCCCTACAACCCCCCCCTTCCTCCTCCCAGGACCCCCCCTCAGCAAGGCCTCACCCCTCCCCGGGCTCACCTGCTGGGGGAAAGCCTCAGCCCGGAGCCCCCATGAAGGCCGGTGGAAAGTCTGAAGCCCCCCACACCCCCGCGCTCCCACCCCACCCCTGGCGGGGGCCTCAAACACAGCCGTGCAGTTATTTAGCACCTACTGTGTGCCAGGCTCCGCCCCGCTGGTTAACGGGCTCGGAGCCCTGTCCCCTGCGCCAGGTCCTGGCGCCCAGGGAGCTGACCCACCACCCGCCCGCCCCTCCGCGCGCTGCCCAGACGGGGAACGAGGCGCCGCCGCGACAGGAGGCCGGGAAGGGGCCTGGCGGGGACTGGGGCGGCCGGAGGGGCCGAGGCTCCGAGGAGGCGTCCCTGCCCACCCCGGCCAGCGCAGCCCTGGGGGTCCCGGGGTCCCACGGAGCCCCCCCAAGGAGGCCGCGGGTGTCCCGCGGGGGCCCCACTCACCGAGTCAGCCAGGCCCGCGCCTGAGGGGCGTGGCCAGCGCCGGGGGCGGGGCCGATGAGAGACGGACCGAGAGACAGCGAGAGACAAAGAGAGACAGGGCTCGCGAGAGACCCAGCGGCGCCGCGGAGCGGGGCCCCCTCCGCCCCCACCCCGGGCTAGGTCGAGGCCCGGCGGACCCCTCCAGGCCGGGTCCCCGCGACCCGGGGGCGTCCTCTGCCGCCACGCCCTCCCTCTGGCCCCCGCGCCAACGTGCCGGTGCCAGGGTCCTCTGCTCGGCCCGCCCCCGGCCGTGACTCGGTTTCCCCGCGGATTCCCCGGGAGCCCGGCCCGCCCTTCCCCGCCCTCCGCCCGCTCCGCTTCCGAGACTGCAGCGCCCAGACACCCCGCGCGGCCGGATCCGCCCAGGTGAGGTCCGCACGGATGGGGGTCCGGCCAGCTGGGGTCCGCCCAGGTGCGGACTGCGCCCCGCCGTAGTGGTGCAGGATGCGCCGGTGTGGACAGGAGCCCGCCTTCCGCGCTGACCCTGCCCTACTGTGGGTGTGTCCGCGTGGGCGGCGACAGCGACCAGGTGCTGTGTGTCCCCAGCGTGTATCCTGTGGCCTGTACCGGGCACCCGTGCGCACGGGTCTGAGCCTGGCCCGGGCTGACCTGTGCATCCAGGGTCTCTGGGTCCGCGTGGGGCCACTCTGCCTCCTGTGGGCCACTCTGGGAATGGGGGGGTCTGAGACTCAAGGCAGGGCAGGGGAGGGTGCCCAGGCACTGGGTGTGGCTGGGAGCAAGTGTGTCCCTGCAGCTGTGTGTGTCTCATCGTGTGTCCCTGTGAGCACGTCTGCGTGCGGGTCTGTTGGTTTGTGTGTCTGCGTGTGTGTGTCGTGTCTGCATCTGTGTCTGATGGTTGTGCGTGTGGTTGTGTGTCTCTCCCTGACGGTGTGTGTCTGTGTGCTGTTGTGTGTCTGTGTGTGTCCATCTGTCTTTGTCTGTGTCTGTTGTGTTTCTGCCTGGGTGTCTGCCTGGGTGTCTGGGTCTGTGTCTCCACCTGTGTGCGTCTGTGTGTGTGCGTGTGTGTGTGTGTGTGTGTGTGTGCGCACACAGGGGTTGCCCTTGGTGCACATCAGTGGAATGATTGTGACTCTTGTGCGCTCCACAAGAGTTGTGATCACTCTGAGGACTCCCACTGTACGGAAGAGGAAACAGAGGTTCAGAGGGGGCCACATGAGTCAGGGGCCCAAGCAAGGGTGGAACCGAGTCTGGCTGGCTGGGGATCCCCCACACTGCACCCTCTGCCCTGGGGACCTTGCAGGTGTCACAAACAGGAAGAGTTCCCAGAACATGAGCGTGCCGGGGCAACAGTGCCCCTGCAGTTCAAGGTGGGTCGAGTGTTCGCCCGCGTGGGCGTCTGCACAGGGGTCCACAGCTGCAGGCGTTAAGGTCTCTCTGGTTTCAGGTCAAAAGGTGCCATCGGTGGCCTGGGCCGCGGTCAGAACTCCTGCCTGACCGCCCCGAGTGCCCTGCCAGGAGACCAGCCGCGCCCACAGAGGGGAGGGCACAGCGGACAGGGCCGCCGCGGAGGCAGAGGCTCTGCCAGGCAGGCCTGGGCTGAGCACCCAGAATGCTGGCGGGCTGGTGGGCGCCGTTCTGATCGCCGTTTCACAGCGGGGGGAAACTGAGGCTGGGCGAGACTGGGCCCCCAGCTTGGCAGGGGCAGACTGGGGATTGGAGAGTCCAGGCTTGTCTGAGGCCATCGCCGGCCCTGGGTGGGGCTGGGCAGGCCCAGGCTGTGGGGACAGGCAGGCGGGGGGTGGGGTGTGGAGAGACGGATGGAGGGGGAAGCTCGCGCGGGGGACGGGCCTGCTGCTTGGGAACCGAAGAGCACATTCCAAGTTCATGGCCGGAGCCCAGCCTGGTGCCCGCGCCCAGCCCAGAGCCCAGGCCTCCAGGAACGGCCGTGCACAGAGCCGTGCACACGGCCCCCTGGGTCTCCCGTCTCACCCAGTGGGTCTGGGCCAGTCGGGGCAGTGTCGGGTTGCAGGAAAACCCAGTGTCCACCCTCCAGAAGGAAGCAGGGAGCTAAGACAGAGATTTCTGGAACCCGGGACCCAGCCAAATTCCCGCCCAAGTTCCAGAACCTCACCCCCTTGGAATTCTAGAATCTTCTCTTTCTTTTTTTTTTCAGAGGCAGAGTTCCACTCGGTCACCCAGGCTGCTGGAGTGCAGCAGTGTCATCACGGCTCACTGCAGCCTCCAACTCCTGGGCTCAAGCAATCCTCCTGCCTCAGCCTCCTGGGTAGCCGGGACTACAGGCATGTGCCACCATGCCCGGCTAATTTTTTATTTTTTGTAGAGACGGGGTTTTGCTATGTTGTCCAGGCTCGTCTTGAACTCTTGGGCTCAAGTGATCTTCCTGCTTCGGCCTCCTAAAGCCCTGGGATTACAGGCGTGAGCCACCATGCCCAGCAAGTTCTAGAATCTTGAGGCTTTTCTGGATTGCAGAAGTGGGGGCTCGTTAGAATTCCAGGTCCCTGGACCCTCAAAGTGCAAATGTCCCCCCGCTCTCAGGCCGCAGAATTCTGGGTTTTTCCAGCATCAGCAAAGGGCCTTGGGGCCCACCCCTCCCATGAGGCACAGAGATCAAGTTCCCCAGGGGCTACTTCTGGTCCTCCCTTGGTGGGGACCCTGCCATCGTCCTGGCCAACCAGAGAGGAGAGGAGAGGCTGTGCCAGGCCCCCCTGTTGGCCTCCCTGCCTGGGGAACTTGAGACAGCCACTACCACCTGAGCCCACGGCGGGGAGAGGTGGGGGGGGCTGGAAACCTCCAGCCGTGGCCAGAGGGACTCGGTGCCAGTTTGCAGCACCCCCCGGCCTAGAGCTCCTGGTCAGCAGTTCGTTCCGAGACATGGGAGGCGTGAGGGAGTCCCGGATGCGTGTCCCCGGGTGAACAGCGCTCCCGCACGAGGGTGGGGGCACGGAGTCCTCATGGCGCTCACGCCAGGCGGAGGCCAGGACCGGGGCGGCGGCCGCGGGCACAGCCTGAGTTCCCAGGAATGTTCAGAAACAGCATGTACCGGCTCTCGAGGGAGGGAGCGCCCCGTCCTGGGGGAATTCAAGAGCAGGGATCCAAGTCTGAGACAGCAAAGGGCACCCCCCTCCCTGGAGTCTAGGGCTACTGTCACCGGTGGCCACGGAGAGCCCCCACTTCTGCTCCCTGTGCCTCAGTTTCCCCACTGGAGGCCCTGCCCCCACTGAGTTGGCAGTGGCCTTGGCTGTCCGCCTGGGAGGGACGCCGTTGGGAGCTGGATAATTTATGAGGCTCCACGAGGAGCAGCCAGGCCAAGGCGCCAGTTAATGAGATGGGGGGTGACAGCCGGCGGCCACCCACTTGGCTTCCCCAAAACAGCCACACCCGGGGCGCCGCCTGGGGGGCAGCACGAATTGAGCACCTACTGTGTGCTAAGTGCTACGTGCAGATTGGATCACCCCCGTGTTACAGGAAGGGAAACTGAGGCTCAGAGCAGGGTCGTGAGATGCCAAGGTCAGTGGGAAGTCTCATGGCAAAGCCAGGGTTCGAATCCAGTCTGACCAACTTGTAAGAAAATTCTCTCTTCTCAAAGAAAAAAGTCATCGGATTCCGACCCTTGCCTGGCGGGCTTTTGAAAAAGCATTTAGTCACGTTTCTACGTGAGGAGGCGGGAGTTTAATCTCAGATCCGCTCCAGCCGGGGCGTCGGGACCTTGGACAAGTTGCTTAACCTCTCTGTGCCTCGGTTTCCCCCCTTTGCAAAATGGGGATCATAGCCGGAGCGTGATGAGCTTTGACTGCCCGGTCCCCGGATACTGCAGAGTCCCACCGGCCCCCGGGCCCTGCTGCCCCCTCTCTGCCCGCCCAAGTGTGTCTTGGGGGTGCGCCCAGGGCGAGAGGCAGGAGACTGGGGTGCCAGCCCCGGCCCCCTGGGTGGCTTTAGTCAGACAAGTCACCGCCTCTCTCCGGACCGTGACGTCCCCCGAGGTGTGTCCTTTCTGGGAAGTGGGAGCGGGTTTTGGAATGTTCTCGTTTTATTTTCACTTCGCTCTCATCACATCTGACGGTTGGGCCCGGCCGCCTGGCTCGTGGAGTCCCCCAGCCCACACCGGTAGCGGGTGCCCCGCTGCACTTTATAACCTGTCCCCGGGGAACCTGTCGCTCCAAAGGAGCTGGGTTTTTCTGTTCCCAAAATGGAACCGGGTGGCAGGGTTTATTTCTTTTTATAAAAGCAACGCCACAAACTTGGAAAACAAGGAATCCGCACAACTGCGACGTGTGAGGAGGGACATAAGGGACCCACGGCTCCCCCTGCGGTCTCTCTCCCACATGCATTCGCAAGAAACCGGGACCCGCGAAGTTACCTTGGAGCCGGGGAGAGAAGCGGGGACCCTTGGCCACCAGCCAGCCGCCAGCCGCCTGCCCTCCCCGCACTGGCCGCATCCCGGAGCGCAGAACTTCTGTCTCGCGATAATTGAAATCTATTCGCGCTCTGCAGCCTGCCCAGGGCTTGGATGGGCCGATGATGGGAAAACTGAGGCCCGGGGAGTAGAAACCACTTCCCTGGGGTCACATAATGAGCACCAGGGCAAGAGTTCAAATCCAGGGCTCCCCAGCCCTTCCCCAGCACCCAAAAAAATACCTCCCGGTGTCCTCCGGGGATCCCAGAGGAGGCAGCCCTGGAGGGTCATTGGGTTTCAGGCAAGACAGAGGTGGAGATAGTATTAATATTAGTAGCAATAGCAGCATTAGTAGTAATAGTAGTAATATTCCCTGCGTGGGGAGTGAAATCAGTCAAAAAAGGCTTCCTCAAAGAGGGGATATTTGAGCTGGGGCATTGAAGGTTGTGTAGGAGTTCGCCAGAGCCACTTAAAACAAAATGCAGAATTAATCACAAGCAAATCTCTCTTCCTCCTAGGTGTGCCCAAGCCAGTGTCCAAAGCTCTCTGCAGCGTAGGCCTGATGGGGTGGTGACCGTCCCCCTCGGCTCCAGCGCCATGTCGTCCAACAACAGCTCCCTGGGGCCCTGTTTCCGGCCAACGAACATCACGCTGGAGGAACGGCGCCTGATCGCCTCCCCCTGGTTCGCCGCCTCCTTCTGCGTGGTGGGCCTGGCCTCCAACCTGCTGGCCCTGAGCGTGCTGGCGGGCGCGCGGCAGGGGAGCTCGTACACGCGCTCCTCCTTCCTCACTTTCCTCTGCGGCCTCGTCCTCACCGACTTCCTGGGGCTGCTGGTCACAGGCATCATCGTGGTGACCCAGCACGCGGCCCTCTTCGACTGGCACGCCGTGGACCCCAGCTGCCGCCTCTGCCACTTCATGGGGGTCGTCATGGTGTTTTTCGGCCTGTGCCCGCTGCTGCTGGGCGCCGCCATGGCCTCGGAGCGCTACCTGGGCATCACCCGGCCCTTCTCGCGCCCGCCGTTCGCCTCGCAGCGCCGCGCCTGGGCCGCGGTGGCGCTGGTGTGGGCCGCGGCGCTGGCGCTGGGCCTGCTGCCCCTGCTGGGCGTGGGCCGCTACTCCGTCCAGTACCCCGGCTCCTGGTGCTTCCTCACGCTGGGCGCAGAGCCGGGGGACGTGGCCTTTGGCCTGCTGTTCTCCATGCTCGGCAGCCTCTCGGTGGGACTGTCCTTCCTGCTCAACACGGTCAGCGTGGCCACGCTCTGCCATGTCTACCACGGCCAGGAGGCCGCCCAGCAGCGCCCCCGGGACTGCGAGGTTGAGATGATGGCGCAGCTCTTGGGCATCATGGTGGTGGCCAGTGTCTGTTGGATGCCTCTCCTGGTGAGTGGGGGTCTGGGCAGGGCTCCTGCCACCCCTGAAACTGGGCCTCGGGTCACCCAGACTGGATTTAAATCCTTAGGTTCCGGTCCAGAGAAAATACGGGCAGACGCCCCAGCGTTCAAGTGTCCTTCCTTGAGGCGCTCGTGAGCAAGACACAGATAACCCCAAAACCCTGTGTTCGGGGCTGGAGCAGAGGCAGCATCTGGGGACTGGGAGGCCCAGGGAGGGGCTTTGAGCTTCTTCCTGGGGTATCAGAGAAAGCTTTCCAGAGGAGGGCATGGGAGCTGGGGCTTTGAAGGATGAATAGGAGTTTATCTGCTAGACAAAAGGAGGAAAGCACTCTAGACAGAGTTACTTAATTACTCAATGTTTCCTGAGTCCCCTTTGTGTCTAGTTCTTGGCTGAGGTCCAGCCAGCCCTGCCCGGATTTTCTCTGGGTCAGAGGAACTCCACAAGAGCTCTTATGTAAACCCAAGATTTCTGAAGTCCTTTCATTGAACTGGTGTCATTGGAGTGGTTACTTTTTCATTTCTGATTAAGTCAGGACAAGAAGCCAAGTCTGGAGTCACACGCTAGGGTTCCAACCCGTGCTCGACAAGGACTCACGGCGGGACTCTGACAATGACTTTCCCTCCCCGAGCCCCGTGGTCCTCGGGCTGTGGAGCTAAACAGGTGCTGTCTGGGTCTCAGGTGGTTATAAGGATGAAATAAGATCAGTCATTCACTTACTCCTTCAACCAGCATGTATTGAGCACCTACTGTGTTCCAGGCACTGTTCTAGGTGCTGGAGACATTGCAGAGAACAAAACCGACAAAAATTCTTTACTTTCTGGAAGAGACAGAAAATGAACCCAGTAAATAAGTAAATGAGGCCAAGCACGGTGGCTCATGCCTGTAATCCTAGCACTCTGGGGAGGCCAAGGCAAGAGGATCGTTTGAGCTCAGGAGTTAGAAACCAGCCTGAGCAAGAGTGAGACCCCGTCTCTACTAAAAATAGAAAGAAATTGGCCGGACAACTAAAAATATATAGAAAAAATTAGCCGGGCATGGTGGCGCATGCCTGTAGTCCCAGCTACTCGGGAGGCTGAGGCAGGAGGATCGCT
>NW_012147964.1:2881733-2886549 GCF_000956105.1 Propithecus coquereli
GGGAGGCTGAGGCAGGAGGATCGCTTGAGCCCAGGAGTTTGAGGTTGCTGTGAGCTAGGATGATGCCATGGCACTCTAGCCCGGGCAACAGAGTGAGATTCTGTCTCAAAAATAAATAAATAAATAAATAAAAATAAGTAAATGAGGCTGGGCATGGTGGCTCACGCCTGTGATCCCAGTACTGTGGGAGGTTGAGGCGGGAGGATCACTTGAGGCCAGAAGTTTGAGACCAGCCTGGGCAGCATAGCCAGACGCTGTTTTTACAAAAAATTTAAAAATAAAATTAGCCAGGCATGGTGTTGCACATCTGTAGTCCCAGCTACTTGGGAGGCTGAGGCTGGAGGATCACTTGAGCCCAAGAGTTGGAGGCTGCAGTGAGGGTCACCAGTGCTGACCCTTCTGCCCTCACTCCCACAGTCTGTCCCCAAAGTAGCCACCAGAGGGTGCCCGTGAGAACCTGAGTCAGGGCCCAACCCTCCTCTGCCCACAGCCCTCCATGGCTCCCACCTCCTTCAGGGAGGAAAAGCCCAAGTCCTCCCTGTAGCCTACCAGGCCCTGCACGACCTGCCCCATCCCCTCCCCTCCCCTCCCTCCCGTCCTCCCTCTCTCCCCACCTCACTCTGCTATGGCCACACAGGCCTCCTCGCTGTGCCTCCAACATGCCAGGTGCAGTCCTGCCCCAGGGCCTTTGCACAAGCTGTGCCTCTGCCTGGAACGCTTCCCCCACCCCCACCCCCAGATTTCCACATGGTCACACCTTTGCCTCTCCAGGCCTTTGCTCAAATGTCACCTTCTGGCCAGGAGATGCCACAGCACTGGGATTACAGGTGCAGGCCACTGTGCCCAGCCTATGATATAAAAATTTTAACAGAATAACAGTGCCGGCGGCGATAAAAAAAACAAGTCCTTTTTCGCCACATTTAATCGTGCCCAGGAGAGGAGCAGGAAGAGTGTGCTGCTTTATGGACATGTCCACAGTAGCTCAGAGAAGTTAGGCAACTCTCCTGAGATCACACAGTGAGGCAGTCGCAGAGCCCTGGGCGGGGGCTGCTGGGGGCAGGTTCGAGGCCGGCGGGCCCCGGCTGACACTGTGGCCCTCACAGGTCTTCATCGCCCAGACAGTGCTGAGGAACCCGCCCGCCATGAGCCCCACCGGGCAGCTGTCACGTGCCACCGAGAAGCAGCTGCTGATCTACCTGCGCGTGGCCACCTGGAACCAGATCCTGGACCCCTGGGTGTACATCCTGTTCCGCCGCGCCGTGCTCCGGCGCCTGCAGCCCCGCCTCAGCGTGCGGCCCAGGTCGCTCTCCCTGCGGCCCCAGCTCCCGCGGGGCTCCGTGCTGCAGTAGGGCCGGGCCCCAGGCCGGACATTACCCCTGCCTGCGCGTCCCCCCGCAAAACCCTCGGTCCCCTCTGACGGTCGCATCAGCCTGTCCCGATGCTCCCTGAGCGCGTGCTGGACGGACAGAGGGTTTCGGCTGCGGGATCACGGGCACCTTCCATCCAACCTGGGGACCCCCCAGCTCCTCCCTGACCCCTGTCCAAGGCCTCAGCCCCCTCCCCCACTCAGACCTCTTCCCCACCCTCCCCTTCCCCAAGCCCCTCCCAACCCCAGGAAGGGGCGTGATGGGGGTGTCAGAAGAGCGTGTTGTAAGGCTCGGAGTGGCCAAGGCCCCCCCTTCCAGTAAAGCCCCTGTCATGGGGGATTCTTTGACCCCTGAATACGACCTGCCTGCTGGGCACAGTTGCCTCCCTTTGAGACCCCAGCCTGGAAAGATTCCGTCTAGGAAAGATGGAATGTGGACAGGAAGGGACACCCCTCTGTGGCCAAAATGCTCCCACCTTTGGCTCCAGAAGCTGGCAGCCTCTGGGGGTCTGGGCACGAGGTTGCCCGACCTCAGGGATGGGGCTGGGGTCTAGTGCCTCTCCCATCTCATTTCTCAAGAAGTTTCTTTTCTTTTAATTTTTTTTTTTTTGAGGCAGGGTCTCGCTCTGTCGCCCAGGCTGGAGTACAGTGGCATCATCACAGCTCACTGCAGCCTCCAATTCCTGGGCCCAAGCGATCCTCCTGCCTCAGCCTCCCAAGTAGCTGGGACGACAGGCACCACCACCACTCCCGGTTAATTTTTTATTTTTTTTGTAGAGACAGGGTCTCGCTATGTTGCCCAGGCTGGTCTCGAACTCCTGGCCTCAGCCTCCCGGCTTGAACACTTGGCTTGATCTTCCCGCCTCAGCCTCCCAAAGTGCTGGGATCACAGGTGTGAGCCACTGCACCCGGCTGTTTCCTAAGCACTTAAGGAAAGTGGTGTCTCCTTGAATCTCTCAACAACTGTTAGGGGAGGCTCCGGGATTAGACCCATTCGCAGCTGGGGGAGAGAGAGGGAGACAGACACACACAAGACCGTGGAGTGAAGTCCCCGCTTCCTCCACTCCCCACTCCGTGCCTGCGTCCATTCATTCACGCAGCAGTGTTTCAAACTCCCCAGGGCCAGGACAGCCCCACACCCACAGTTGGTGCTCAATAAATGCTGTCGAATGGACCAATGACCCAGTTTGCATGGAGCGCCGTGCAGGTGCTGGCACCTACGCTTATGCACACATGGTGCTTGATAAAGTGCTCCGCATACAGTAAGCGCTCAAGAGGCACTCAGCGTTGCCATCTGCTCCCCCAGCCCCCCAGGTCCCCCAGCCCCCCAGCCCAGCCCTGTCCTCCGCTTTCCCTGAAACTGCTCCCCAAAAGGACACACCGGGCTGCGGGCGGGACGGTGCCTTTATTCACCTGGTGCCCTCGAGATACATGGGGACGACCGGCCCCTGTCCCCTTCTCCCGCCAGGGCCCGGATCCGCTTACACGGCGGCGCACAGCCAGGCCCCGTGAAACCGAAGCCCGTTTCCACCGCGCCTCCTCACCTCCGCCAGCTGGGTGAATGAGGTCACCTGCCCCTTCTTGGGGACCCTGGCTGGGAGGGCCAGGATAGGGGACCACAGGAGCCTCAGCTGTGCCCCTGCCCGCAAGCTACAGTCCCCCGCTGCCACACAGGAGTGGCCCTGGCTCCCTGGGCATGGGGGAGGGGGCGGACCCCTGAGCTGGGGGGTCGAGGGGCTGGGAGCTCAGGGGAGCCGCCCTTGGGGCAGCACCAGGAGTGACAGGTGTGCTGGGTGGCGTGGACTTCTGCAGTCCCAGCTGCGGCTTGGGGGACAGGGGTGGCTTCAGGGGTGCCGAGGAGGCCTGTGGCTGCAGGGCCAGGTGGGAGGCTGCTGGGCCATGGCCGGGGCCAGGGCCCGCCTGGGTGCCACGTATCAGGTCATGGGGCTGGGGTGGTGGCCAGAGGACTTTGCCAGGGGCTGGAGTTGGGACTCCAGGTGGGGTGGCTGGGGGCTGAGGTCGGGCTGGGGCAGGGGTATCAGGCTGGGTTCTAGGGTCCAGACCAGGGGTCTGTGGGCAGAGCCCATTTCTAGAGCTGAGCCAGATTTTTGAACTGGTCTGGGCTCTGGAACTAGAATGGCTTCCGGAAATAGGCTGGGTGACAGAACCAAGGTGGGCTCCAGAGCTAGGCTGAATTCTTGCGCTGGCCTGGGTCTCTGAGCTGAGCTGGGTCTCCAAGCTGAGCTGGGTGCCAGAACTGGTCCGGGTTTTGGAGCTGGGTTGGGTTCCAGAAACAGGCTGGCTTTCAGAACTCAGGTGGGCCCCAGAGCTGGGCTGAATTCTTGAACTCGTCTGGGTCCCAGAGTTGGGCTGGGTTCTGGAGCTGGGCTGAATTCCAGAGCTGCTCTGCTTCCTGGAGTCCAGCTGAGTACCAGAGCTGGCTGGGATTGTGGGCTGGAGCTGGGATCTAGAACTCGGCAGGGTTTCAGAGAGGAGCTGAGAACCAGAGGCTGGTTGGACTCCTAGGCTGTGCTGGGTGCTGGAGCCAGGCCGGCCGCTGGAACCAGATGGGGTCATGGAGCTTAACTCAGTTGCTGCACTGTTCTGGGACCCAGGGCTAGTCTGGATTCCAGAGCTTAGCTGGATTCTGGAACTTGGCTGGGTCTCAGCAATTGACTGTGTTTTGGAACTGCCTGGGATTTCAGAACCAGTCTGTGCTCCAGAACTGAGCTGAGTTCTGGAGCTGGGTGGGGTGCCTAAGCTGGACTGAGTTCTGAAGCTTGGCCAGGCTTTAAAGTGAGTCTGGGTCCCAGAGCTAGACCGTGTTCTAGAGCTGGTCTGCATCTTGCAGGGAGAGTGGGACTCCATTCCAAGCAGTGTTCTGGAGCTGGGCCTTGCTTCAGAGCCGGGTGGGGATCCAGAGCTGCTCTGAGTTCTGGAGTCGGGCCTGATTGTAGCACTAGGCCGGGTTCTAGAGCTGGGCCCACTCTCAGAGCTGGACTCATCGCCAGAGCTGGACTGGGCCACAGCATGTGCGTAGGTACTTGGGTGCAAGTGGGTTTTAGAGCAGGGCTGAGGTTTGAATCTGGACTGGGCAGCTGCATGGCTCTGGGTCACTGAGCTGGTCTGAGATCTCGAATAGGGCTGGGTTTGGGTGCTCTCTTTCAGTCCTGAGCTGCCTTGGGTTCTACGGCTGGGTTGCTGCTTGAATCTCACCTGAGTCTCAAAACTAACAGGTGTTCCGGAGCGGGACCGAGTCTCCAGGTACGGCTGTTCCACGGAGCGATCTGGAGTTCTAGAGTCAGGTCGAGTTTTGTAGCAGGGCTTGGTCTCCGAGCTGGCCTGGGTCTTAAAACTTGTCTGGGTTCCAGAACTTGGCTTGATGTCAGGGCTCAGCTGGATTCTAGAGATGAACTCAGTCTCAGAGCTGGCTTGAAAGCAGGGCTTGGT
>NW_012147964.1:2887744-2899653 GCF_000956105.1 Propithecus coquereli
AGCCCGATTGAACTCTAGGGGTGGACTCTATCTCAGAGCTGGCCTGGGCTCTAGAGCACAGTGTGGCCTCAGATCTGGGCTGGATTCTAGAGGAGGGCTGGGTTCTGGAGCAGGGCTGGGTTTCCAAGTTGGACTGGGTTCTAGAGAGGAACCTGGCCTCAGAGCTGGGCCAGGCTCTGGAGCAGGGCTGGGGCGGGGGGCTGGGCTCAGGGCTGGGGCTGTGCTCGGCCTTGGGGCACACTAGCCACAGGCCTCCCTGGCCTCTCCGATGGCGGCCCACACCTCCACCACGAACTCGTCCGGGAAGGCAAACTCGCCCAAGACGGAGTCTAAACAGCGCGCAAACTCCTGGACGCTCACTGTCTTCTTGGACGTCTCCACCATGGTGGACGCTGCGGGCCGCACGGGAGGGGACATCAGTGGGGATGCTCCATGAGCCCCAACTTCCCACTGGGACCCCTGCCCCCTCCCGCGGACTCTCCTCCCCCCAGGGACCCCCCAGCTTACCCTGGCCCCTTACCCAGCTCTGGGTCTCGGATGCCCATGTAGCTCTCCAGCAAGTCGTCCACCCGCCGGGACGCCTCCTCCTCAAACTCGCCGGGCTGCATGCACGGGGCGGGGGGGGGGATGGAGGGTGAGAAGCCCCTGATTCCCCCAGTCCAGCCTCTCCTGGCCCCCACCCCTGAGGGCAGAGCAGACCGGAGCCTCACACAGCTCACTGCTTCCAGCACCAACATTACTGCCCCGCCTTTCAGTGAAGACCCATTTTGCAGGCACGTAAACTGAGACTCTGGGAAGAAGAGTGTCTCATTCAAGGCTGCCCCAAGTCAGCAGCTGAGTTCTGGGTGCAAGAGCCCTAGCAGGCCGCCCTCCCCTTCACTCACCACTTCCTCCACCGTGGCAGCACCCCCGGAACGAAGCCGCAGGGTTTCCCTCCCACTGGTCACTTTCACTTCCACGGGACTCTTGCTGCTCCGGCTTCTCTGGCCAATCATATCTGCAGGGGACAGAGTAGGGGGCAGGCATAGGTTCTCGGTGGATCCATGTCTTTGTAAAACCCAGAGGGCCATCAGGTGAGTCTTTCTAGAACCTTCTTCCCCTTCAAAGTCCTCCTTAAGTCCCTGGAGTGAATCCCCAGAGACCCCTTTGGAATCCCACTCTTTCTGCCTCCAAGAAACTAAACTGCAAGTCCAGAATGAGCCATTGTAACCGAACACGTCTAGAACCTCCCTCCAGATGTGCCAGGGCAGTTCTGGAACCTCTTGCTCTGGAACAATGCTACCCAAAGGGCCAGTCCGCGATGAAACGGAGAGAATGTGCCAGTATGTAAATCAACACGCTGCTTCCTTCATTGAGAAAGTCTAGCTATTAAAAAAAAAAAATTGGCTGGACGCAGTGGCTCACGCCTGTAATCCCAGCACTCTGGGAGGCCAAGGTGACAGGATCACTTGAGCTCAGGAGTTCGAGACCAGCCTGAGCAAAAGCAAGACTCTGTCTCTTAAAAAAAAAAATTTTTTTTTTAAAAAAAAATCTTCTAAAACGAACAGGATGATATACACTTTACAGCAGAGGTTCCCAACTAGCGGGTGACTTTGCCCCTCAGGTGGCACTGACAACGTCTGGAAACATTTTGGTTGTCACAGCCAGTGGGGTGCTACAAGTGTCCGATGGATCCAGGGCGGGGACGCCACTCAGCACCCTGCAGTGGCCAGGACGCCCACCACAATGATCTGGCCCCACGCGCCACAGTGCTGCGGCTGAGAAACTGTATCCTAGAGCAACCAACTTACTTTGTCCATGGGCCAGTCCCAGACTGCTCTTTCAAACCATTCTTTTTGAAAACCAGTCTCTAGAATGCACCATGACCACAAAGCACTACTTAATTTTTTTATTTTTACTTTTTTTTAGAGACAGGGTCTCACTGTGTCGCCCAGGCTGGAATGCAGTGGCGTCATCATAGCTCACAGCAACCTCCAACTCCTGGGCTTAAGCGATCCTCCTGCCTCAGCCTCCCAAGTAGCTGGGGCTACAGATGCAGCCACCAATGCCTGGCTAATTTTTAAAATTTTTTGGTAGAGATGGGATCTTGCTATATTGCCCAGGCTGATCTCCAACTCCTGGCCTCAAGCAATCCTCCTGCCTCAGCCTCCCAAAGTGCTGGGACTATAGGCGTGAGCCACCGCGCCCAGCTAAAGCCCTACTTTGAAAGCTCCCAGTCATGGCCTGGAGTGGGTCTAGACTGTCCTCTTGTCCCACTGCGCCCACGCTGTCCCCTAATCCCTCCCAGCCCAGCTGACTTTGTACCAATCTAGAAACTACCTACCTGTTCCAGATACAGCGCCAGGAACTCCCTGCCATGCACCACATGTATCTAGAACCTTCCACCCTGTCCCTCGCCCTCACCCTCCTCAGTCCCAAGCCCCCGCAGAGCCCGCCTCCGGAATAGCTCCTCCCCCCGCCGGCCAGCCCCTCACCGAAGGCTCTCTTGGGCTGCACCAGGCGCAGGGTGAAGGGCTGGGACTTGGGCAGCTCGCGCAGCATCTTGGCCACCTCGTAGTGGCGGCAGCCCACGATGGAGTGGTCGTTGATGGCCTCGATGCTGTCGCCCACGCACACCGCCTCGATGCGGTTGATGATACTGCCTTCCTTGATTCTCTGCGGGGACCCAGAACCGCTCGCGGGGCAGCCCCAGCCCCGCCCGCCCCCAGCCCCACTCAGATCCGGAGAGGTGTAAGGTCGCCCGCCCCCAGCCCTCGGGCACCTTGATGAAGGCGTAGCCGGCCCCGTTGTCCGTGATGGTCAGTCCCAGGGCGTCCTCTGTCTTGGTGACCTCCACTTCCTTGGTCTCGCCGCGCACGTGCGCGAAGATGAAGTCCTCCAGCCCTATCTGCCCCCCCAGGAGCTTCTGCATGTCCACTTTGTGGCTGTTGAGGGTGCAGAAGAGGATCTGCCCCAGGGGAGAGGAGCCCGGAGTTAACCACAGCTCTGTCCCCCACGCGGCCACCGGAGCCATGGGCCCAGAGGCCTGCTGGGGAAACTGAGGCCCAAAACTGGCCCAGGATCCCAGCCCATGGGACACAGCGGGGGCAGGAGACCCTCAGATTGGCGAGGAGGGAGGGTGAGAGGAGGCTGCTGGCAGGAGGAGACCCCTCTCCCGCCCCCCATCCCCGGGACTGCCAGGCTCAGGTAACCCTTTGGTTCCCTCACTCCCCAGGCCGGCTGCTTCTCCGGTGGTCGTGCATCTGCTGGCGCCCTCTGGGGGCTGTGAAGCGCCTGACACCGGGCTGGGAAACTCCCGCAGCCCACTCTTAATCCCGCCCTGCCACAGACGTCCCACCTGTAAGGGGGCTGCCTGGAACCCCAACCCCCAGCTGCGCCCAGGAGCCACCGAGGCGCTTCCCCGAGGGCTGCGATCCACTCCGAGGACTGGGTTCCCGCGAGATCCAGGGATCCACTAAGACCTGCTGATCTTTTGCGCAGGACATGCAAAGGGGGTCCCTGGGGTATGACAGCCCGGGATCTGAGAGGAGCGCCTCTGAGATCTGGTGGTCGGGTACCCCCCACACCCCGAGATTCCGGGACCTGGTTGTCCCGTCTGGGGTCCAGGCTCCAGCCCTACCGCCACCAGCCCGGTGGCCTCGGGCGCGGGCATCCGGGGTCCTCACCTCGGTGGGCGCGATCCCGAAGGCCTCGGCGATCTTGGCGTAGAGCTCGCGGACGTTGGTGAAGCCCTCGATCTTGCCCGTGGGGCTGCCGTGCGCCAGCTGCGTGCGGAAGACCAGACGCGGGCGGGCGCGGGGCGCGGCCGGGGGCTCGGAGGGCGAGGGCGGGGGCGCGGGCGCGCGAGGGGTCTCGGCCCCCCGGGCCTCGCCGGCCGCTGAGCTCTCCATGGCGGGGGACGCTCGGCCACCCACCCAGGCCGCCTCCTCTGTCGCCGCCGCCGGATCCGCCGCTTCCTGCAGCCTCCCCTCCCCCGGCCCAGGGCACGACAGCCGAGCCGCCCGGGTAAGGGGATCCGGGAACCCGAGCTGCCCGGGAAGGCGACACCGTGGGGTGCGGAGGCGGGGACGGGCCCCAGGTGTCTGGGCCCTACCAGGGCCAGCTGGGCTCTCCTCGGGGACGCCTGGTGGTCGGTCCTCAGGGGCCTGAGTTTCAGACCCTGGAATAACAAGGTTCCCAAACAAGGACCGGAATAGCTGAGAGCACCGAGCGCTCACTCTCTGCTAGACACGCTCATTTAATCCTACAACAACCTCAAGAGGTGGGGAGGGATGGTTATGCTGGTGTAACCTGAACACATCCCATCCCTCCTCTGCCCACAGCCTTCCATGGCTCCCGCCAGCCTCAGGGTCAAAGCTCAAGTCCTCCCTGCAGCCCACATGGCCCTGCACGACCTGCCCCGTCCCCTCCTCCCTCTCTCCCCCTCCTCACTCTGCTCCAGCCACAAGGGCCCCCTTGCTGGGCCTCCAACACGCCAGGCGTGGTCCTGCCCCAGGGCCTTTGCACAGACTGTGCCTCTGCCTGGAACACCTTTCCCCAGACCTCTGCTCAAGCCCCTCTGCGTCTTTGCTCCTCTGCTCCACTGTCCCCTCCTCTCACCACCCCCAATCTCCTTTCCCTGACTTAATTTTTCTCTCCTGCATTTGAAGGCACCATGTGATGTCTCAGACTTTTTATTTCAACTTAAGTCCTGTCTCCCCAGCTGGAACGTCAGCTCCAGGAGGGCAGGGGGTTTGTATCTTTTGTACTCCTGCTGTGTCCCTGCGCCCAGCGCACAGTGCATGGCACGTAATGGCTGCTGAGCCAATCCTTGGTGAGGGCATGAATGGGTCTCCAGGTCACAGGTGAAGAAGAAGCATCTATAAAAACGCCCTGGAATGCAACTCCGGGAACGCCTAGGTAGCATCCTTCAAAATTCCTACACGAGAACTTCGGCTCAGGAAACAGCAGCCCTGTCCTGCGCTGGCACGCCACCCAGCAGGTCCCCACGCGGTCCGCCTCGGAGAATCTCACACACGGCACATCGGCAGACGGCGGCAGCTTGCAGAAGCCTTTGGATGATGTAAGAAAGTGTATATAAAGTTCTAAAATTTGCCAAACCTGCTGTAAGCTACGACGTGGATGAAATTTGAAAACATGATTGGTGACAAGAAGTCCGACACAAAAGGCCCCCTTCACCTGTGATTCCATTTATGCGAAATGTCCAGAACAGGCAGATCCACAGAGACAGGAAGCGGATTTGTGGGTGCCAGGGGCTGGGGGAGGCGGGTGGGGAGTGACTGCTGATGAGGACAGGGTTGCTTTTCGGGGCCGATGGAACGTTCTGGGATTAGAGATGATGGTGGTACAATTTTGTGAATATACGAAAACCCACTGGATTGTAGACTCCAAAACAAAATTTTCAGTAAACTAAAACCAAACTGCTGCAAAATGCTACTTTTTTAGGGAGACACCCTTATGTTGTAAAACCATGGAGATGGGCTCCGAACGAGAACCCCGAATTTGGGGGCAGTACCTATGCCAGGAAGGGGCGGGACTGGTGGAGGGTTGTTGGTATCAGGTTGTGTCGGTCTCCTAGGGTTGCCGTAACAAAGTCCCACACGCTGGGTGACATACAGCAGCAGGAATGTAACACTGTCGCAGTTCTGGAGGCCGGAATTCCAAGATCAAGGTGTTGGCAGGGCCGGGCTGCTCTGACAGTCCGGGTAGGATCCGTCTTCACCTCTACAGCTCCTGGTCGTGGGTGGCAAACCTTGGCATTCCTTGGCTTGTAGACACATCCGATCTCCGTCTCTGTTGTCGCGTGGCTGTCTCCTGTGACTGTGCCACATTTTATTCTTATAAGGACATCAGTCGCATTGGATTAAGGGCCCATCCTACTGCAGTGTGATCTCATCTTAACAAATTATATCTGCAAGGACTGTTTTTCCAAATAAGGTCACACTCAGAGGTTCTGGGTTTAGGGCTGCAGCGTATTGGGAGGGGCGGGAAAACAAGTGACCCCGTGGCATGGGTGCTTGTCAAATTGTTCTGGAAACTTTTTAGGATATCTTTAACATTCCATTCAACACAGAAGTCTCTGGGAAGGTTCCTCAACAAGTGAAACTAGAATTGCCAGCAATCCATCTACGCAGCAGAATTGAAAATAGGTTTTCAAACAACAGCCTGGACACAAATGTCCACGGCAGCGCGAGTCACAACAGCCAAGAAGTGGAAATGGTGCAGGTGTCCATCCATAGGACAGTGGATAAACGCGATGTGGCCCATCCACACGCTGGAGTATCACTCAGCCAGGAAAAGGGGGGAGGCTCTGATAGGCCACAGTGTGGAGGGACCTTGAGGACGTCGTGCTCAGTGAGAGACGCCGGACACAGAAGGACACACAGTGTGCGACTCCGTTTATATGAAACGTCCAGAACAGGCAGATCCACAGAGACGGGACGTGGATTCATGGTTGTCAGGGGCTGGGGGAGGCGATGGGCAGTGACTGCTGATGGGGATCGGTTTCCTTTTGGGGTGATGGAATGTTCTGGAATTAGATCAGAGGTGGCGATTGCACAACATTGTGAATGTGCTAAATGCCACTGGACTGTGCATTTGAACATGGCCAGAATGGTAAGGTCTATGCTGTGTATTTTACCACAATAAACAAAACTCCCGGCCTAAGTTCACTCTGCTGGGAAGTGCATTTGAACCCCAGTCAGGAGGAAGGTTGAAGGATGGGCTGAGCAGCCGTGTCTGTCCCCTGAGTGTGTGGAGCCCACAGTGCACGACCTTCAGGAGAGTGGGAGGGCAATGTCCCTGCCCTGCCACTGGCTTGCTCTGTGAACCTGGGCACACTTAGGCCTCAGTTTCCCCATTTGAGAAATAGGGACAGCCCAGGCTCTGAGGCGCTAGGAGAGCAGGCCTGGTGTCCTCAGCAGGGTATCATGGGGGACTCTGGGCACATCTTCTGGCCCATCCACACCCCCTCCCACAAAAACCTTACACACTCCCAAGCTTGAAACACAAATTCCACTTGCTTTTATTTAAAAAGTCTGGGTAGAACAGTAGAGGGGGCTGCCGCCGGCGGGTGCCCTCGCGGGACCGGGCAGGGCGGGCAACACCCCCTCCCCCTACTCTGGGACACAGGGACTGGAGGGTCCCACCCCGTGTGAAACCCAAGTGCCCCCCTGCCTGTGTGGCACCACCTCATGGCCCCCGTGGTGATTCCGGGGGTCCTGCAGCGAGCTGGGCACCCGGGGGTGGTCCAGGACAGCTAATGCGGGTGACCCCCCTGCAGCAGGAGCTGTCCCTGCCCGTGAGGTGGGCGGTCTCATGGGGGCCGGCAGCCACAGGGTTCACCGTGGCCAGTGCCTTCTCGGAGTTCAGGGGCCTAGGGAGGCTGACAGCTAAAGGGATGCTGTAGAAATTTAATTTTAGGGGGGCTGCAGCCCCCAAGGTGCAGGAACGGCCTGGCCCCAAAGGGTGGACCCCCAGCCTGTCCTCCGTGGGGCTGGAGGTAGGGAAAGGGCGGAGCCCAGCGCTGCTTCCGGATCCTGGGCCGGCCCTACGCTCACAGGTGCTCGCTGTTAGGGGAGAGAGAGGAGGGGTGCGTGGTGGGGACCCCATCCTCTCTCAGCCCCCACCCCAGTCCTGGGGAACCTTTGAGGCCTCGCCCCCTCCGCTCCTCCAAACAGACGCCAGGGTGGGGGGCCTGGAGCTGACCCCACCTACCCTGGGCAGCTGGGACCCACCCTGAGAAGCTTTGGGGAAGTTCTGGGGACCCAAGCGGATCCCACTGGCCAAGGGGGCCCGGCCGATCGCGTCCAGTGGAATTTAGCCCTGTACTGTCCCGACGTTGGCCGGTTCTGTCACACAGCCCTCAGGTAGGTGCCCCCCAACCCCAAGCAGTGGTCTGGGAGTAAGATCCCACTGTGGGAGGACACCAGGCTCCCCCAGACCTCGGGCACCCCACTGGCGGCCCCACGCAGCCCCGCACCTGCCCGGCACACACCTGGCGACCTGGGCCAGGATCTCCTTGACGCGCACGATGAGCTTCTCATGCTGTGCTGGGTCGCGCTCGATGGCGCCGTGCAGACGCGCCATGTACAAGTCCAGGGTGCCCAGCGTGGGCGTCTCGCCAGTGCCTGGGGAGGGTGGGCAGGGGACGGGTCAGCCGGGCCCGGCGAGGGAGAGTGGGGGGTCTCAGGGTCGGGGCTCTACGGGGGCTGAGGTCGGAGGGCGGGTGGTCTGTGAGGACGGGGCCCTTCGGAGGACGTCGTGGGGTCGGGCTGGGGGTCGGGGTGCCTGGACCTGGTTGGTGTGGGCGGGGCGGGAGGCTCAGTCAAGGTCAGCCGAGAGCAGGAGGAAGCTAAGGGCCGGGTCACGGTGACGATGCAGGGGCTGGTGGGGGAGGTGAGCCAGTGCCAAGGTCAGCTGGGGACAGCCACGGACGAGGGGGCGGGGCTAGCGGAGGCGGGGCGCGGGGACTAGCGGGGCGGGCCGAGAAAGGCTGGGGGCGGTCCGGCCTGGGCAGGCAGTGGGATCTGCGCTCAGGGTGGTCGGGGCCAGGTGAGCAGAGTCGGGCGGGAGGGGCCGGCGGGGGGCGGTGCCCCGAGCCATGCGGACCCGGCTGGCTCAGGGCAGGCAGGCGGGGTCAGCGGGGGCGGGGCTCGGAGTGACCGACCCCGGGATGGAGGCGAGGTCAGCGGGACCCGCTGCGGTGGTCTGGGGAAGGGGGCAGGCTCCGCGCGGGGGGGGCGGGGCGACAGGGTCAGGGGCGGGGTAGGGCGGGCCCAGGGCGGGGCAACAAGGGCAGGGCGGGCCCGGGGCGGGGCGTACGCACCAGGCACTGGCAGCGACGCGAAGCTGGCGGTGAGCGCCTGGCGCACGGCCTGGAGCTGCTGCTGCAGCGCCAGCGTCCGCCGCTCCTCCAACGCCAGCTCCTGCTCCAGCCGCTCGCGCGCGCTGCTCATGCTCTGCGTGTGCCGCTGCAGCACCGCGTTCTGCTCCTCGAAGGCCACGTTCATCTTCCGCAGGCGCCGCAGCTCCGCCTCCCGCGCTGCAGGGGCGGCGGGTCAGCTCCTGGGCCCGGCTTTGCCCCCCCCCCCGTATCCCCGCCCCCGGCCTGCGTAAGCTCCCAGGGCGGCGGCGGCACCTAGGCTTTTAGAGGTACCTTCCCGACCCCCCTCCGCCCGCCTTGGCTCTTTCCTGGCGCGCCCTCTCCTCCACCACCCGTGTCACGGAGCCCGCACCAGGACCGAACCAGGACTCCGGTTACCGCTCACCTTTGTTTTGGTCCAAGAACTCTTCAGTGAAGATGGGAACATCGAAGGTGGAGAAGCCGTCACAGTCCCCACCCTGGGACGAAGGGACAGAGAATGTTTTCTGGGGGGACGGTCACATCCGTTCTGGATGTCCCCCAAGCCTGTGAGGATCTCCTGGGGGACAACCTGGGTCACAGCCAACTTAGCACCATCCCCAGGAGTGGCTGCTCCACCTCTGCTGGCACATCTTTTTTTTTTTTTGAGACAGAGTCTCATTCTTTTGCCCGGGCTAGAGTGAGTGCCGTGGCGTCAGCCTAGCTCACAGCAACCTCAAACTCCTGGGCTCAAGCGATCCTCCTGCCTCAGCCTCCCGAGTAGCTGGGACTACAGGCATGCGCCACCATGCCCGGCTAATTTTTTCTATATATTTTTAGTTGGCCGATTAATTTCTTTCTATTTTTAGTAGAGGCGGGGTCTCGCTCTTGCTCAGGCTGGTTTCGAACTCCTGAGCTCAAACAATCCGCCCGCCTCGGCCTCCCAGAGAGCTAGGATTACAGGCGTGAGCCACCGCGCCCGGCCTGCTGGCACATCTTTGGACAAGGAGCGATCGCTTCGTCCCCTGAGCTTGGGTTTTGGCTCACTCGGGGCTTAGGCGCCTCCAGACGGGTCTCCCTAAGGTGCTGCTAGGAGGAGGGGCGCTTACCTTGTGTCCGTTCAAGAGGGTATTCATGAGCCCGGAGCCAGAGTCTTCTGGGGGGGGAGGGAGGAGGGCAGGGTCAGCCTCCCAGGTCTCCACTGTTCCCCAGCCTGGAGCCCCCGCTTTCCCTGCCCCTTTGGTCAGCCCTACTCATCCCGGGTCAGGCTCCCCACCTGTCCGCCGCCCCCAGTGTCTCTACATCCCTCATCGCAGTACTGAGTGAGCCCTGTTCATCCATAGCTGGTTGTGTGTCTCTCTCTGTCCCCCACGGGACTGTGGACCCTACGGAGGGAGGGGCCTGCCGGGGTTGGGATCAGCATCTCATAGAGCTTGTCACCCAACTGCTCTGGGCTAGGGCCCTTCCACCTTCCTCTCTTTTTACTAGCAAGTATATACAGCAAATGAAATAATAGTGTAATTTTTTTTTCCTTTTTAAGAGAGGGGCTCTCCATGCATTGCCCAGGATGGTCTCGAACTCCTGGGCTCAAACGCTGCTCCCGCCTCGGCCTCCCACCTTTCTTAATCTTCTTCTCCTGGATCTTCTCGGCGCACATCTTGTAGGCCTCGGACTGCTGGTACGCGCGCAGCTCCTTCATGTACTGCTGCTTCTCCCTCTCCGCCTCATCCAGGTACCGCTGGCGGGGCAGCACCCGGAGGCTTGGCCCACCCAGAGGCGGGAGAGGCCTCCAGGGCCAAGATCTTGACCCCAGGTGGGGCTCGGCTCTCTGCGCCTGCCCCTGTGCCGAACCTCCCACGGCTCCCTATGCCTCCGGACAGCCTGCTGCTGGGGCGCCGCCCAGCTCCCCCACCGCCTGCCGCGCCCCAACCCGGGCCCTGCAAGGCCCTGCAAGCCACTCCTGGGTGCCGGATCCCTGCCGGGGGCCTGGCAGGCCCCCGCACCCACGGTGGAGGGCCGAAGTCGCACTGGGTGGGGACGGGCTGCGGGGTCCGAGCGCGCGGCGCCCACCTGTTTCTCGGCCGGCTGCAGCTTGCTCCACTCTGCGCCCAGCATCTTGGTGATCTCGGGGAACGGCAAGTCCGGGTGGCGCGTGCGGATCTGCTCGCGCCGCTCGTTCAGGAAGCGCACGTAGCCCGTGACCGGTGCCTTGGGCCCGTTCGGCAGGATCTTCTTCCGCTTCTTGCCCTTGGGCCACCCGCGCTTCTTCACCGGCTGCGGAACCGCGCGCGTGGTTGGGCGGGGCCTGGAGGGCTGGGGCGGGGCTCAGAAGGGGCAGGGCAGGGGCGTGGCAGGGAATGGGTGTGGCCTGTCGTGTGGGCGGGAACTAGCCGTGTGGCAGGACCCGGAAGGGCTTGAGGTATGGCCTGGTCAAGAGTCAGAACCCTGGGGATTAGGGGGTGCCTGGCCAGGGCATCCAAGGTAGCGAGGGTGGGGGCGGAGCCCAGGGATGGGGCTGCCTGGTGTTGTGGGCGTTGCCTCTGGGTGGTGGGCGTGGCTTCTTGCCGGAGGCAGGGCCCATAGGACGCTGGGAAGGTGGCAGTGGGCAGGGCCTCCAGCATGGGGTGAGCTAGCATTGGGCGGTGGACGGGACTTGGACTTAGAGTGGCAGTCTAAGCGGCGTGATATCTGACACGGGGCGGGGTCTAAGCCTACGGAGGAAACTCCGGGCTGTAGGCGGAGCCACAACCAATTCAAATCTAGCCTGGGGCGGGGCTTCAGGCTGGGGGCGGGACCCCGGGGCCTCCCCACCACCCGGCAGCGACTCTCACCTCCTCCTCGTGGGACCCCTTCTCGCCGGCGCGTGGACCCTCGCCGCGCTCTTGCTTGACAGCCACCACGAAGCCCCCGTGCTGGCCCGGAGCCTTGCCGCCCGCCGGCCTGGAGCCAGGGGGAACACGTCACCCCCGCCCCCAGAGCCTTCCCTGTCCCCCCACACTGTCCCTGAGCGTTCAGGGGCCAGCGACTGCGGGGCTGGCGGCGGGGGGAGTGCGTCAGGGAGGCGGGT
>NW_012147964.1:2899848-2917036 GCF_000956105.1 Propithecus coquereli
CGGGGGACAGGCGGGCGGGGGCGAGGCGTGGGTCCCGGGGCGGGCAGGACGCGGGGCTGCGCACTCACGCGGCGGCCGCGCCGGGCTGCTTGGGGCCGTGGGACATGGCAGCTCCGGGCCGGACCTGGAATCCAGACGCAGGCGGAGGTGAGGGTCCCCCCGGCTGGTGCCGGGGTCCCTGTCGCCCCCCGACAGGGAGCCCCCAGTGCCGGGCCCGGGCGCCGGCGGGTGGGGGCCGGATCCGGGGGCGGGGAAGTCCGCGAGGGCGGGCGCCCCAAGAACCCTTTGTTGGGCGATCGCGCCCCGGGAGGCCCGCGTCGGCTCCCCCGTCCCCGGCAGGGCTCCGCCCCGGCCCCGGGGCCCCTGCGCCCCCACCCCTGGCGGGGCCCCGAGTTCCGCGGCTGTTTTCACCTCCAAAGAAACTTTCCCGGCCCTTCCGACTGCTGCGACGCTCCAACCAACCGCCCCGAGCCCGCCCCCGCCGTCCGCTCCGCCCCTCCCCGCCCCCAGGATGCTAATAATGGTCCCGGAGAGCCGTCCGATTGGCTGTCTTCTTCTCCTGGGGCGTGACCATGCAGATGCAGGTCGGCGCGCCGATCGGCGACTGGCTGGGGAGGCTGCTGAGCCGCGTGGGAGGTGGGGCGGGAAGGCGGCGGGCGGTGCATCAAGTTTGGCTGCGCTCGGCCGCGGTCGGGACCAATAGGGGGCTCCAGGAGGGCCTCGCCGGGCGGAGCTTCTTAAAGGGCCAGTAGGCGCGGCGCGGACTCCTCTTCCCTGTGTGAAGGCGAAGACTCCCGCCCCTGCCGGATCAGTGCACTTGCGGATCCGGGTCGGGCCCCGCCCCAGTTGCCATGGGGACAGCGGAGGGTTGCTAGGGAGGGAGTTAAGGTCCTAGGAGGCAGCCCCCTTGCCGCAGAGTAAGGTGGGACCTGCAAAATCTGGCTGGAAGTTTCCCATATGTCCACTCCATACGCCCCGCTCTGACGCCCCGCGGGGTCTGTCCCTGAGCCCCGAGCCTGGGGCTTCTGGTCACAGGGGCTACTCTCCCCGCGGGCCTCGGCTTCCCCTCCTGCACAGTGGGTACATTACACGACATACTGGACCACGTGGCTGGGGTCTTATGTAGCTTAGCACGAGGTGTAGGGCAGGCTGGTTTTGGGATCCGGAAGCATCTGGGAAACTAGGATGATGAAGGCAGGCTGCCAGGACCTCGTGAAGGTGGGGCCTGGGCTGGGGCTACCTCTGCCCCCAGGGTGCTCCCAGGGTCACTGGGTGCTGACCACGGCCCATTAGACCCTAAACAGCCATTGCATTCCTTCCCACCTCGGGGCCTTTGCAATTGCTGTTCCCTCTGCCTGGAACGCCCTTCCCCGAAATACCTGCCTGCCTCCCTACTTGAGGTCTTTGCTCAAATGTCATCTGCTCCGAGTTTGTAGCCTCCCCCCACACCTCGTCTGATCTTTCCCTCCATACACCTATCTCTTTCGTCGTGGCCTGCCTGTTGGGTTCACTGCTGCGATCGCAGCACCTGCGACGTTGCCTAGGGTAGGTGCTCCGTACCTGTTCTCGAATAAACAAATGAATGAATCCCGCACATTTCTAAGAGGCAGGTGCAGCTGCTCTGGAAAACAATCTGGCAGTTCCTCCAAGGGTGACGTAAACACGGAATGACCCCGGGATCCAGCAATTCCACCCCTGGGAATAGACCCAAGGAGATTGAAAACAGGTGTGCAAACAGAAACAGGTACACACAGATTTGTAGCAGTGTGATTCACGCTAGCCAAAAAGTGAAAACAACCCAGGTGCCCAGGAACAATGAATGGGCAAACCACATGTCCTGCATCCCATACAGTAGAATATTATTGGCCATAAAAAAGGAGAGGCTCTGACACAGGCCACAGTGAGGGTTAACCTTGAGAACATCGTGCTCAGTGAGAGAAGCCAGACACAGAAGGACACACAGTGGGTGACTCCATTTATATGAAATGTCCCGAACAGGCAAATCCAGAGACAGGACTTGGATTCCTGGCTGTCAGGGGCTGGGGGAGGAGCCAGGGAATGACTAATGGGCCTGGGGCTTCTCTTTGGGGTGATGAAAATATTCCAAAATTAGACTGTGGAGATGGTTGCATAATTCCGTAAATATACCAGAAAGAACAGAATTGTATGTTCTAAATGGATTCACTCAATGGTATGTGGATTAAATCTCAATAAACCTGCTTTCCCGAGATGCAACCCAGGGCTGAGGAAGAGGAGCTTCTTGCCCTGGAATATTGACAGATGCAGCCTCCAGACCTCACTCTGTTGCTTAATCACCGCCCTTGCATCTGTCTGCTCAGTTAAAAACAATCTGGTGGAGACACTTCCCAGCCGAAAGACGGGGAAGCCCCGCCTTCAAGCCACACCTCTTTAGCTTGAGTGGCAAGCCTGCTGTTGCCATAGGAACGGCCCTCCAACACGATATAAAGACTTCAGGGATTTTTCCTGGACATCAAAAAGAAATGAAGAGTTTTGAAGTTGATTTTGAAAGAAGTTTCGAGCTTCCTGGCATCAAAAAAAAAAAAATGCCTTGCTGCAGGGATATTTTCTTTAAAAAAAACACAAAGGTATCTTCAGTCCAAACTGCATTTTATTCAGTCCGATTCATGCAAACCATACATGAATGTCCATGCGCCCGGACAGGCAATATCTAAGAAGCAACATTTATACTATTTGACTTTACATCCTTCCTAAAATGTTGTAAAAGTAGATCCTTTGGCCCCCAAAATCATAGCTCTGTTTTTCTTTTTTTTATTTTTCTTTCTTCCTTCCTTCCTTCTATTTTATTTTATTTTATTATTTTTGAGACAGAGTCTCTGTCACCTGGGCTGGAGTGCAATGGCGTCATCACAGCTCACTGCAACCTCAAACTCCTGGGCTCAAGGGATCCTCCCGCCTTGGCCTCCCAGAGTATGGGATTACAGGCGTGAGCCACCACGCCCTGTCAATTACATCACTTTTCCTACACACACACACACACACACACACACACACACACACACACACACACACACTTTTGGTTTGCTAGGGCTGCAATAAGAAAGTGCCACAGACAGAGTAGCTTAAACATTGGAAATTTATTCTCCCTCAGTTGAGGAGGCCGGAAGTCCAAGATCAAGGTGTGAGCAGGGATGGGTCCTCCTGAGGCCTTGAGGTCTGTCCCAGGCCTCCGCCAGTTCCTGGCAGTCACTGGCATCCTTGGCATCCCTTGGTGGGTAGAAGCATCATCCAGATCTCTGCCTCTGTGTTGCCATGACGCTGTCCCTGTGCATGTCTGTGTCCAAACTTCCCCTTTGTATAAAGGCTACCAGGCACATTGGATCAGGGCCAGCCTTAATGACCTCATCTTAACTGATGACATCTACCCTGGCCCTATTTCAAAATAAGGTCGCCTTCTGAGGTCCTAGGGGTTACTACAACCTACACATTCGTGGGGGACATAATTGCACCCACAGCACACGCACACGCACATATGTGTGTGCGATATGTCTATTCCCATAAAAACATGAGGTCCTGTTTTGCTGGTTATTATACCGCTGCCCTCAAGCACTAAGCATCAGCCTGCAACCCACTCCGTTCTTGCAATAACGTTCCTCATATAAAGTTTCCTTATAGATTAGGCACATAGTGACACTGCGTAACATTCCTTAGTGCGACTGTACTACACTCTGCTTAACAAGTCTGGCTGATGTATTAAATATATATCAAATATATATTAAATATATCGTCCTTTTCAATGTTACACTCTTCCAGCCCCTGCTATAAATGTCCCTGACTTGCCGTCCTGAGCCCATGGGTGGGGTAGATTGGTTAGGAAGGAAGACACAAAATTGCTCCCAGTTAAATTTTTTTTGTTTTTTTTTTTCAGGGACAGGCTTTCACACTATATTGCTCAGGCTGGTGTCGATCTCCCGGCCTCAAGTGATCCTCCCACCTTGGCCTCCCAGAGTGCTGGGATTACAGGTGTGAGCCACAGCGCCCTGCCTACTGGAAGTATTTTTTGGTTATCCCTAGTAGGGGATACTATTAGCATGTACTGTGTTAAGGCCAGAGGTCCTGCACCACCAAACACCCTTACGCCTCCAGGTACCCTATTCGACAGGGCTACCCTCACCCCCATTGTACAGAGAGGGAAACTGAGGTTCAGTGGTTTGCCTGTGACTGCCCAGATTGGATCTCAGATGTGGCCACCCCCGGCCCGGCCACAGTTACCCTCAGATCTAAGGAGGTTTCTGCGGAGCCCTGAGAACCCTCGTGCCCTATCCTGCCCCTAATCTGCGGACAGGGACAGAGAAGATGAAAGGGACCCTCACTGGCTGACACCCCCCTCCACTGCACCCCGAGGCTGGAAAGGGGCCACGAGGACATCTGATCTCCAGCCAGGGGAGGGGGGACGCCGGCCTGGCGTCGGGGGCAGCTGGCGACGCTCTGGGGACATCAAAGACTGTCAGAATCTCTCCTGCCCCCAAGCCTATCTGTCCTTCCGTCTGTCCTGCCCCCCAGGGCTAGGACATTCATCTCTCCTTGTTTCCTGGCATCCCTCACTCTAGATGGGGACTTCTCTGATCTTCACCCCCAAATCCAGCCCCCCTTTCTTATCGTAGCACGTGTCCCCTCCACCGGTGTCCCGACCCATGCAGCTGAGGCCTGTGCCCCTCACCCCATGGGACGTTTTATCTGATGCTGTCCCGCCCTCTCTCAAAACCCCCCCACAGCCCCTCAGTGACCACAGGGTAAAGTCCCAACTCCTTACCTGCCATTTAATCACCTTCATGGGCTGACACTGCCAGCCCGGCTCTGAGCAGGGGAGCTGGAAATGTTCAGCTCTGTCCCCCAGCAACCCACAGACTGGGCACTTCGGAATCTTTGGGGCTCCTTAGCAAGAGGCTGGATCCTCTGAATGAATGAATGACACAGCTCAGCACGAGGGCTGGGCCCCCAAGGTCCCAGGGTCAGGGTCGAACTTGTTCCTGTTTTCCCCACAGAGTTCCGTGGATCTGCTGCTCCAAGGGGCTGCAGGGATCATACCTGGGCTATTTTTTTTTTTTAATTTTTTGAGACAGAGTCTTGCTCTGTCGCCCAGGGTACAGTGCAGTAGCATCAGCCTCCGCTCACTGCAGCCTCCAACTACTCCTGGGCTCAAGCAATCCTCCCGCCTCAGCCTCCCGAGTAGCTGGGACCACAGGCAGGTCCCATCACACCTGGCTAATTTTCCATATTTTTTCTAGAGATGGGGTCTTGCTCTTGCCCAGGCTGATCTCGAACTCCTGAGCTCAAGCAATCCCCCCGCCTGGGCCTCCCTAAGTGCTGGGATTACAGGCGCGAGCCACTGTGTCCAGCCATAGACTGGTATTTTTAAAAGTCATTTTTTTATTGCTAAAGGGGAGAACGTGCGCAGGGAGGAAAGAATTGAGGTTCTTATCTCTCGTTATCCATTTATCTCCCCCAAGGAGTCTGCCCTCCTATCTCTCATCTTGCCCCCTCCAGCTTATCTCTCTTGACCCTTCGTCGCCCTCACCCATTTTTTCTGTCTTATTTTCACAAAACAGTGTGTAGCCTGCGGCAGGATGGGGACCAGGGCTGCGTACCCCTTGGGCTGCTGGGGCCTGGGGTTTATAAAGCCTGTCTCTGTCCATGACCCAGTTTGTGTCCGCATTTCTGATTCTCTGCCTGTACTTCCACCGTTCAAGCACCGGGCAGATATTTTCTGAGCTCCTACTTCCTGGGTGAGAGTAGTAAGAGCTAACAGTCGTTATATATGATTTTTATACCCATTCCGGAGCTGGGGAGATTAAGGCCCTATGCAGTTAAGGGACTTGTCCAAAGTGGAACAGCTGGGAGGCAGCCGACCTGATGTGGCTTTCATGATTCTGACCCCAGGCTGCAAGTCCGCAAACGCCGCTGAAGGAGGTGTGGGGACACCAAGGGGAACTGCACCCATCCCTTGGAGGAACTTGAAACCGCCCCGACGTGGAAGGGCAGTTAGTGGGTGGAGGAAAGTCGGGGAGGGTAGAGCGCTGGGACGCACATGCACCTGACTCGCTGTGCGTACCTGACTCACCCTGCGCCCCTGGGCAAGTCACGTCCCCTCTCGGGCCTGTCCCCACCTGAAAAGTGGGAGAGAGGTTTGCCTCGGCCACGTGGGGCGCTTGGCAGCCAGAGCTCCTTAAATGCCGGCTGGTATTATTATGATCATTATCCCCATTATATCGTTAATAACCAATTAGGTAGCTCTAATGCACCCTCCCCGCATCCGGCCCGGGAAGTCACGGGACCTCGAGGCCAGCTCGGACTCACACCCCCTCCCCATCCTACCCCGTCCTCCCCAGCCCGCGTTGGGACGCGGGCGGCGCGGGCCTGGAGGCAGGAGTCTGGGTGGGCGGCAGCGGTGCCGCTTCTCTATTTCACCGCGCAGGCTGCGGGCGGTGGTGACGGACTCCCCACCGTCCAGAGTCCCGCGGTCTCCAAGAGTCGGGGTACCCGTGGGGCGCTAGGACCGCGCGGGCGGGCCGTGTGGAGGCCGGGCTCGCCCCTGAGGCCACGCCCCTCTCCGCGATGACTGGCTGCCGGGCCCCGGCGCGCGGCTCCGATTGGCGGAGGTGGCCGCCGCTCGCTGGGCTTTCCGCCCGCCCCGCCGCGCCCGGCTGCAGAGTCCCCGCCGCGGGCTTGGCAGCTGCACAGCCGCGCAGGGCCCGGCGCGCGGCGGGGGTCACGGCCCCGCGGGGTCCCGGTGAGGAGCGTCCCCCGAGGCCCGGCGCCATGGGCCCGGGGCCCCCCGCGGCTGGAGCGGGGACGTCCCCGCGGCCGATGTCGCTGGTGGCGCGCCTCAGCTACGCGGTGGGCCACTTCCTCAACGACCTGTGCGCGTCCATGTGGTTCACCTACCTGCTGCTCTACCTGCACTCGGTGCGCGCCTACAGCTCGCGCGGCGCCGGCCTGCTGCTGCTGCTCGGCCAGGTGGCCGACGGGCTGTGCACGCCCCTCGTGGGCTACGAGGCCGACCGCGCTGCCGGCCGCTGCGCCCGCTACGGCCCGCGCAAGGCCTGGCACCTGGTCGGTAAGCGCCCGCCCCCTCCGGGACCCCCCATCCGCGAGCCTCCTCTGTCCCCGCACCGCTCTGCCCGCCTGCCCGGGCCGGAGTCCCCCCTCTGTCTGTCTGTCCATGGCCTGAGCCTCCCCCCTCTGTCTGTCTGTCCATGGCCTGAGCCTCCCCCCTCTGTCTGGCTGCCCAGTGCCCCTCTACCTGCCTGACCCATGAGCCTCCCTACCTTTCTGCTTGGCAGCTCTGTGTCCGCTCTGTCTGCCTGTGGCGCTCCACATCTGACTGTTCACGGGACCCTTCCATGTCACTTTCCTTTGTCTGAACCCTGGGGGCACACAGAGCCCTCTCCGGGTTGGGTCTGAATGCTCAGCTGACCCCCCAGTCCATCGGGGTGACCGTTGGGACAGCTCTGCCTAAGGGAGGATCAGCTGCCTAGAGCCCCTCTGTCTGTCCGTCCCCCCAGAGCACCCCCATCCATCCCCTGACTCATCTCGGGCCACCTGGTGCTTGGGCAGCCTGGGGGTGCTGCCCCGGGAGCTGAGAGTTGGGGACGGGTGGGACCGCGGGGTCGGGGGTCTGTGCCCTGTTCTTGCTTCACATCTGTCCGGCTGACCAGGGATGGGGCACCCCCATGTCTGGAGAGGTGCCCTAATTAGAGAGGGCTGTCGCGGAGGGCAGGAGGTGGGTCCCACAGGGCTGGGATGATAAGCCTGACCAGCTGCTTCCCAGTGGCGCCGCTCTCCCCGCCCCTCTGGGCCCAGAGATTAGCCCCAGCCATGATCTGGCTCTGGGCGGCATGTGTCTGGGAGCCACCAGGGGTGGGCTGGAGCTTCCTTACCTACCAGGGGTGGGCTGGAGCTTCCTTACCCTCAGGAGCCACAGCTGAGGGCAGAGGTTTGACGCAGTCCCTCGTGAGAGACATTTTTTGCAAGATGAGCAGATCTCCGGGCAGCTTGAGGGCAGCTGGCATTGCAACAGCCACCGCCTGGGGGCTGGACTTCCAGGTTCTTGAGGCTGCCCCGGGTCACCGTGGCAGACTGTGGCAGACAGGCAGGGGAACAGTGGTCCCTTGCTCTCTGACTGACAGATTGTTTGCAGAGCTGAGCCCAGAGTCTCAAAGGCAACCTGGATTCTAATCGTGGGGCAAACTGGCTGTCAGACAAAAAAGAGAATTCCTGGGCAGGGGAGCCCTCTCTCCCGTTGCCCTGGCAGAGGGCGCTGCACGTGCAAAGGCCCTGGGGGGCCACTTACCAGCTCTGTGCCTCCCGGCCTGACTGTGTGCTCCTTCCCTAGGTACAGGCCTGAGGTTCGAGGAGGGTCCCCCCCCACACCCCCAACCCAAAAGAAGAAGCCGAAGCCCCCCAACAAAAGGTGGGGGGGGAGAAGAGCTGGGGGCAACTTTGTAAATAAAGGACTGAAGGCTCTGCATAACAGGCCTGGGGGCTGGGTGCCCAAACTGACACCGAGGCATCCACCTTGGCCCTTCCCCACCTCGGGGTGGGCACAAGGGAGGCCCCAGGAGGGTCTGTTGGGCTAGGAAGCCGGGGTGACCCCTCTTGACACTTGATAAGGTGACTTGAGTAGTGGTCACCCTGGTGACAGTGCCCACTTCTCTTTTTCACCCTCAAGTCTGTGGATGGACTCACTCTGTCCCTTAACGAGCCCTCGGGGCTCCCTCCTGTAACCTGGAGAGGAACCTCAGTCACCATGGATGCCTGTGGGCTGGGGCAGATGGCAAGATTGGGCTTCTTGCCAGGAAGAGGGAATATTAGCTTTGGGGTTTTGAAGGGTGAGTAGGAGTGTGTGCGTGGGTGGTATTCCAAGTAGTGGAAATGGCTATGGAAACGTATAAACTGGCCTGGCCTGGAAGCTGCTGAGGCAGGAAGTGGCTCAGAGTGGCAGGAGTTCCCGCTGGTTTTACACATTAACTCCTAATCTTCACACTTTACCTGTTTTCTGGAAACTGAGGCCCAGAGAGACAAAGCTACTTGCCCAAGGTCCCCCAGCCAGGCAGCCTGGCCCCAACAATGGTTAACCCAGCCTGGTGAGCAGGCAGGTGGAATCCGGCCAGGGAGGGACATTCTCCTGACTAGAGTCCACAGTGTGTGACCACCCCCCGCCCCACCCCGGGTGGCTTCCAGGCCCCCAGGAATCTTCCCACAAGCCTCCGGAGCACCAGTTCCAGAGAACTAGGCCAGGGTGGGTTTGGTTTCATTTGCCAATCCCGAGGGCGGGCCCAGGGTCAGGGGGATGAGGTCACCTCCGGAGCCTGCAGGAAGGAAGCCCAGCTGTTGGCGCTGCACAGGCCCCTCCAGGCTCCGGGTTGGGAGGCACAGGGTGCAGCAGGCTGGGTTTTCCACGCCGGCACGCTCAGCGGGCCTCAGTTTCCCTGCCTGGAAAACTCGGATTATAACACCCACCCTTCCAGGCTGTAGATTGAGGCCAGGAGTGCTGTTCTTCACTCATTCAAAAGACAATGATGTGCCAGGTTTCCTGCTAGGCACTGGGGACATGCGGAGGGACCTGTTACCCAGCCCCATGGAGCCTACTGTCTGGTGGGGAAGCAGGCAGGAAACACGCAGACAGACCCCAGAATTCCCAGGGGTGCCGACGGCTGTCGGGTAGAGAGAGTGGAGCCCAGGACAGAGTGTCCTGGGCCCGGAGGGGACTGCTGGTGACTGGGCCAGTCAGGGAGGGTTTCTCTGAGGAGGTGACATTTAAGCACAAACCTGAAAGAAGTGAAGGAGTGAACCAGGCAGAGGGCACAGCCCGTGCAAAGGCCCTGGGGCAGGACTGCACCTGGTGTGTTGGAGGTGCCGGGAGGAGGCCCATGTGGCTGGAGCAGAGGGAGGAAGGGACAGGGCAGATCGTGCAGGGCCTGGCGGGCTGCAGGGAGAACCCTGCATTCATTCCAAGGTATCGAGGTTTTTCTGAGCACATAGACTGGGAGAGTGTGGCACACAGCAGGTCTCGGTAGGTGGCAGGCTCTAGTTTCTAAACTCTGTCCCCAGGGGCCAGGACACCCCAGTGTTCCAGAGAGAGGCCCATTAGGAGCTAGCGGGGCTCGGGGAGGGAACCCCGACTCCCGGCAGAGCTACGACTCTTCCAGGACGCTCGGTAGTGGCCAAGCGGGAGGAACAGGCCTCCTGCCTCAAGTGACAGGGAAGCTGTGGTTCCCCAGGGAACCTGCTGCGCCCTTCTCACCTGCCGCAGGCCTCGGTCACTGCGTCAGTTAGCCACCTTCGCCAAGGGGCAGCCTGGCAGCCCCAGGCTGGCAGGGAGGGGCCTGTTCCTGCCCCTTCTCACTCCCCTGTCCCCTGCCTCAGTCTCCCCATCTGACTGGTGGGTGCAGGCCTGGCCCCATCTGTCCTACTTGGCTGTGTGACCCGAGAGACACCCCAGAGCTTTCTGCCTTGGTTTCCCCCTTTGTCAGAAGGGGCCACGTGCCTGGGAGCCCTGGGCTGGTGCGGGCCGGCCCGTGACGTGTCCCCCTCCACAGGCACCGTCTGCGTCCTGCTGTCCTTCCCCTTCATCTTCAGCCCCTGCCTGGGCTGCGGCGCGGCCACGCCCGAGTGGGCCGCGCTGCTCTACTACGGGCCGTTCATCGTGGTCTTCCAGTTCGGCTGGGCCGCCACGCAGATCTCCCACCTCAGCCTCATCCCGGAGCTTGTCACCAACGACCACGAGAAGGTGGAGCTCACGGCGCTCAGGTACCCCTCGGCGGGGCCCTCTGCCCTGGCTGGCACAGGTGTAAGTGGTGTCTCAGCAGGGCAAGGTGGCTCGCGCCTGTGACCCCAGCCCTCTGGGAGGCCGAGACGGGAGGATCGCTCGAGGCCAGGCGCCCCCACACTGACCAAGGACCAAAACTGCAGAATTTCCTCCCCTCTGCCACGGAGCGCTGCCACCAGCTGGCAGTGACGCGCTGCCCCCAGGGGGAAGGGACTGGGCAGCGTGAGCCTCTCTGGGGCCACCTGAGAATTCTTACCCGCCACCTTGCCTGAGGTGCTAGAGGAGGCTGTTCCGGATGTGACGATAAGAGCATTTATTGAGTGCTTGCTGTGTACCAGCCATTGTTCTAGCCCCTTACCCCCCTCCGCTTCTTTAATCCTCGCCATGTGCCAAGGTGGTAGGAACTGCTGTCCCCTCTGTATTCCAGAGGCGGAGACGCGCCCCAGGCCGGGGTTTGGGTAGCATCTTCATCGGGCCTATTCCGTCTCCAGACCGGTGTCTACCCTGGCTGCCTCCCCGCCCTGCCTTTGAGTTCCCCGTTGTGGTGCCCATGACACAGATTGCCCAACGCCCAGGGCCCCCACTGACCAGGACCAGACTCTGGGGCGCTTCCTACATGTGGCGGCACCTTGCCAGTGACCTCCTGTCATGCTCGTTTGGCCTCTGGAGATGGCATTGTTCCCGCTTTCAGAAAGGGAAACTGAGTCCTGGTGAAATCCGGAGGCTCCGTCCTCCACCCCTGGCCAAGCAGGACTGCGGGCCTGGACGCTTCTAGACCAGGATCCGGGAGCCAAGAATTCTGGAATCCTGGCTTCCGGGCATCTGGGCTCTCAGTTTCGGGGTTGCAGCCTGGACTTGGCCCCTGGCAGATGGGAGGTCACACAGGGTGGAGTTGCAGGCCAGAGCCGCACGTCCTCGGATCACGTGTGGGTTGGGGAAACTGAGGCCAGCAGGTGCTTCCCTGAGGTCACCCAGTGTGTTGGCTGAAATCGCCTCGCAGCCACGGGTCCCCCAGACGCCACAAGCTGCCCTGCGGGTGCAGCCCCCTGGCAGGAAGCAGCCTGTGGTCCGCGGCTGCCCTGCTGAGGCCGTGCCCGCCCGCCAGGTACGCCTTCACCGTGGTGGCCAACATCGCAGTCTACGGCGCCGCCTGGCTCCTGCTGCACCTGCAGGGCTCCTCGCAAGTGGGGCCTGCGCAGGACCTCAGTGTCGGCGACCAGCTGGGGATGCAGGACGTGCCGGTGTTCCGGGTGAGCTGGGGCCCGGGTGGGTCACCCCAGAGTCCTCGTCCCTGGGGCTGGGGCCCGGAGAGCTGCCGCTGACATGCTCCTCGGGGTCCCCAGAACCTGTCCCTGTTGGTGGTGGGCGTCGGAGCCGTCTTCTCGCTGCTGTTTCACCTGGGCACCCGGGAGAGGCGCCGGCCGCGGCTGGAGGAGCCGGACGAGCGCAGCCCCCTGTTGGCCCCTGCGGCCCGGCCCCTGCTGCTCTGGAAACACTGGCTTCGGGAGCCGGCTTTTTATCAGGCACGTCGAGGGGGCGTGGAGGGGCCCGGAGTGGACCCCTCTCCCCGCCCCGGCCCTTTACTCTGTGAGGCCACAGCGTCCAGAGAGCAGGCAGAGTTGGCAGATGGCAAACGTAGCCCCTGCTCCACCCGACACCCAGGCAGACATTGCTAGTCAATCGCCACTCTCTTCTCGCCTGACCACCTGGGCCGTCACTACCAATGGAGCAGGCACCAGCTGCAGGGGTCTCGCCCAGGCCCTCACGCCCCCTGCTGGCGGAGTGGAGAAGGGCCGCCTGACCCCCACCCGTCCCTCTGTCCGTCTGCCCACAGGTAGGCACGCTGTACATGTCCACGAGGCTCATCGTGAACCTGTCCCAGACCTACATGGCCATGTACCTTACCTACTCCCTCCACCTGCCCAAGGTGAGCTGGGCGTGGCAGGGCGGGGGACAGAGATGGGCCGGCCCCGCAGACCCGTGAGCCACGCCTGAAACACCAGTGCCGCCTCTGCCCCAACAGAGGTTCATCGCGACCATCCCCCTGGTGATGTACCTCAGCGGTTTCTTCTCGTCCTTCCTCATGAAGCCGGTCAACAAGCGTATCGGGAGGAATGTGAGTGTGGGGACAGCGGGTGGAGGGCGGGACGGTGGGGGCTGGGGGCGCCTTGCAGCCGGGAACCCACCAGACGCAGCAGACCCAGCAACTCTGCTTCCAGCCCGGGTGCTTCCGGGCCTGGGCATTATCGTCTTGTAGCAGCCTCGGGTCTGAGAACCAACAATTCCAGAATCCTGGCTTCTGAGTATCCTGGGTTCTCAGACTCGGGGCTGCAGAGCTCTGGAACTTTCTGTCCAGCCCGTGTGGCTGCGATTGTCTTCATTGTAACCGATTTGCACTTAGACATGAATGGCCACCTCTCTCGCGGCTGCACTGGACAGAAAGCGCAGCCCTAGGGTGTCAGCCCCGCAGAGCTCCGGGCACCTCTGGGTCTCAGAGTCTCCCACTTGTCCAAGAGCAGAGCTGGGGGCTCCTTAGGAACCGTCCAACTCAGACGCCTCATTTGCTGGGGTTGGGGGTAGGGGCAGTGGATCAAAGACCAGAGAGGGCAAGTGCTGAGCCCAGGGGCGCCCAGCAGTGTGGGTCTGACTCCCGGCCGGGCTTCCGCCTCCGCAGCTGACCTACTTCACGGGGCTCCTGGTGATCCTGGCCTTCGCGGCCTGGGTGGCGCTGGCAGATGCGCTGGGTGTGGCCGTGTACGCAGCGGCTGTGCTGCTGGGTGCCGGCTGTGCCACCATCCTCGTCACCTCGCTGGCCATGACGGCCGACCTCATCGGCCCCCACACGGTAGGGCTGCAGGGCAGGGCTGGGGTGGGGGAGGCTGGGGACCGCCGGGGCTGCGACACCCACCACCTGCCTGTCCCCCCAGCACAGTGGAGCCTTCGTGTATGGCGCCATGAGCTTCTCGGATAAGGTGGCCAACGGGCTGGCAGTCATGGCCGTGCAGAGCCTGCACCCCTGCCCGTGAGTGCCGCTCGCTCATTCATTCATTCATTCATTTGTTCAGTGAGGACATGCCGAGCACCTGCTGTGTGCCGGCCAGTGCTCTAGGTCAGGGACATGAGACGCTTGCCCTGGTGGGACTCACAGGCCAGAGAGACCTCTCATTTCTTACTTTGGGCACTTCGTTCATTCATTCAACAAACACTGCATCTGAGGACACAGCAGGCACGTGTACTGGGGAAAGACAAGTGGGCCCAGCTGGAGAAACCCAGAGTCCGTGATACGCAGACCTGTAGAGCACTGGGGTCTGGACACAGATGGTTCTAGACCACTGAGTTCGAGCCTGTAGAGGCCCAGGACCTGGGAACCAAAGCTGGCCTGGTCCCCTGTCCTCATGGAGCTGGGGCAAAGCCACATTAATAATCACAGACATAAATGTGTAATTGAGACTGGTGGTGAGAGGTGTCGAGGTGACCACTTGGAGAGGCCTGGCTGGTCAGAGCAGGAAGCCAAGGAGGGCTTCCCTGAGGAGGCGACATCAGACCCAAGGCCCTGAGGATGTTAGGCAGTTGTAGGCCAGTGGGGAGGGACAGACGTGCAAAGGCCCTGGGACAAGACCGTGCCTGGAGTGTGGGAGGCACAGCAAGGAGGCCCGTGTGGCTGGAGCAGGGAGGAGGGAAGGGCAGGGAGGGGACGGGACAGGTCGTGCATGGCCTGGTGGGCTGCAGGGAGGACTTGGGCATAGACCCCGAGGGAGGCGGGAGCCATGGAGGGCTGTGGGCAGAGGAGGGACAGGCCCTGACTCAGGTGCTCACAGGCGCCCTCTGGTGGCTGATGTGGGGAGGAGCGTGGGGACTGAGGGCAGGAACGGAGGCACAGGTGGAGGGGACTGGGCTGGTCCAGGTGGGGGTAGGGGAGGGGCGGGAGCAGGTGGATTGGGGCAGACTTTGGAGGCAGAGCCAGGACTGGCCGGGTGTCGGGTGTGGGAGGGAGTCGGAGGACCCCAACCTCACTGACCTGAAGGATGGGCCAGAGCCGCCCTGGTGGGAGGAGAGGGAGGGTCCCCCTGGACGTCCACTCAGCTGCCCCTCCTGCCCCCAGCTCGGAGCTCTGCTGCGGGGCCTGCGTGGGCTTCTACCACTGGGTGATGGTGGCCGTGACCGGCGGCGTGGGCGTGGCCGCAACCCTCTCTCTCTGCAGCCTCCTCATCTGGCCCATCCGCCTGCGCAGCTGTGAGTCACGGGCCCCTCTCTACCCCCCAAAACCAGCCAAGCTGTGGTGGGGCGGGCCGGGCCAGCCCCACCCTCCCTGACACTGTCCTGACGCCCTCCGTTGCAGGGGACCCTGGCGCCCAGCCCTGACGCCCCCACGGACTCCTGCATCTATGCCCGTGACCCACATTTCTGCACAGCGACGTCCAGCCCGAGGCCTCCGGGAGAACCCCCCGGACTCCTGGCTTCTCCTTGTCTGGCACCAGGGAAGCAGGCGGGACCTCCTGGGTGGACCTAGTGACTGATCCTTGGACTTCCAGGGGCTGTGGGTGCCCCAGGTTTGGGGGTGCCCTAACCCCAACTCTCATCCATTTCCAGCCCCCTGGAGGACTTGGGGTGCCCTTCTGTAGAGCAGGGGGGCAAGGAGGTGTGAGGGTCCCAGTGGGGCTCAGGGGCTACCCTGAGCTTAGCCCCAGTTTGCCCACCACGTCCAGCCTGGGGGTCTCCCAGGGCCCCCTCCGGACGGTGCTGTGACCCGAGCCTGCCAGGAGACCCGGCTGCCGGGCGGCGGGCTCTGCGGCAGTGAATAAAGATAGGACGCGGCCTGGCTCCTGCCCGCCCCCACCCTGGCCTTCGCTCGCCTGGGCACGGTCGGCAACCCCCCTATCGGGGTGCCCGGCCGCCCGGCACCCGCCTGTCCCCAGACTCGGGCAGCCGCACGGCGGAGGGGCAGCGCGACCTTTATCAGAGGGCGGGCATGTAGACGGGCGGGGGCCGCTGGCGGGTGGAGGGACAATAGGGTTCCAGGCCCCACTGGCGGTAGGTCTGGGTGGTGCAGCGCGGGCGCTGGGGCGCCGACAGGTAGGGCACGTAGTCGGACGCCCGCCAGAGCGGCTCCGCCTGGTGCCGGTTCCTGTTGAGCACTGTGGGCCGGGAGGCGGGTCACCACCAGCCCCCAGCCGCGGGGCCACCAGGCCTCCCCCGACACCGGCCTCCCCGCCACCCGGCCTCGGGGGACACGGCCCCGCCCCACGCAGGGCCTCACCAAACTCCTTCCCCCGGGTGGGCCTGTCCCTCCACAGCATGCTGCCCCACTGTGTGCCCGGCGTCGTGTGCTGGGCGGGGACGACGGGGTCGTGGCAGGCCATCTCCCGCAGGTGCTGCGTGTAGGCTGCCGGGTGAGGCGGGAGGTCACGTCTGGGCCTGTCGCCGCCGCGGGCCCGGCGCCCGGGCAGGGGGCCACACTCACCCGAGGGCATGCTGCGCTCCCGGCGCTGGTAGCAGCCGTGCCAGCGGCTGTAGGCCTCGCGGTGCGGGCTGTCCAGGGCCCGGGGCAGGTTGTACCAGGCCTCTCGGGGGTCTGAGTTGGTCAGGCCCGTGTACCACAGCTGGCCGGCCGCGTCGCGTCCCATGGGCGTGTACTTCCAGCGCGTCGCCTGCTTGATGGCTGGAGCCCAGCGGGGTCCCTCCAGGGACAGGTAGTCATCGCTGAGGGCCGGGGCGGGGACAGAGAGTGAGCCTGTGGCCGTCCCCTGTGCCGCCCGGGCCTCGGCCTGCCTCTAGGATGGGTGTTCGGAGCCCTCTGCGACGTGCCAACCCCACTCGCTGCGCCTGTCCCTCAGCATGGGACCCCCGCTCACCCCGGGGCTGGCAGAGGGAGAGAGGCCGACTCCCCTCCTCCCTGCACGTCCCGCCCCAGCCACCGGAGACCCTCACTAGACCGGTGCCCTCGGAGCTTTTCTTGCCTGGAGACCAGACACCAGGGAGGGGAGGGCCGAGGACGAGGACTCTGGCCACTCCTAGGGCCCTAAAGCCCTTGTCCAGCCTCCAAGACTCCGCAGCCTGGGGTGCACCAGAGAGGGTCTCGTCTGGAGTGCAGGAGGGCTGGGGCTGCGTGGCCCGAGGAGGACACAGCAGTCCCAGCACAGCTCACATTAAAGAAGAAACTAGTGTTCGTGACCAGCCTGAGCAAGAGCGAGACCCTGTCTCTACTAAAAAAATAGAAAGAAATTAATCAGACAACTAAAAATATATAGAAAAAATTAGCTGGGCATGGTGGCACATGCCTGTAGTCCCAGCTATTAGGGAGGCTGAGGCAGAAGGATTGCTTGAGCCCAGGAGTTTGAGGTTGCTGTGAGCTAGGCTGATGCCAGGGCACCCTAGCTC
>NW_012147964.1:2917086-2956797 GCF_000956105.1 Propithecus coquereli
GTGGCACATGCCTGTAGTCCCAGCTACTCAGGAGGCTGAGGCAGGAGGATCGCTTGAGCCCAGGAGTTTGAGGTTGCTGTGAGCCAGGCTGACGCTGCGGTACTCACTCTAGCCCGGCAACACAGACTCTGTCTCAAAAAAAAAAAAAAAAAAAAAAAGAAGAAACTAGTGGCCGCACAGAGAGTGCATGTCGGGCCTCTGGTGGCAGAACCTGCCCTAGGCCGAGAGCGCCAGGAGGGCTGCCCGGAGGAGGCGGCAGGCGGCACACATGAGCCCTGGAGCAGCAGGGGACAGCTTAGGAAACAGACTAAGGACTAGGACCTGCAGCGGAGAGGAACGTGGAGATGCGCTCATGGCAAAAGTCGAGCCTCAACCAGGCGCCATTAAACGAAACTAAACCAGAGACAAGAGGCTCAAAGATGCTCGTAGCCTTTAGGCTAGTGAGCTGGCTCCCGGGGGAACGTCCCCAGCAAGTCGCCCCAGAAGCAAGGCTGTCCCGGCAGGGCTGGGCACAAAGCAGTTTCCTCTGTGCCTTGCGGCGAAAGCCTGGCTCAGGGTCATCTATGCAGGAGTTTGGTTAAATCACAAAAGCCTAGAGTCCCTTGTCCCACGGGACGTGGCATTAGCGTGGTTGATCGTGCAATCTGTGCAAGGGACCCTGGCGTGCACTTGGCTTCCCACGTGAAAGGGGGGTGCAAGGTCATCTGGGACACCCCACCCTTTGGAAATGACCATTTCGGAATTGCAAGGTGCCTGCGTCAGTGCAAATTAACAGTCAGTGAAAACGGGTCCCCCGTGCCCAGCCGCCAGCCCCCGCGCCGGGGCGCCCACACTCTCTGGTTTCTCCCGCTCCTTCCAGACGCAGGTGGGGCCCGTGTGCCCTCCTGTGACACGGGTGGCTCGCACCTGCTGCTCCACCACGGGTTTTCATTTCCACCCTCGGGCTCACGCATCTCTCCCCGCAGCTGCGCATCGGGGCTTGTTTGGACAGGTGCTTACTGATGGGTACGGGACTGGGGTGAACGGTGTCCCCCAAATCCACGTCCGCCCAAACCTCAGAGCGTGGCCTTATCTGGAAATAGGCTTTAGACAGACGGGTCTCAGGAAACTGAGGTCACACTGGGTGAGGTGGCCCTATCCGTGGCTGGCGTCCCTGGATACTTGATTTGTCCTCAGTTTTCTCCCAGGTCGGGGTTCCCGACAATGAACGTCCGCTGGCTTCCGGGCCTTGCTGTGGCCTCGGGGCCGGGGGCGGGAGAGGGCACCGCTAGTGAGCCTTGAACGACACCGACACTGGAGAGGGGGCGGGCCCAGGTGCGCCAGGACTCACCTGTACAGAGGGGCTGGGAAGTCCACTTCGAGGGTCCCAGAGGGGACGTAGGTCCCTGAGGGGACGTAGGGCCGGGCAGCCTCCCGCCTCAGGGTCTGCATGTCTGCCTCTGTGTTCCTGCGGGCTCCTGCCAGGAAGGTCTCTGGGGCCATTGTTGACAGTGACAAAGGCCACCCAGTGTCCCGGCAACCACCTGACCGCTCCCTCCCTCCTGCCAGCTGCAGGCAGGGCAAGTCTGGAGAGCTGCTCCGCGCAGCGAGGGTGGGGCACCTGGCCACGAGTCCCCAGTTCCCCCCCAGTTCCTTGCACCCCTTGCCTGGGGGTCAGCCCCCCAGCTCCCTCCCCGCATCCTCACGGCAGGGGAAGGGGACTCGATCTCCCCGAATCCCACCATCCCGGGGAGGCAGTGCCCCCTGCCAGGACCCCGGCACCCCGAGATCCCAATTCCTCTCCGCACCCCACACCCAACGTCCACCTCTGTTCACGGCAAACCCGGAGCCGGAGCGTGTCTGTGAGCACGCACAGCACGGCTCACACCGGCCACCGGTGCCCGTCGCGCCGCCCGCTGTCCACGGCAGGTGCGTGGGTCAGCACACTGGTCCCTCCTCACACTGAGCGTCGCTCAGCCATGAAAGGGGACGAGGCTCTGACACAGGCCGCAGCGTGGAGGGACCTTGAGGACGTCGTGCTCAGTGACAGACGCCAGACACAGAAGGACACACAGTGTGAGACTCCGTTTATAGGAAACGTCCAGAACAGGCAGATCCACAGAGACGGGACGTGGATTCGTGGTGGGAAGGGGCTGGGGATGGGGCTTCCTTTTGGGATGATGAGAATGTTCTGGAATTAATGGTAGCCGCACAACATCATGAAGGTACTAAGTGCTGCCAAACTGCTCCCTCTGAGATGGTACGTTGTATGTTATGCGTATTTTACCACGATAAAAAAATGTAAACAAAACAAACGCCAACGCCCCTCTGCCTTGGGTCCCGTCCTGCCCTGCCGGTCCCGTCCCCCACACGGCCAGGGCTCCCACCGGCCCCGCCCTCCCCACCTCACTCTGCCACCTCCACACGTGCTGCGCCACCTCGCCCAGGTGCACCTGCGTCCTCCGGCCCTCGCTCAAAGTCAGGCTGGTGCTGAGCCCTGATGCAACACCACCCTGCCCCAGGGCTCCTGTCCCCATGTCACCCGCCCACACACTTCCTGATGACCCTGTCTGTCCTGGGACTGCCCCAGCACACGAGCGCCCTGAGCGCAGGGCTTGCTCGTCCTCACCCGGAGGGGAGGCCCAGGTGCAGCTCCCCTCACCTCTCTCCTTGGTGCGGCCAAGACCGAGCCTCAAGACCGCGCGGGGTCCCTGGGCTGCCAGGCCCCCTCCTGACCACCCCTGCTGCTCGCCCCCCCCACTTCAAACCATCCCCTTCCGTCCTCCAGCCCCAGACCCTACAAGTCCCGCTGGGCTGATGCACCCAACCCTGGGCCTCCTCTTCCTGGCCTCCCTGCTGGGCTCTCGCGGGACCTGTCCCTGTCCCGCTGCACCCACCCTCCCTCCAGCCTTCTCTGCTCTCACCTCGCTTTCCCAACCGGAATCCCAGCCTCTGCCTCCAGCCCGACTTCTCCGGCCTTGGTGATGCCCCCTGGCCTTGGGCCCATCTGTCAGGTGGAGGTGGCAACAGTGCCACCCCCAAAGCCTGACGTCCCACCCTCCAGGCCCCTCTGCCCCTCACAGCTGTCATTCCCGCAGCCAGAGCCGTCTGGGCCGCGTGGGAACTGACGCCCGCACACTCCACAGGAGGCCGGCCTGCCCCCTTCCCCTTCTCACCAGCGACCTTCCCCTCACTTGCTGTGTCCCGGGTCCCTCAGTGTGGCCAGCCCTCAGGGGACACGCTCAAACCAGCACCACCCCCGTCCTCCCTGCCACGGTGACAACACATCTGGGGGGGCCTGTCCCCGACCCACAGAGCTGTGAATCTGGGGACTGTGCCTGCAGAGACAGCCATGAGGTCTCGGTGGCCTGTGAGGGCCAGTCCCCCACCGTGACAGCCAGGCCTGGGGCAGGACTGTGCGGCCTCCACCCAGCCGGGACCCACAGACGCCAGCCAGCCCTGCTGTGCATGAATCCACAACTTGTTTAATGACAGTGACACTGCGTTACATGGAAAACAAGGCTCTGTCTGTCCTGCAGGGCACCCGCCACCCGCCTCTGCAGCCACAGTCACCCGCCAAGACGACAAGCGTCTCGCCCTCTCCTGCGTCTGGACCTGTAGTGGTTCCGAGCCCAGGGGAGGGTCCCACACTCAGAGCCGACCAGGCCCCCTGCTCACGGTGGCTCCTGGGCTCCCGGCAATGCACCGCTGAGTGAAGGGACAAGGTTGGATTTGTTTCCTCACTAAAAAAAAAACAACTCAAACAGTAAGACTGGACCAATCAAACGCACACCTCTATGTACACGTGACCTGCCGCAGCAGGAGGGCCGGCGGGGCCACGCTCCTCCCAAAGCGCAGGTGGGTGTCAGTTGTCCTGCGGGTGCAGCGACCGGCCTCCCCTACCTGAGCAAGCTCTGGCCCGGTGGCCCGGGCCCAGGAGCGGTGCGCGGGCGGGGGGTGGTGGAAGGCCTGGCAGGCCCCGGCCCCTCCCTGTCTAGCCTCAAACAAAAACACGGAAGTCCAAAGAAAAGTCACAAATACGTATGTACACATGCACACGCCCGCCTGCTCCGCCCCACAGCCGGCCTCACCCCGGACAGGGGAGCATGAGCCAGTATCTGAGCGTCAGGGAAAGCCCAGAAAGCTTCTGGAAGGACCAAGGCCCCCCAAGCCTTCTGCCCTGGCCTCCCCACGGCGCCGGCGCAGACGGGCACAACAGCACAAGTCAGCTGAGGACGGTGAGGCTCCGCGGTCGTCCAGACGCAGCGGCCTTCAATGGGACCCCAGCCACCCGCAAGCACGCAGACCTCGAGTCTGGCTCGGGGAAGGACGCTGGACCCCACTGGGGACACGATGAGGTCACTCTCCAGCCAGCGCGGCGAGCGGGTCCCTTCCGCTTTCCTGGACGACGAGTCCGTCTGCAGAGCTTCTCCTCCGGCGTGAGGGCCGCGGCCCAGCAGGACGCTCGGACCCCAGCTGGGGCCGCTGCCCGCGGTGTCGCTCCACATGGCGCTTCCACTGCAACCCTGCCCGGGGCGCCGACCGCAGAGACAGCAGCAGAGACGCCTCCGACCCAGCTGGGGCCCTCGATGCACCGGCGCCTGTCGGCTCACTGGCCCCCGCAGCCATCTGGCTCTGGGCTGGCGGAGGGCCGCGTCTGTGAAGAGGCAGCCGGGGGTGCCAGGCCCCCGTGTCTGGCTGGCTGTCCCAGGCGCATGGGCAGAGGTGGCTTCCAGGAAGGGCGTGCAGCCCCGCCCGGGTGACAGGCGCAGCAGGTGCAGGCGAAGGTCCAGGGTGTCCATCCTGCTGCAGGTGTAAATGGTCCAACCGGGGCCACGTGGCCAGCCAGGGTGGTTCTTGGCCTTCAGGAGGGAGTCCGAGCCCCCAGCCGCGGGCCCACCCCAAACACCGGCGACGCGCTCACAATCAGGCGTTTAATGAGACTCCAGGGTTCTCCAGGCCCAGCTCCCGCCCAGGCCGCCCCTCTGGGTTGTGCGGGAGGCAGGGTCCATGCAAGCCGAGCACAGCTGGGGGTCTCCCGACCCCAGACGGCTGGCACCGCGTGTCCCGCCCGGCGGGTTTACCGGATCCTGGTGAAGAGGTTGAGGACAGACACGGACTCCTGCGGACACACGGAAGGGACAGGCTGAGCCACAGCCCCAGAGGGGAAGGGCTGCCTGGAGGGAAACCGAGGCTGCGGGCCTGGCCCCCAGGGTGGCTGGGAGGCGCCGTCCCAGCCTGGCCTGCTGCGCCCTGGGTGCCCCTGCCTGTGACCTGGGTGTGAGGTCAGGCGCGCGGAGGTGGGGGCCCCTGGGGGCAAGTGCGCCCGAGAGGATGGGGTGGGGGGCGCGTGTGGCACTGTGATACCGACCCACTTTACCTTTGTTGAACGCGTTTTGCTGAAGACGTTCCAGAACCTCAGGGTCTCGTCCCCAGCACCGGTGACTATGGCCTCCCCGTCAGGGGACATTGCCTGTGGACAGGAAAGGGCTGAGCCGCAGGCGGGGCCCCCCAGGCTGCGTGGTGGGCAGAGACCGAGATGGCAGCGCTTTCCCCAAGACACAAAGGGCCCCTGCATGGAGGGACGGTCAACTCTGTGCAAACGCAAAGGGTCGACACGCACAGACCACCCAGACACGCTGGCTCGGCTCACGGCGTTCTCTGGCAAGAACAAAACCTTGCAGGGTGAGTGGCATCGGGGCGACGGCCACCCCTTTGCCCTGTCCCAGCCACGTGCACGTGGTTTATTCTGTGAGACGACCACGCAGTTACCCGAGTGGCCAGATGTGGGTTATTTTTGGCTTTCTTCACATCTCTTTTGGTGAAAAATAAAAAACAAGTGAATGCAGGTTCTCAAGGAGCAAACTGGGACATTGGTAAAACACGTTCCCAATGACGGCAGAACCAGGCCGGGCGCGGTGGCTCACGCCTGTGATCCCCGCACTCTGGGAGGCCGAGGCAGGAGGATCGCTCGAGGTCAGGAGTTCGAGACCAGCCTGAGCAAGAGCGAGACCCTGTCTCTACCAAAAATAGAAAGAAATTAATTGGACAGCTAAAAATATATAGAAAAAATAAGCCGGGCATGGTGGCACATGCCTGTAGCCCCAGCTACTCGGGAGGCTGAGGCAGTAGGATCGCTTGAGCCCAGGAGTTTGAGGTTGCTGTGAGCTAGGATGACGCCACGGCACTCTAGCCCGGGCAACAAAGTGAGACTCTGTCTCAAAAGAAAAAAAAAAAACAAACCAACCAACATTTGAGACACAACCTGCCAAGCCTGCTGCCCGGCTCAGGAGCCCATGCTGGACCCAGCACAGTTCCTCCTGCAGGAGAGGGTGGGCCACGGGCATCTGTGCGCCGTCCGCCCCACGCGGACTCACCAGGTACAGGACGCGGTAGGAGTGCCCGGTCAGCTTGGCCACCTGGGTCAGGGACGGGTACTTCCAGACGAGGATCTGGTTCTGTGAATAGCCATGTGTGCTCACCTGGGCGGGCAGAGGGGGCAGGCGGTCGGGCCGGGCCGAGGCAAGGCTGCCCTCTGCCCTGCGCTCCCACCAAGCACACGTGAGAGCTCAGATGCTAGGCAGGGCCCGAGACGGGCAGGACAGGCGAGGCCGTGATGGGCCCAGGGCCTGGGTCCCCAACAACTTCCTGCCTTCCCAGCCGGCCTCCTCCACCCTGCCCCATGCTGAGCCATGCTAACGCTTCCCCGTGAACGGGGGAACAGATGTCCAGGCCCGACTGTGGCGCCTGCGCGATGCCCCGCTCACCAGCTCGTTGGCGTGCTTGGACCAGGCGAGGTTGCACACTTGGGAGCCCGTGTCGATGCACTGCAGGGGCTGCCCCGTGAGCGTGTTCCAGAAGCGGATGCAGCGGTCGGCCGTGCCGCCGCCGGACGCCAGCAGGCCGTGCTGGTGCGGGGACCAGGCGATGGCCTTCACGGCCGCCAGGTGCTCTGTGTACTGCTGCACGGGGCTGAGGCTCGAGTGGTTCCAGACCAGCAGCTGGAGGACAGGGGCCGTGAGGCCTGGGGACACCCCCAGCCCCCGTGGCCCCACAGGCCGCCCCCGACAGGGAGGATGCACCACCTTCGCCCCTGTGGCACAGGCACACCCGTCACCCTGTGCAGTCCTGCAGGAGTGGCCCAGAAGGAGGGACAAGCCCAAGGCCACAGGCTGACCTGCTGCAGAGCACCCCCCGCCCCCCGGTCACCAGCAGTGTGAGGGACAGTCCCCACGGCACAGGGCGCGGCACCCGGGGAAGGGGAAGCCCGGCTGTATGTGAGGTGGTGAGCGCGCCTGGGGTGCATACCTTGTTGTCGTTGCCCCCCGAGGCGAGGAGCTGGTGGTCCGTGGACCACTTGAGTCCACACACCTCCTGCCGGTGGCCCTGCAGCCGCCGCTCGGACTGCAGGGGCGGGGTGCGGATGTCCCTCTGCAGGATCATGCGGTCCCGGCTCCCAGACGACAGCTGGTCGGCGTTCCAGGCCAGCGCCCCTGGGGGCCGGGCAGAGGCAGGTGAGCCCTGGCCTCGGGAGCTGGGCCCACAGGGAGCCACCAGCCCACCAGGACAGGGCTCCTCACCCACGCGCGCCGTGTGGCCTTCCAACATGGACAGCTTCTTCCCCGCAGCCGCGTCCCAGATCTGCACAAAGCCCTTGTGTGTGCCCACCGCTACCAGGTTCCCCTAGGACGGAAGGAAGGCGCAGCAGAGAGCGGGCGTCAGGCCGCGGCGTGGGGACCCTGCAGCCAGCCAGGCCTTGGTCACCCTGGGATCTGCCCTCCCCAGCGCTTCAGGGCGGTTTCCCTAAAGGATGTTGAATACACGTCCCTGTGGGTGAAGCTTAAAACCCTCCTCGGAGCTTTCTGGGGTAACGGGCACCCGGTGTGTGGGTTTGTCCGAGTCCACCCAACACACTCAGGGCCTGTGCACTTGGCCGTGTGGACGTTTCACACAGAAGAAAGGAGAAAACTGAGCTCTGCTGACGCGGGCGCTGAGGGGCAGAGCGCGGACGGCTGCGATCCTCCTCGAAAGTGTCAGAAAATAGGATGGATGGCGAGGAGGGGACAGAGCCAGCGTTAAGCGCCGAGAGCAACTCTGGGCAGGGCGCGTGAGCCTGCACCGTAACGTTCTCCCTGCTGCTCGGACGTTCTCAGGATATCAATGACCCTGAGCCGAGCGTCCCCGATGGAAAGTGGAGCTCCAGCGGAGCTGAAACGCGGCCCAACAAGGAAATCACCGGGAATTGGGCTTTGCTTGCGCTGGCCCTCCCCCAAGGTCACCGTAACCCTCGCTACCAACAGCGAGGACGGTGGGGACATGTGCATGCATCTGTGCCCGGACGCCGGACGGCTCAGGCTCCGCTCTGGCTCCTCGGGGTGCCCCAGCACTGCCCGGCGGGGGCCAAGCCCTCTGGACTCACCCGCTCAGACCAGCCCACGGATGTCACCGAGTCCCCTTCCACAGAGAGGTCGCAGAGCCGGGTCACCTGGGGGCAGAGGTCAGTGTAGGCTTACGTGCTGCCTGCTGGTCCTTCAAGGCCCCGGACTGTCCAACCATCCGTTGTGATCGATCTGTCCATCCACTCGCTGTCCCAGGCCGAGGGGCAGCCAGGCCGGTCAGCACAGGGCTGGGCCTGGGGCCTCCTGCATGACCCGAGGGTGCTGGGAGGCACAGCAGGTGCAGACCACAGGCTGCTGAGGGGCAGGCGGACGGCGACCCTCCCTCTGCAAGGACTCCGCGTGCCTTCTTGTGAGACCACTTGTGTGGTTCGAGCCTGAGAACACCCACCCCGGGGACCAGCAGGCCCCTTGTGCCCGGTGACCAGTCCAGGAGACCAGCCGCTCGGCCATCACGGGCTCCGCAGGCCAGGACGCCCGCCTCCCGCCTCTAACCGATCGGGGCCGAGGCTGCAGCTCCGGTGGGGACTCCCTGCCGCCACCACAGACGCCGGCCCCCGCAGAGAGGTCCGTGGAGACGCTCTGCTCGCACCCACCGCCTGCCCTGGAGCCCCTGGGGGCGGAGTGGCAGGAAAGGCTAGCCGGGAGCTGCCCCAGCGCTGAAGCCCCACAGCGACGCCGGCACCCGCCACACAGGCCCCAGAGCACAGGCACGCACACATCCCGCGCTCGAGGCGCCCACCTGGCTGGTGCACGCGCTCCACAGGTACACGCAGGTGCCCAGCCCCACGCTGAGCACGTTGAGGGACGACCAGTCGACCAGGTTCAGGTAGAAGTCGTCCTGCAGCTCGGGTGCGTCCAGGACCTTGAAGGGGATCTTGGAGATCTTGCGGGTGGGTTTCCGTGGAGACCGGAGCAGCTTCTGACTGCAGACACGGACACGCGGCACGTCGGCCAATGCGTTAGTGTCGCTTTTTGGCAAATGCACAGAAAACATGTCCTCCCTGCTGCCCCCACCCCCGATCTGAGGTCGATGCTGCCGGCCACGGCGTGTCCTCAGGGACGGGGTCCTCTGGGCCCCCTCTGGGCCTGGCGCGCCTGTGCTACCAACCGTGGCTCCCTGGGCCTGGCCCCTCGGCTCCAAGGACCCATCTCCCCTGGGAGGCCCCACTGCAGCCCCACCCTGCCCGTCCCGGGACCCGCAGAGACCCGCTGCCCAGGCGCCCGGACTCACCTCTTGTTGCTGACGGGGGACAGGGAGTAGGGCGACACATCGTTGCCGTCGTCAGGGCTCGCGCGCTTGGTGCTGAGGGAGTACTGGGGCGGGACGTGCTGGCTGAGTGGGGGCCGCCGCCCCGGCCCGAGCCCCCCGTGCCCCAGTACAGGCAAGTGGGGAGCAGGGCGCTTGCCAGCCACCCTGCAGCCCATGTGCCTAGGCAGGCGCTGGAGCCGCGCATGGCGGTGCTCCGAGCAGGAAGGAGCAGACCCGGCCTCACTCTGAGGCGTCCTCCCTGCAGTGAGCACGAACACCAGCGCCTTCTGCCCTGCCCCACGTGGCCCCAGCCCTGCAACCTGGCCTCGAGGGACCCACGCCAGGCGTCTGACCCTGCCCTCGGGCCCCCCGACCACCTTGGGGACAGGCGGGAGGTGCTCTGTGGGGACATCCTGCTCCTGCAGAGAGGACCCCGGCGCCCCCTGGGCTGTGCGTCTGGCACCTGGCCTCCCCCAGGTAGGGCCCTGTCCCTGGTCCTCGGGCCCCCACACAGCACTGCTGCAGGGGGAAGAAACGTGAAAGGCTGGGCCTGGATTCTTCCTGCACCCCCACCTCGTGGCTCACTTCCCGGGTACCCCGGCTTGGCAAGGGAGGGCAGGACCCCACACCGGCCAGCCAGGGAGGGGCAGCTCAGGTGGGGCTGGGCCGTGGCTGGGGAGGCGCAGCTGCTGCCCGGGCTGCGGCTCACCGTGAAGAGGCCCTTCTTCTCGGGCGTGGACGGCTGCAGCCGGCGGTCCTCGGTCTGCGGGTCCTGCACCTTCTCGATGCCGGCTCCCAGCAGCTCGTTCTTGAGCAGGGCGGAGTAGGCCAGGCCGTCTGCGGGCACCGGGCACAGTGAGGCGGGGCGGGCGGGGCGGGCTGCAGGGGCCGGGCGGGCTCGGGTCCTCACCTTTGCCGTTGTCCGAGGTGGCGTCCTTGGCCTTCCGGTTTTGACTGGGTGACTTCTCGTTCTCCTGTGGGAGGAGGGGAAAAGGCGGGAGGGGACGCCGTGCCCCCCGTCCCCGGCCCTGGGGCGTCCCCGCTCCCTGCCCGTGGCGCCCTCACATTGATCCTGTGGAAGTTCACGCTCCAGTTGGCGCCGGCTCTCGAGGGGATGAAGCGGTCTCCGTGCTTGCTGGGCGACGACACCGGGGAGTTGGCGGGTGTCAGGGTTCTCCGCATCTCTGTGACCTGAGACGATGGTGGGAGGGGCTCGTTCTCGGCCCTCAGAGCCCCCAGTGCGGGGCGGGGATAGGAGGCTGCGAGGCGAGGACAGAGCCCAGCAGCAGGGCTGGTGAGGCCCTGACTGCCCCCGCAGAGCTGGGGGATGCCACTCAGCTTTGCGACGTCTAAAGCGTCACACGCAGAAGTGACGGCGGTGTGGGACACAGAACGTTTCTTCCCGGAGCCGCCGAGCTGCCGCCCCCACCCCTGCTTCCCTGACATGAGTACGTTCCCGCCCACCACCCTCCCGCCTGCACCAGCCCCGTGGCCCCTGCCAAGCCCTCCCACCCTGCGCATCCTCCCAGGCGTCCTCTCTCTCCAGGAGGGGTCTGCTGTGCGCCGGTGTCCCCAGAGGACACACTGGAGGGCTGAGCCCCACATCCTGGGAACGGAACCTCATCCGGACACGGGTTCCCCTAGTCACGTAATCACAACCACAGTCACCAGTGAGAGGGAAATACGAACACAGACGGGGAGGGGGTCAGGGGACGGAGGCAGAGACTGGGACCCCGCAGCCATGGCCAAGGGACGCCCGGTGCCCCCGGAGCCTGTAGAGGGAGCAAGGCCCTGCTGCGTCTTTGAAAAGAAAATTTTTTTTAACCTGATTTTCTTTTACAGAGACAGGTGTCTCTGCAAAAGACCCATGAGTCCATCCAGGGCCCGTTCAGCCCTGATCACAGTCCTCGGGACAGGCTGGCGCCCCTTACAGCCCTGCGGTGACCAAGGCGGGTGGGCACCGATGGGCTGTGGGGCTCCCTCAGCGGGGGGCGGAGGGGGGGTATGGGGACCCAGGCGCCACTGCGGGGCGGCGCTTGGGGCAGGTACTCACACAGGGCATCGTGTTCTCGTTCTGAATGACGATCTGGCGGAGCAGCCGCCGCTCGTAGTCCTGGTCCATGGCGAGGCAGGGCCCGGCCACGGTCAGCCTGCGGGGCGGTGGGAGGGGTCAGCGGCCGGGGCCGGCTGCGGGACAGGCAGCGGCACCCCCTGGAAGCCAGCGCAGCTCGCGCAGGCACCAACTGGGCCCTCCAGGCTCCGCCGGGGGGACTCCCTTGACCCCTCGCCCAGCGCTGGGCCAGGCTCCCACCCGCCCTGCCCTGGCCCCTCCTTGCTGCCCGCAGAACCTTCCAGCCCACACAGCCCCCGTCGCATCCTCCTGCCTGCAAAGGGGAAAGGGCTTTCTGCCCTGGAGTCCCAGCAGGGAGGTCGGGGGCAGGAAAGAGTTACGGTGGTCCCGGCCAGGACCCCTTCCGCAAGCGTGGCAGCCCTGACGTCCTGACGTGCCAGCCACAACCCGCGAGGCACACGTGCAAGTACGTGAGTGGGGGAGCGACTGCCCACGTGGGGCTGGGGGCCAGGCTGGACCAGGTCACCGCACAGGCACGTCGGCCTGCAGTGGACAGTCCACGCCCGCACCGGTGACAGTGGAGGAAACATCCGGGGCCCCTGGGCTCAGCCCAAGCCAGGAAGGCCTGAGGCGGCATGTGTGTCTAGGCCTGGACAGTAGTGAAAAGGAGACCGGCAAAGAACATTCTAGAGAGGGAAGAGCAGGTCTGCATGGCTCGGGGTAGGAAGGGCTTGCCCCGTTCCAGGACAGAGCCCCCCAGACGCAGGTAGGTGGCCGAGATACGGCGCTCTTGACGTCAGGGGTCTGCAAGCCCCGGCTGACAGCCAAACGCACACCGCCTGCCTCCCCAGTAACGGAGGGGCCGGCCTGTCGCCCAGGCTGGAGTGCAGTGGTGTCATCACAGCTCACTGCAGCCTCCACCTCCTGAGTGATCCTCCTACCTCGGCCTCCCGAGGAGCTGGGACTACAGGTGCCGCCACCACGCCCAGCCTGTAAGTAAAGTCCGATCGGCACACGGTGGCGCCCCGAGGGCAGAGCTGCCACAGAGACTGCCTGGCCCTTACAGAAAGGCCAGAGAGCCCTGTGTGACCCGGGGGGCCGCCTCACAGCCGGGGGAGCTCGGGTGAAGTGGGAGTTTTCAGCACAGCCTGGCACAGAGGGGCCTGGAGGACTCCGGTGCCTCTTTGTCCTGCTGCCTTGGGCGGCTCCTGTGGCCTTTCGCCCGCCACCAACACCTGGGCTCCTCTAGCAGGAGCCCAATGGCGTCCACGGCCCTTGGCACCCTAGTTCCGGGACCTGAGCCTCCACGTGGGCACCCGGGTTGGCAACTGACCAAAAAAATGTTTACAATTCCCACGTGTAGCACCGCAGTAAAATCAACGGGTACCCTTTTAAAAAAAACTGGTAAAATAAGTATCGCCAAGTTTACCATCTCATGCATTCCCCAGGGCACAGCTCAGCGGCATCGAGCACATTCAGTGTCGTGCAACCACCGCCACCCTGCACCTCCAGAACCTTCTCATCTTCCCCAGCTGAAGCTCTGTCCCCGTGAAACACACTACCCACCCCACCCCCTCCCCAGCCCCTGGCACCAACCTCTCTGGCATTAGTCCCTCCACCGACCCAACAATTCCACCCGTTAGCAGACACGCCCCCGGGGGAGTACGCGCCCACACACTTGTCCGTGAACGTTCCCAGCAGCTCGATTCACGACAGCCAAGAAGGGGCAACAGCCCAGGTGGCCATCGACAGGTGAGTGGACGAACACGCGTGGTCTGTCCACGCGCTGGAATATCCCTCAGCCACAAAAAGGGACGAGGCTCTCACACAGGCCACAGCGTGGGTGGACCCTGAGGATGTCGTGCTCAGTGAGAGACGCCAGACACTGAAGGACACAGTGTGAGACTCCATTTGCATCAAATGTCCAGAACAGGCAGAGCCACAGAGACGGGAGCAGAGGCCACACTTCCTTGTACAAACCAGACACCCAGGAAGACACCAGTTGGCACCACCAGGTAGGGAACAAATCTGGGTTCCCTGCTGTCCCTGTCATCTCAGGAACTACATCCTGACACTGAGGAGACTGGCCGATTCCTTTTTTCACATCCTCGAGTGGCCTCTCTGACGAGTGCCTGGTCCTGCAGCGGGAGGCGCTACGGACCATGTAGCTGGATCGTCCCATGAGCCTGCCGGGTCCTCCTGGGGCGCTGCTGCCCTGGCCTGCAGTCTTGGGGCACACACGGGGCCCCGGTACACCTGCAGGCCCTGAAGGTGGACGCTCAGCCTCGGCCACAGCGGGGCCTATCAGACGCCAAGGGACAGCAGTGTGCAGCCAGCAGTCCCATGTCACTGGGTTTTTGTGTATCTTGTACCCCTAGGCGTGGCCTCAGGACCCTGACACCAGCACGACACCCTAAGGCCAAGGGTGGGGCAGCGATGGCCCAGGATCCCGTGGGCACGGAAAAGGTCCCCTGCCCTGTGGCTCCTCTGCCCAGGCCTCACAGACACCAGGCCGCCTGCTCATCTGGGAATCGGGCTGTAGCCCCCAGTCCAGCTGAAGCCCCCCAAGTCCTCCACGCGGCTCAATCCAAGGCCCAGGTCCTGGTTCCAGGACGTGGCTGGAGGCTGCCTCCCTCCTCCTGAGCCCCCCGCCCACACACACTGCCCACGCCCCGCGCTGCCCAAAGGCCCAGCCACGCCCCACAGGTCCGCCATGGGCCCCCACCACCTGCGACCACTCCTGGGGCCACGCTGGCCATACCTGGGCTGAGAAGAGGCCTGTGGGTCTGTACCCAGTGGACACACCCATTTGGGGGATGGTTTCTTGAGGCCAAAGCCACGCCACCTCACGGCCACAGCGCCAGGCCAACCGCCAAACACAACCAAGCCCCAGGAGAGGGACTGGACAGAGGAGCAGTCACCACCACTCTGCTCTAGAAAGTTCCACCTGCCAGTGGGGCATTTTCCTAGGGTCCTGCCAGTCAACTGTGCCGTGCCCCAAGAGGCTGGGGGTGTCCCCCACAGGCCGAAGAACCAATGCTGAGAGGAGTTGGGGTCTACGCACGTCCACACGCACCCACGGAACGGAGAGGAAACCACAGGGCAGACGCCACCTTTGAAAGCAGAATTGTTTTACGGAAACCCACCCTGGGGGCTGCTGGGTGGTCTGCACTGGGCAGCACCCCTAGGTCAAGGCTGCGCGATAGTGGACATCAGCCGTGGTCATAGGTGAGGAAATAGCTGGAAACGTGTTTCACCGAAGGCAGGGCCCAGAGCGCAGCCCGGCCACCTTGAGCACCAGAGACCAAGCAGAGCCCCAAACACCGCGGTGGCTCCGGAGCAGGGGCACGGGGGCCAGTGCTCCCAGCGGGAGCTCCAGAGCTGCCACCAGGACTCAGAGAGCCGAGCCCTGAATTTGCTGAGCCCAGCCCACATGTGGCGGCAGGGAGGCAGCCCTCTGCCTGACGCCCGGCAGGTCCGCGCCGCCGTCACCCGGGCCTGCCCGCTACGGGCAGCTTATGACGCCGCACAGCTAGCGGGCAACACGCCATGCACAGACGTGGCTGCTGAGGGTCAGGGACAATCCAGATGTCCCAAGTGTGGGGGTGTGTCCCAAATGTCCTCACCCCCAGACCCTGTGCACAGGTCACCTAATGTGGACGCAGGGACTCTGTAGGTGGGATGGAGTTAAGGACCTCGAGATGGAAGGTCACCCTGTACCATCCATGTGGCCCAGTGTCAGCACAGGGTCCTCCCATAAGGGGGCAGGAGGGTCGGAGGCAGAGAGACTGGAAGACGCTGCGCTGCTGGCTGTGAAGGGGCAAAAGAGCCCCGAGCCAAGGGACGCAGGTGGCCGTCAGACACTGGGAAGGGCGGGAGACGGGTTCTCCCTGGAGCCCCCAGGAGGGGCCGGCCCTGCCACACCTTGATGTCAGCCTGTGAGGCCTGTGATGGCTTCTGGCCTACAGGGCTGGAGAGGACACCTCTCTGTTGACGTGCAAGCTCGCCAAAGCCAGAGGCCTCCTCTGCGCAGCCCCGTGCGGCTCCTGCGGGAGGCCCAGCCAGCCCTGCCTCTCCCCCTTCTCTGAGCCCCCAACTCCCCTGACTCCTGATGGCCCCATCTGTGGGGGGTGGGCAGCGGAGAATCGCTCATCCACTACACCTGTTATGCAGCGCCCCAGGCCTGGCAACGAGGGCCATGGTCCCCCCACAGGGCAGAGGTCAAGGAACCAGGTGAAGAGGACTCCGGACAGCAGCACGTGCTACCAGGAAGCGCATTTTCAAAAGTGGCCCCAACAACCAGCTGTTGTAGTGAGAGGGACACAGTGTTCAGATGGGGCCGAGGGCCCCGCGCAGGGGAACCTCCCCGAGACCCGGCGCCCCTCAGAGGAACCCCTGGGACGCAGGCACAGGCTCCAGGACCAAGTTCCTCCCAGCTCGGACCTTCCACATCCCGATGCGAGGTCGGGGTGAGCCCAGCCCCGTCTGCTGGCCTGGCGGGGGCCCCGCTCAGGCTCCTGCACCTTCAACAGCCTCTGGCCCCGTATTTGCTGGACCTGGATGAACTCAGCGCCCACGGGGCTCTGGGACCCTCCGAGCCTTGGCAGCCGCAGGGAGAGTCCTGCGTCCCGGGCCTGGGACCTCACGGGGCACCACACCCTGGCGCCTGCAGTGCTCAGCTCAGGGACTCCCCGGCCACCTACTCTGAGCCCCCACCTGCCTGTGCTACAGGAAGAATAAAAGACCCAAAAGCCGTGAGGTTTGAAATGGTGGCGAATTCAACAACGGAAAACCTGAGTGTCTGCAAGACACAACGCACCACCAACAGAGTTACAAAAAACAATCACAACACTGGGGAAAATATCTGCCACCCGCAAGAGAGCCCGCATCGGCAAGGACGCTCACCTTCCCTCGCAGCCCGGAGCTGCGAACCAAGCCAGGACACCGCGTTCCGACCTGTCAGGCGCAGAGTCTGTGGCCTGGGAAGGCGACGCGCCCTCGCTGGCCGAGGCGTGGGGAGAGGCGGCTGTGCGCACGCTGTTGGCAGGAGATGAAACCGCTACTGCTTGGGAGGAGGGCGATCTGGCAATTGCTTCCAAAATTCAAAAAAATGCACATCCTCTTTGATGCGCTATTTCTACTTCTAAGAATTTATCCTTAGAAACTCCAGGCGCGTGTGCAAAGGGGTATTTGCGCGCTGGCAGGACACGGGGATGAGGTGTCCCGCAGAGGGGCGGGCGGCAGGGCTGAGGGACCCCTCGTGGAACACACCGGATGGTGGGCGCAGGTGGGGACGGGGTGGGGGGGTGCAGGGGGAGTGATGAGAGGACAGGGAGGAAGGAAGCGAAGTCCTTGCGTTCTGTGTCACGTGTACACCCGCACTGGTTGAAACGACAAGCCCAGGGACAGACGCAGGCCGGGAGGCTCCATGAGCCAGACAGAGGCCACGCTCTTGCTCCTCACTGCACGCTCCCACAGCGGCACTGGAAAGCATTAGAGCGGGATGAACCGGTATCTTTTATCACCGTCCGCGAGTAACCATGGAGCACAGACCGCGCCTGCACGGCCGCGCGAAAAGACTCCAACCAGATCAAGGGAGCTTAGCACCAACGAGGAGCCTCGACATGCGCTGGGGGCGACCTGGTGACCACGCCTGCGGGTGCCCGGCTGGGGGGCTGCTGCTCCTCTGCCCACGTGGCCACCCCTGCAGGCTGGACTCCCCCTGCCCATCTCCGGGGCACTGTCGCCGGGGGGTCTCGCAAACCCACCGAGCCAGCTCAGGAGGGGAGGTCCGCCCTTCGCCCTGTGGCCCCCAGAATGAAGAGCCCAGAGGCCCTGCTGCCACCACCGGGGACAAGCCCTCGATCTCCGAGCCTCACCCTGCTCCCCCGGCAGAGCAGTGACAAGGCCCCGGTGCGGAGGGAGACCCCGGGATAAGTAACCTGAGTTACACCTGCTCACACTGGACACCAGGACGAGCTCCCAACGGGGCAGGGCAGACGGCACAGACCAGGGGACCCATGGCCCCTGGGACTCCCCTCATCTCTCCCTCCCCACTTGGTGTGGATTTAAACGTGTGCAGCCTCCTAGGACCTCAGCGGGGCAGGTGATCGTGGTACCTGCCAAGTCTCTTGGGGGTCAGTGGAATCCCCTCACCCAGGGGGTCTCAGCTGGGGTACTTCTGCCCCCTCCAGGGGACACTTGGGGGGAGCCCCTGGCAGGGGGTGGGTGGAGGCAGGGCCGCTGCTCAGCACCTGCAGTGCCCGGGATGCCCCACCCCCGTGGATCCGGCCCCAGTGTCAAGGGCCACAGGGCAGACCCTGCTCTACGGCAAGGCCGGGCCAGGGAGGCCACTTGAATGAGTGACGTGGAAAGCGCGTGGGCTGGGCCTGGAGCCAGCCGAGCCCCTCAGTGTCAGGGAGCAGGAAGCACCCCAGCCCCACCTTACGAAAGAGGAAACGAAGCCAGAGGAGGAGGCTGTCTGTGTGGGACGGATGACACGGCGTGTCGTCTCTCGGCTTGTCCGGGAGGCCCCCCGACTGGGGCGGGAAAGCGGAAGGGGCATCGATGTGTCAACAGGGCGTGGGGATGAGTCCCCCAGAGTTCTCACCGTCACCGAACACCCCCAAGAGCAGAGCAGGCTGGTGCCAGAAGCCCTCAGCCAAATCCTGACTCCTTCAAGGTCTTGCTTAGCTTGAAAAACTGGTCCCTGCGGCTTTCGTGTTTTTTCAGGCTGTTCGAGGAACGAAAGACGTCGAAACATCCCAACGGTAGCTCTTCTGTGACTCACGCTCTGCGGCAGCCTGCGGTCTGGGTACGGCTGCCTGTGAGGTGATGTACGCCGGGGTGTCCCCTCGGCCCTGTGGGCACCCGTCCGGATCACGCTCTGGGGAGGGGCCGTCCTGGGCGCTGCAGGTGCCGCGCAGCGTCCCCGCCCCACCCGCTCCACATCAGGAGCCCCCCGTCAGGACGACCACAGACGTCCCCAGACACTGTCCAGCGACCCTGGAGGCGGGACGGCCCCTGAGCGAGGGTAACTCCTGTCCCCTTGCTGGCCAACGCTCACAGGCCACGTGGCACCCGATGCCCACGGGAACACGGAGCAGAGGGGGAAGGCGCAGCAGCCGGAGCCCTGGAACCCGGACGGGGACAAGGACAGAGATGAACCCGCCTGCGCCCACCACAGGCCGCGCCGTATGTGCTGCACTTTTGTCCTCAGACGGCCCTGTGGGCAGGGGCTGTCTTATCTCAGGCCCAAAGTCACCGTGCAGCCAGCCAGGGCGGAGCTGGGACATGAACCTGGGGCCACTGCCTGGCCCTGCCCTACAGGTACCAGGCTCCGGGAGAGGCCCAGACCCAGCACCCTCCGTCACAGCTGGAGCCTCACACGGTGGCTCAGCAGGAAGCGTCCAATTAAGGATCACTGGGTCACAGTGGCAAAAGGCTGGGGTGGGGCTGGGGCGCAGCCCTCCACAGGTGCCAGAATCCTACGTGCCGAGTGCTCCTGAGGACTGCCAGGCGCAGGAGCCCGGGGAGCTGGGAGACCCGGGTCAGGCCCAGGGACCCCCGACACCTGTGAGACCCCAGGCCCAGCTGCCTCCCCTCGGGGCCCCTTCCTCCCAGGGCCTGTGGTCTGTTCTCAGCCACCAACCACGTGCTGTCGTGGGCCTGCAAGCTCCCTGCTCTGCCAGTCTCCTGCGCCCTGAGCGCCCTCCGTGAAACGCGGCTTTCTCAGCGTCGCCCTGTCCCCCAGTCTCCTTCCCACCCACCCTCCTGGAAGATGAATCGAGACGACTCTCTGGGGCGGCACTTGGATGCCCTGTGCAAGCGCTGTGAGCCCCACGGTGGGACGCGCCATCCGCCACGCGTAGCCCTCGGCCCTGCGGAACCCTTCCCGCTCCCGCCCCCCACAACCCAAACCAAACAAGGCTGTAGCAGGGTCACTGGCAAGAGCGGGGGCTTTGGAGGGGCCAGCCCAGGCCTGCAGTCCCAGCCTCAACCACTCCTGGCCACGTGGCTTTGGCAGCTTCAATTATTGGGACCCCAATCTCTTCGTCTGTCGAGTGGGGACAACACTGGCCGCCTGCGCCGCTGTGTGATTGGGCAGGTCTGTGGGGCAACCAGTGGCGACCTGCCCCAGGGGAGGTGCTCGGTGAGAGGAAGCTGGTCCCGAGGACTCAATGATAGGCACACACAGGTCCCCAGACCCGCTTCCTGCTGCCTTATCCGTGCAGCGTATGTGGGCTATGTGGCACGTGGGCACCCTGGCGGCCACCAAGCTGCCCCAGTGACCTCCCGGCCACAGACCACACCACCCATCTGTCCTGTCAGTGAGGACAGACTTCCCCCAGAGAGGAAGAGGACATCCCCGGTCAAGGGGATCCCCAAGGGAGGTCGGCTGTGGTCTCGCAGATGGCCTGGGCCAATGGAGAGGTTGACTCTGGACCACAACCGGGCCGGCCTGGGGACAGCCGATACACAGAGGCAGCCCCGTGGAGACGAGTGGCCTCTCAACCACCCTATGGAAGAGCAAGCTGAGCTGGCACCCCGACCTCCACAAACGGCACAGACTCAGCCGGGAGTAGCTGAATCCAAAGAGGGCGGTGCCCAGGCCAGGCACCAGGGGGACACGTGCCTTCCCGGGGTGCCCACGCAAGTCACTACGAGGCCAGTCACTTCTAAGGAGGCCTGGCACCTGGGCCCAGGAACACACCCGTCGCATTTTCATTTATTCGTTCACTCGCGCAGCCAGCGGACGCCTCCTCCCCACCGACCTGTGCCGGGGTTGCAGCTGACCCAGGCGCTGCTAAGCAGAGCTGGAGCTGTGGTCCCCACGGGGCTCGCAGGCCACCCCTGGGGGCTCACGGCCAGCGGCCCTCCCACCGCCTGCCTGCCCCGCAAGAGCTGCTGCTCCACACCTTCCAGTGACATCAAAGGTAAGACCTGACCTTTCTTGTCCGAGGCCTCTGGGCACCGCCAAGCACCCACGACCCTGCTGGACTGGGTGCGAGGTTCAGACCAAAAGGACGTCTGGGTCTGCAGCAGCCCGAAAGCACGCGCGCCCCACGCAACAGAAGGAGGGAAGGAAGCACGCACCGAACAGCACCGACTCCCAAGGCTGGACGGGGCGCAAGAGGATCGGACCGAGCCCTGAGAGGTTCCCGAGGCCCTCTCTTCCGTGTCTCTGCACAGGCCTGCAGGACGGGGGCTCACCCCGCCTGGGGCAGCCGGTCCCCATGGTCCCCACTGGGGCATCTGTGAGCATCAGAAAGTGCCTGCCCTGTCTCGCCGCAGTCCCCACCGTGGTCCAGGTGGGGTGGCGGAAGGAGAAACCTCACGCAGCATGTTTTGGGCGGCGCTCCTCAACCCGGGCACTGTGGACACTCAGGCCCCACTGCCCTCTGCCGGTGGTGGGGGTACTGTCCTGGGCACTGCAGGGTGCTGAGCAGCCTCCCTACCCCCACCCCCTCCGTGCCAGGAGCACCCTCCTCCCCAGTCGTGACAGCCATGGATGTCCGCAGACGCTGTCCTGTGCCCACGGAGGGGCAGCGTCAACCCAGGGGAACAAGCCCGGGTTGCCGGAAACCCCAAGAAAACAACCGCCCCCCCCCGGCCAAACAGACCCGTCCCCAGCCCTCCAGCAAGAGCAGACAGACCCCGCCAGCCAGCACCCGTCCTCCCTCCGCCCGCCGTCTCCCACCCACCCAGCAGCCTTCGGGCCTGGCAGTCACTAGACCCTCACTGAGGGGTCTCAACACGGTGGTTCCCAGGCCAAATCTGATCTGGGGGAGGAAGATTCCCGAGGGAAAGGAGCGTGTGCAAAAAGGCCGGCCGCTTTCCAGAACCGCGCAGCAGTCAGGGTGGAAGGGACACTCTGGGGCAGGAAAGAGGGCTAGGTGCACAGGCCAGAGGGCAGGCAGCACACATGACTCACTGTGGTGTGGTATGGAGGCCAGGCAGGGTGGCAGGGACTAGGGGACAATGACTGCCCCATCCAGGTCCTAAGACATGGTGGAGACAGGGAGCGGAGGGCCCAGCGTGAGCCGCAGGTAGGCAGGATGGATGAGACTTTTGTACCTGAATACAGGGCTGGGGCAGGGAGGGGAAAGGTCCTGGGGAGGGGCAGGGTTGAGGACAGAGTGACCTCCTCAGGACACACTCAACCTGACGGGCCTGTGAACACCCAGGAGAAACGGCAACTGGCCACTAGCCACATGGGCCTGGAGTTCAGGAGCACGTGAGAGGTGAGGAACCTGCGGGCCAGGCCGCCCAGGGGCGCGGCACAGAGAGGGAGGTGCTGGCGCCCAAGTCACAGAGCAAGAAAAAGGGCCCCCAACAGCAACCGGTGCCTGACTGTTCCTGGCAGCTCTACTCGCAACAGGCAGAGGCTGGAAACGGCACAGTGTCCGTGGACAGGTGAGTGGACACACACAGAGTGCTCCATCCACACGTGGGGTATCACTCGGCCACGAAAGGGACAAGGCTCTGACACAGGCCACAGTGTGGACGGACCTTGAGGACATCGCGCTCAGTGAGAGACGCCAGACACAGAAGGACACACGGTATGTGACTCCACTTATATGAAACATCCAGAACAGGCAGATCCACAGAGACGGGACATGGATTCGTGGTCGCCAGGGGCTGGGGAGGGGATGCGGGTGACTGCCGATGGGGAGTGGAGTTTCTTTGGGATGATTAGAATGTTCTAGAATTAAAGGTGACGGCTGCACAAGTCTGTCAATATATAAATACCACGGAATTGTACACTTTCGGTGAGCTGTGTGATAGGAGAATTATATCTGGATAAAGCTGTTACCAAAAAAAAAAAAATTAAATAAGTTTTAAAAATGAAAGAGAATAAGAAGGTCCCGTGCAGGAGACTGAAGGAACAGCTGACCGAGTGGCCACGACAGCAGATTCTGCTTTTCTCGGGGCGGAGCGTGCGCCACCGATGACTCGTGACGCTCAAATGACTAAAGGAAGCAAGGCCAGGCACGAAGCAAAGTGCGTCTCATTCCATTCACAAAGAGGAAACTGAGGCAGGGGAAAGCAGTTACTTGTCAAGGCATGCAGGGACCAATGGCTGCCAAGGACACGAACATCCCTGGATGAGAACCGCAGTGCCCCACGAGGGCTCTGGGTCTGTGCTGAGCCCAGTGGCCACCAGAGCACGTGCTGGACACACACAGGCGTCCAGGAGGCGGTTCTCAGCGCCCTGCTGACCCCACACGCACACACGCAGGGTGGGGCGGCTCTGCAGGGGTGAAAGTGAGGTGTGGGCAGGGCAGTGACAGGTGGTGGTGACAAGTAGGACGTCACTGGTGCCCAGAGGGAGCTGTCAAGGGCAGAAGAGAGGGGAGACCAAATACTCCATTCCCTGCCCGGTGGGCGCCCCAGTCCCGTGTCAGCTCCCAGGAGGCACCCGACGCGCCCTCAGTCCACCCATCTGCCCGCCCCTCAGCCAGCGCTGGGGGCTCCAGCCTTGCCGGGGCACTGTGCGGTGCTGGGGACACGTGGAGAACAGGCAGCGTCTGTCCCCATCGGCGCTGAGGACGCTGGGGACGGACGGTTCTCTGCGGTGGGACTGGGCACTACGAGGTGCTGAGCCGCACCCCTGGCCCAGACACCGCCGAGTGTCTGCTGGGCACAGAACTGGCCCGGCCGAGGACCTGTGCTCCAGGAGAAGGAATTACAGGGTGCTGTGGCTTGGCCAGTTCCTAGAAGACCAAGTCCCTGGATCTTGACCCTGGCCAGGAGTCGCTGGGATTGGCCCTACAAACAGAAAGACTTTGGTGTCCCTCTAAGTGACACTGAGCAAAAGGTCCCCAGAACCAACCCCATTCTGGATCTCCCCAAACCCAGAAGTCACCAGTATAAAAACCCAACCCGGCCAGAAGCCCCAAGAACCAGCATCAGTGAGGGGCTTCCTGCCGCACTAGAGGACGGGTCTGAAAGTCACGGAGACCCACCTCCCAAGACCTGTCAGCCTTTTTTGTTCGCTTCTAGGTACTCCCCCCGCAGCCCCCAACCCCCACTCCCAGCTAGGGCACCAATTCTGAACTTTTACTTGGGAAACAGTCGCCGGAGAGAACTGGTCAGCCCAGCATTGCTGAGACATCCCCACCTGGCAAAGCAAGGATTTGTCATCTCAGCGAGAGTCTCCCGAGACCAGGGCCCTCGTCTCTGAGAGCGCCGAGTCTGCATCCTTAGCAAAACCCTCTGCAACCCAACGTCACAAAACCCTCTGTAATCCAAAGTCACTCGCTACGAAAGGCACCAGCCAGAACACCTGCTTCCACTCTGGGATTCCAAAGGAAGTGACAATCTGGTATTGTCAAATCAGACAGAGCCCTTGACACAGAAGGCCACGAGAAATTCTGCATGACAAACAGCCTCAGATACGTCCACTCTGAGGACCATCCCCAGAGGATGTCACCTGCTTTCACGGCATGCAAATCTGGCCCCCACCTCAAGAGAGACCAGCCAACCTCCTCTACTTCGAAGTCCCTCCAGGCTGTCCCCATCCCAGGGGTGGCTGTGTGTGCTCTGGGTGGATGATTTTTCATTGGAAGGTGATAAGAAGTTGGGGGGGGCCTCACCGTGGGGAGGCATGAGGTCATCGCCCAGTGGAGTGGGGAGGGATGAGGGGATCTGCTTCCTGAGCCCGGGGATGAGTTTGGGGTGGAGAAAACAGGAAAAGAAACAAGTTTAGGCTGAACAAACATCTGCACGTAGCAGGGTCTCAGGCTTTCAGGTGGGGACAGGTCTGGAAGATGAGGGCGTGGACCACTGGGATACCCTACACATTTCGGGGATCCCAGGTGGCCGAGTTTCTGTTTGTGGGAATACACAGGCTGGCGGTTCAGATGGGAATGGGAGAGTTGGGCACAGGCAGACTGTCTCAGGTTTTGGTGGCATCACCCCTTAAATGGGACAGCTGGGTTTCGGGGAGTATTGGGGCTAGCGGAGGTCACTCTGGGAGGGTGGAGGAGCAGAATGCATGGGCTCCGGGTGGGACGGGGCCATGTATGCATTCAAACCGCAGCGGAACTGGGTGTTGCATACAATGGTGACCCTAGACACACAGGGTCCCGACCTCCCAGTCTCCTCGTTTCCGGGTCTGCAGGGCTCAGACTGCACTTTATTGGGGTGAAAGGCAGGCTGGGGCCTGGGCAAGAGAGTCACAACAGGTTCAGCTATCGGGGCGATGTAAATGTGGGGAGGGCCCGAATTTGGAAGACCCGGGGATGACAGGCCAGAGAGAAACAGCCGGGTCAGGAGGACGTGGGTCTGCCGTGCTGGGCAGAGGGCCGGGCCAGGGCGCCCTGGCTTTGGGGGGTCGGGGCTCATCCTGCTGGGTTAAGGAGGATGGGGGACGCCGACTGCAGGGGGAGGTCGCGGCTTGCAGGTGGCTCGGGCTGGGGGAGTCAAGACAGGGCCTGACATGGTGGGACGCTCAGATTTGGGGATTCACACGGGAGGTGGGGATGCTGAGGTCACCGGGGCCTAGCTCGGCCCGGGGGACGGCATTCAGAGGAGCTGTGGGCTCCTGGAGGGGCCTGAGCTGGGCGGGGCCGCAGGCCGGCTCCTCGCCCGGTTTTGGGGGGTCTGCGGTCGACCCCGCTGCCTCGGGCCCAGGGGGCGGGTCCCCGACCCCGGCCGCCTCACCTGGCTCGCTCTCGTCGCCCGCTGGCTCCCTCCGGCCCCGCCTCTCCTGGCACCGCGCTGCGCCCGTCTCCGGCCCCCGAAACTCCCCCAAGCCCGGCCGCGGCAGCCGCGGACGGGATCCCGGGCTCCGCGGTCCCTAATATGGCGGCGCTGGCTGCTCCGCGGCCTCCCGGCTCCCTCCCTCCACCGCGCGCGCCCGGTCGGCCGCGCGCGCGCCCCCGCGCCCGCCCGCCGGGCCACGCCCCCACGTCGGCGCTTTGCGTGTCGCGGCCACGCCCGGTCACGCCCCCTGGCCCCAGACTCCCCCACGCCACGCCACGCCCACTCAGCGCGACTGCGGCTGCGCGCGTTGGGCACCTCGGGAGGAGGTGACGTCTCCAGCGATTCGAATCAATACAGGAAGAGCAGCGCCACGCGTTGCCAAGGGCAACCGCGTCCGGAAGAGGACTGAGGCTGCGTGGAATAGGCGGAAGTGGTTCCGCTTGAGGGAGGGCGTGGTTCTTAACTGGGGACAGTCGCCAAATCGGGCACCCGAGGGCTGGCCCACGACAAGGGAAACCTTAGCCAGGCACACACGCGCGTGATGGGCACAAATAAGACCCAACACCGGGGGCGTGTCCTGGACATACAAACCTAACAGCGGAGACAGTCATTCATTCATTCATTCATTCATTCAACAAACACGTATTGTGCGCCTGCTAGGTGCTCCTGGAGGCCCCAAGGATACAGCAGGGGACAAAACGGACACAGTGGGCAAAACTTCTGTACACACACGTTTCTCTAAAAAAGATATGCAAATAGCCGCTACCCTCTTGCAGAGATGCTCAACGTCATTAGTCATTCAGGAAATGCAAATCAGAACCACAGTGAGATACCGGTTCACGTCTACTGGGGTGGCTACAATTCAAAACAAAACACATCAGAACAGACAAAAAAAGGAAAAAGAGAAAGAAAAGTGTTGGCAAAGACGTGGAGGTATCGAAAACCCTCATACACTGTTGGTGGCTGCTGCGAAAACCATGCTGGCAGTTCCTCCAAAAGTTAAACATAGTATTGCCATATGACACAGCAACCGCACTCCAAAGTACCTACCCAAGAGAAATAAACACGTACATCCACACGAAAGCTTGTACACCCAAGCTCATAGCGGCACTGTGCATCATAGCCAAAAAGTGCCAACCACCCAAATGGATAGTGGTGCGTTCATACAATGGGATGTTATTTCACAAGAAAAAAGCCCGAGGCGCGGACACACGTTGCACTGTGCACGAACCTTGAAAACATCGCGCTGGGTGAAAGAAGCCAGACACGAAAGACCACAGATTGTGTGATTCCATTTATATACCGTGTCCAGAATAGGCCAAGCCATAGAGAAGAAAGATTAGTGGTTGCCAGGCCTGGGGGAGAGGACGGGGAATGAGGGGAGGGATAGGGGCTTTCTATTTTGGGGTGATGAAAATATTCTAAAATTAACGTGGTGATGGTTGCACAACTCTGACTATACTAAAATCCATTGAATTATACAATTTATGTGAATGAATTGTATGGTAGATTTGTATGATTTCAATGAGCTTTGCAACCACCGTAGGATCTAGAGCAGAGAAATCCAATTTTTAAAAAAAGGAAAAGTATAGAAATCATAAAAACTCTACATCATGGATACCCAAAACACCCTGACTTCATCATTACATATTCTATACATATATCACAATGTACAAAATATTTTGCATATACATCACAATTGTACGAAATATTTGTGTAACAAAATATCACATGTACCCCATAAATATGAACAAATATTATGTATCCATCAATCAATCAACATGTAAAAAGAAACTGGTCAAATTAGTTTTAATAACATTTTATTAACTTGATCTGTCAAAACATTTTTATTTCAATATGTAATCAAAATCAATTATTAATGAGGTATTTTATATTATTTTTCTCATACTCTTTCTTAAAATCCCATGTGCATTGGCCACATACAGCACATCTCAACTTCAGTACTAATTTTCACTGGAGATACTAGATCTCTGTTTATATTTTATAAAACTTCAGATTGGAAAGAGTAGATTCACCTGTTCCAGGTGTTCCGAGCATGTCTAAAAATTTTCCAAGAACTGAATTGAGCATCAGTTTCTTTCCATTTACATTTAAATTGTTTAACTTTAAAAAAAATTAAGAATTCAGCTGCCGAGTGGGACTGTCCATATTTCAAATGCTCTATAGACATTCCTGGCCAGTAGCTGTCGTATTGGATGGTAACAATACAGAATATATCTGTCTTCATGGAAAGTGCTACTGGACAAAGACAGTCCAGAACAGTGCTGGGGACAGAGTAGAGCAATTCATGTGTTTTTTTTGGGTTTTTTTGTTTGTTTGTTTTTGAGACAGAGTCTTGCTTCGTCACCCTGGGTAGAGTGCAGTGGCATCATCACAGCTCACTGCAGCCTCCAACTCCTGGGCTTAAGCGATCCTCCTGACACAGCCTCCCAAGTAGCTGGGACTACAGGCGCCACCACACCTGGTTACTTTTTCTATGTTTAGTAGAGACGGGTCTTGCTCTTGCTCAGGGTAGTCTCGAACTCTTGAGCTCAAACAATCCGCCCGCCTCAGCCTCCCAGAGTGCTGGGATTATAGGCGTGAGCCACGGAGCCCGGCCTTTGCGTTATTTCTTATGACTGCATAGACTCCATAATGCTGGCAATATAAATTTCATTTTGAAAATCAAAAATAATTGCTTTAGACTGTGGTTTATCTTATTTACGGAGTTTTTCAGCCCTCCCCTGAATGTTCTGTCTGAGACGACGAGTGCCACAATTGTCTCCACTTCATCTCCAAACTGCTGGGCGAGTTGTTCCCTCTCTCTGGTTCCACCTATGGAGAGCATCTTTTAATTCCTCTTTTATTCCTCCTATTTTAGCAGAGGTTCGCGTTTTGGTGGAATAGAAGTCCAAAGGGGCGACAGAGCCCAGTAAGCCTTCAGTAGATGGATCCTGAGTGCGCGGAGCGTGTTAAGAGAGAATGGAGCCTGTCGTGTCCGGGTTGGGGGGGTCTCTTGTCCAGCCAGGCTCGAACCAGGGACCAGGCAAGGGTTCCTGGATGCCCAAACCGAGACCAGAACGATAACACAGTGTCATGGGCTAAATTCCCTCATCCCCACAAAGACATGCTCGAGGTCTAACCCCAGTACCCTCGAATGTGTCCTTGTTTGGAAAAGAGGGTTGCATCTTAATTGCAGATGCAATTAAGATGAGCTCATACTGGATTGGAGTGGGCCCTGATCCAACGACAGGTGTCCTTATAAGAGAGTGAGATTCGGACACAGAAACACGCAGACCACGTGAAGACAGAGGCAGAGATTGGAGTGATGCAGCCACGAGCCCAGGAACACCAGGGATTGCGGCCACCACCTGAGCTGGAAGAGGCAGGAAGGACCCTCCCCTGGAGCCTGCCAAGGGGGCACAGTTCTGCAGACACCTCGACTTCAGACTTCTGGCCTCCGGGGCCTTGCTCGAGCACAGAGGAGCCACAGGACAGAACCTGCGGACGTCCAGGCTGAGCGCACGTTTCCCTCCTGCTATCGGTTCCTCACATCTGCAGAAGGCACACGCCAAGTTCTCTGACTTCCATGGACCTTGCTTTGGGGTGTGGCTTCTGGTATCTGCTTCCTGCACCCTGGGCCTATCTTGTGCCCCAGCACATCTTAGGGGCCCATCACACCTGGCACCCTGCCCTGCAGCCTTCCAGAGTCGGCACAGACCTCGGCTCTGGGAAAGTCCTCCGTAAACATTGGCCTGAGCCTCCACCATGACCAAGCTGGTGTCTTGGCAAAGTGGCAAGGGCTGCCGCAAAGGTGGTTATCTGGAGTGAGCTTTCAAACACACGGGAAGGCCATGAAATAAAAATAATCAGAATGTGGGCTCCACGAGGCCAGACTCTGTGTCTTATGTTCTATGTCTTCGGTGCCTAGAACAGGCCTGGCACACACAGTAGGTGCTCCATAAATAACTGTGCAGGGAATGATTGAATGTTGTCTTAAACTAGAAGTTGAGGCTGGGCGCAGTGGCTCACGCCTGTAATCCTAGCACTCTGGGAGGCTGAGGATCGCTTGAGGTCAGGAGTTCGAGAACAGCCTGAGCAAGAGTGAGACCCCCATCTCTACTAAAAACAGAAAAAATTAGCCAGCGTGGTGGCATATGCCTGCAGTCCCAGCTACTTGGGAGGCTGAGGCAGGAGGATTGCTTGAGCTCAGCAGTTGGAGGCTACAGTGAGCTATGATGACACCATGGCACTCTAGCCTGGGTGACAGAGCGAGATCCTGTCTCAAAAAAATTAATTAATTAATTAATTAAAAAAAATAAAAAAGGATGAAGTCTCGCTATGCTGCCCAGGCTGGAATTGAACTCTTGGACTCAAGCGATCCTCCCACCTCAGCCTCTGAAGGAGGTGGGGTTACAGATGCACACCACCACAGGCAGCATAGCCAAGTGTTAATTATCAGGGCTTTCATGAGTGACCTGTGGTGGGAATATTTACACCAGAGGAATTGGCAAACACTACCAATGCGAGTTGCTGTTGTTTTCAGAGAGCCCTCGGCCAGTGCACCATGGTAACATACACTACAGAACACAGCAGACAAAATCCACGAATCTCTGCCCTGGGTGCGTACATTCTGGTGGGGGAAGACAGATAATAGACAAAATAATTAAGTTAAATGGACAGTGAAATATAGGTGCCATGGAGAAAAACAAAACAGAGAAGTGGATAAAGAAGTGCTGACCACGAGGTTGTAATTTGAATGAGAGTTCTCAGGGAAGACCTCGTTGAGGAGGTAACATCGAGCAAAGCAGCACACATTTGAGTGAGAGAGTGAGCAGAGATATTTGGAGGAAGAGTGTTTCAGGTTTAGGGAAGAGTCTGTGCAAAGGCCCTGGGGCAGGGCTGCACCTGGTGTGTTGGAGGCACAGCGAGGAGGCCCGTGTGGCTGGAGCAGAGAGAGGAGGAGAAGAGCGGGAGGAGGGGAGAGACGGAGCCGAGTGGGCAGATCGTGCAGGGCCTGGTGGGCTACAGGGAGGACTTGGGCTTTGCCCCTGAGGGAGGTGGAAGCCATGGAGGGCTGTGGGCACAGGAGGGCCGGGCCCTGACTTGGTGCTCACGGGCGCCCTCTGGTGGCCACTTTGGGAAGGACAGACTGTGGGGGGGGAAGAGGGTGGGAGCTGGATACAGGGCAGAGGGGACAAGGCTGGCCCAGGGGGGGCCATGATAGGAATGACCTGGTGGCAATTGCAGAGGGGCTGGACTTTACCGCATTTCTTTTCTTTTACCATTTCTAAACACGTTACAACGAGTGTATTGTTTTCATTTCTTTTCACACTACCGTCAGATATGTTCCTCAAAAGGGATCTGCAGACTCAAAGGCTCTACATTTAAAAGTTAAAACACTTTTTCAAATCTTTAACTTTGAAACGTTTAAACATTGAGAAGAATAGTCACCCACCTTTTCCCAGCCAACTATTTTTCCAACGTCTTATTATGAAAACTTTCAAATATATAGAAAAGTTGAAAGAATTTTACAGTGAACTGTCATATGTCCACCACCTACTTTCTCCGATTAACAGTTTGCTGTTTTATTAAATGAATGAATGAATGAATGAATGAACAACTGCAACATTTCCTCTTTCTCCCTTCCCTGTCTCGGGTTGGCCACGCCCCCTGAGCCTGACCCCGCCCAGCCCGCGACTCTGCGCATGCTCTGTGGCCAGCCGGCCGCTGAATCGGCACAAACCATTTTCACTGATCGTAGTGGGGGGGAGGTCGGAGAGAATCTTTTCCGAAAAAGGGAAAGACGTTGCCAGTTCCGTTCCCTGAGGAATATCCCTGGATGGATGCTGATGTGGCAGTGTGAGCTATGGCACTAGTGCCGACTCAAGCTTCCGAGTCTCTCTCCTCCGTGGAAGCCTTTTGCTGGATCCCCCCCGGAGCTGCGTTGGTGTCGCCCGGCCGGTCACGTGGGCGGGAAGATGGCGGCCCTCAGGGCGCGCTGCGAGGGTCGCTCCTGGTGAAGCTGTCGTGGCGGCGGTGACGCCTGTCGGAGCTGGCCGAACCAACGGGTCCTGAGTCTCGGAGGCTCGGTGGGGCGTCCCGGCGGCCGGGAGCACGGTGCGGGGCCCGGGCCTGGCGGGCGGGCGCGGGGAGACCGCCTCGTCGGAGCATCCGGGCTCGGGGATTCGTGGGCTGGGGCTGGGGTCGGGGTTGAGGGGTCCCGAGTCCTGGCGACCTCTTTCCCCCCCGGGGTCTGGAGGCCTGTCTCCGGGCATCCCCTCGCTGGGGGATCGGGGGAGCCAACACGTGAGGGGTCCCCTTTCTCGGAGGCGACCCCTTTCTCGGAGTTTTGGCGACTTTGAGAGCCAACCTGTGACTGATTCAGTGCTGGGGGATCCACGTAGAAGGATCTTGAGCCATAGTTTCTGAGGGTCTTTCTCAAGGAGTCTTGGGGAGCCGGTCATCGCCGGAGGATCCTGACAGCCCCCCTTGACGGGTCCCTTGTCAGGGCGATCCCCCTTTCTTGGGGACGGGATCTAGTTACCGCATCCGGAGATGTTTAGGGACTCTTGATTTAGAGGGGTCTCTAGGAGGGGCAGGGGTTTCCAGAATTCAGGTCTTCTCTTCCATCACTTACCCATTCCTCCTGTCTGCCTCTAAGACTTTCACAGGGTTGAGCGGATTCTCAGACTGCCTTGGTGGGGGGCTGATTCCCTGAACCCCAGGCCTACACTCTTGTCCCCCTTCCCACCGGAAAATGGGCCTGAGGTGTGAGTTTTGGACTTGGAGGTGGGTAGATGTATCGTCCCTCGTCCTTCTGAGCACAGAGGTGGGTGTTGGGCTCTCTGCCGAAATACTTAATGCTAGTTCTAGTTTATTAAGTGCGTGCTAGCGGAGGGTTTGCACTGTTGAACAGAGTGGTCGGAGAACGCCACCCTGAGAGGGTAATAACTGAGCAGAGACTCGAAGGAAACCCAAGACTCAAGTTGTTAATACTTTAATTCCAAATGAAGAGACCAAGCTCAGAGACATTTGCCACCATTTGGGTCCCACTCAAGAGCCGTACAGCCTCTCTTCTCTTTACTTCCTTCCTGTAGCTAGAGCTGCCTTCTTGGCCACAAATTTCCCTTTTCCCCAGGAGTTTAAAGTCTCTGGGGATGAGGAGCCTTTCTCAGATGTCTTGAGGGAGGCCCTGCGCAGACTGGGAGTCAGAAGTCCTGGGTCCTGTGTGCTCTTGAGACAAGTCACTGCTCATCTGTGTAGAACAAGGAGTCGGGTGTCCGTGGCCCCTAGTTCCCTGCCATCTCACACACTCTTGGCTTCTTTGGTCTCTGCTGATCCCTCTTTCAAGTTGTCACCCTCCTTTGATGACCACATGTGCTTAGGCAGCTACACGTCCCTCGTTAAACCCAGGCAGCCCTGCCAACGCCACAGGACACCGGAGAGGGCTAGTGACATGCCGTAGCCTGCCTGTCCTGTTTATGAAGCATCCACCACGTCCTCAGCAAGTCTAGAGGGCAGAGAGGTGTCCTTTCTCCTAGCCTTAGCTGTGTCATTCCATCTTAGTTCATCCACCCAACAGAGCATTGGTGGTTTAGAGCCTGACTCTGCCTTTGTTTCCTTGCCTGTAAAACAGGGATACTCCTAGTACCTACTTTGTAGGGTTATGATGAGGATTAAGTGAGTTAATATAAAAGGGTTAGAGTGCCTGACACATAGCAAATGCTACATAAAAGTCAGATGTTGTTGTTGTTATGCTGTTTTTATTGAGGACCTGTTGTGTGCTGGTCATTGCGCTAAGTGCTGGGAGGACAGCAGTGGGGAGGGGAGACTCAGTCCCTGCCTTCAGGGTTCTGTTGTTCTGTTGAGGGATGAGACAAATTATAAGCAACTGAACCAATAACATCCAGTGCAATGTCTAGCAGTGGTTAGTGCTCTGAAGAAAAATGAAGGTGAACAAGGGAAAAGAGATGACAAAGTAATATTGCAGATTGTGGTCAGGGAAAGCTTCTATAAGGAGGTGACATTTCAGACTAAAGGAAGTGAGAGGATGAGCCACAGGTGCATTTGGGGAAAGAATGTTCCCTATGGAGAGAACAGCCAGTGCAAAGGCCCTGGGGCTGGAGAAGAACAAGTGAGGGGGAGAGAGGGAGGAGGGAAGGGCTTTTGGGACTATTGAGGAATTTTCAGTAATGAGAAGCCATTGAAGGATTTCAAGCAAGAGAGTGACAGGGTCCAGTTTACATTCCAAAAGGATTCCCAAGTCAGTTATCTAAGCTGCATAACAAATTACCCCATACTTAGCAGCTTTAAACACCAGTAAATGCTACTCGCACAGCTGCTGTGGGGTGGCAGTCTGGGCCTGGGTTAGCTGGCTTGTTCCGGCTCTGGTCTCTAAGGCTGCAGTGAAGACATAGGCTGGGGACGCATCGTCTGAAGGCTCACCCTGGGGCTGGAGGAGCTGCTCCCAAGCCACCTCTCTCATGTGGCTGTTGGTAGAAGGCCTCAGTTCCTTGCCACCTCAGCCCCTCCACAGGGCTGATTGAGCTTCCTCCCAACATGACTGCTGGCTCCCCGAGAGAGAGCGCAAGGAGGAAACCACTGCCTTTTATGCCCTAACAGCAGAAGTCTCACTCTGTTATTTCTTCCATATCCTACTGTTCACAGGGGTCAGCTCTGTTCATAGTAGGAGGGACTGACTATATAAGGGCACGAATACCAGGAGGTGGGATCACCGGAGGCTGTCGGGGACCAGCCATCCCTCGGGTTGCTGTGTGGAGAGCAGACAGTGGAGGGCATTCCTGATAGACAGGTGTGAAGCGTGAGGCTCAGAGAGGGAAAGTAGCTTAGGGAAGGCTGAACAGCAAGTAGGCTGGGTCCCAGATGGGCTTTCAACCAGATGCCCAGTGGGTAGGAAACCACCCACCCTGGTCCTATGAACATGCCATTGAGCTGGTGAAGGACACCTCTGACCTGACCTCTCGTTTTTCTACTGTAGGTTCTTACAGCCCTGAGACCCTCCATTTAGCCTGAGCAGGACTGTGTTCCGTCGACGGGCAGGAGGAGGTGGGCGCCATGGTGACAGAGCAGGAGGTGGAGGCCATCGGGCGGACGCTGGTGGACCCCAAGCAGCCCCTGCAGACCCGCTTCCGGGCGCTGTTCACGCTGCGTGGGCTCGGCGGCCTGGGTGCCATCTCCTGGATCAGCCAGGCCTTCAGCGACGATTCCGCCCTGCTCAAGCATGAGCTGGCATACTGCCTGGGCCAGATGCAGGACGCCCGCGCCATCCCCGTGCTGGTGGACGTGCTGCGTGACACCCGCCAGGAGCCCATGGTGCGCCACGAGGCAGGTGAGTGGCCGGGGCCTCACGCCCTCCCATCTGTGGCCGGGCCACCCCACTCCCTTCTGCCTCTCCTCTTGGTTGCCTCTTGCGTCCACGTGCTCACTCACTCAGGTGACACACGTCAGGGCGGTCAACTTTCCGTAAAGCCCTGGACAGTAAATAGCTTTAGCTCTGCGGGCTGGACAGTGACCCAAAGGTCCCCCGTAAGCCCTCCGCCAACACACGGCCGTGGTGGTGACCCACAGCAACCACTTGTAAGCACGGAGATTTGAAGTTCTTACCATTGTCACTTGTCAGGAAGTATTATTCCTTTGATTTAAAAAAAAAAAAACATTTAAGGCTGGGTGCGGTGGCTCACGCCTGTAATCCCAGCACTTTGGGAGGCAGAGGCAGGAGGATCCATGGAGGTCAGGAGTTCGAGACCAGCCTGAGCAAGAGCGACCCCATCTCTACTAAAAATAATAATAACAATAATTATAATAGAATAAATACAGAAATGAGTCCGATGGTCGGCGTGTCGGTGTGGCTGGGACTGTGTGTCTGTAACCAGAGCGTTGCTTTGCAATGAGCCAGTGACGGGCTCCTGACCCGGAGGTCGTGCTGGCGCACACGGGATTCTGCCCAGGCGGAGGGAGGGAGGCAGGCGCACACCTGCGTAGCCTTCTACAGGAAAGGACAAGGCCACCGTCTCACCTGCTCCACAGGCGGGGCTTTGGGCTCTATTTCGAGAAAATGCAAAGCTCGCACCTGCATCCAGGCTCCGCAGAGAGAGAGCAGCCCCCAGCTTGGGCCCCTGCCCAGGCCTGGTCTCCGCACACACCTGCCACTGCCCGCTGCACCCACGTCCTGCCTTGGTCTGCCCAGCCTCCTCCCCCATCACAGCGTAAAATCTCCTCTTGCAGGGGGCTGTTCCTGAGGGCTCCACTATTCCTAATGTTCTTGGAACTCCTTGTTAGCTGTGTTCCGGGGCTGTAACGACACACTGGTCTCAGGGTCTCAGGGGCAGGGGCTGCTTTGCTCTCTGCTGCAGCCTGCATGGTTCCAGGCAGGTCCCCACTCTCGGGGAGGGACTGATTGGCTGGGCCTGGAGCCTGTACCCGCCGCAGCTCCAATCAGCCGTGGCCAGAGGCGGGACCACCCCACACAGGCAGAGTCAGAGGGGTGTCAGGGGGTCAGTGGCTCCCCCAGGTAGTGTGACATGTCCCGCCCACCTGCCCACCACACGCTATCTGGCTGCTTCTTCCCAGGGGAGGCCCTAGGAGCCATTGGGAACCCGGAAGTCCTGGAGCTGCTGAAGGAATATTCCACGGACCCTGTGGTTGAGGTAACGCAGCCCCCACCCCTCTCCCTGCCTCAGGGCCTTTGCACGGGGTGCGTCCTCCTCCCCCAGGTCTTCACCTGACTCCTTGGCTGGCTTGGTTCAGGTCTCTGCCTTGACGTCACCTCCTCATTGAGGTCCTCCCTGGCCCTGTGTCTGTCGTCCTTGTCACCCTGCTGGTTTAGTTCTGTTGCCTCTGCTAAACCCCCAGCCCCGGAGGGTGGGAATGGCCCCATCCAATCCCCCCAGGACCGCCAGCTGCCCCAGCGCCTCCTCTCCCTGCAGGTGGCTGAGACCTGCCAGCTGGCCGTGCAGCGGCTCGAGTGGCTGCAGCAGCACCGCGGGGAGCCCGTGACAGGGCCCTACCTCTCAGTAGACCCAGCGCCGCCGGCGGAGGAGCGCGACGTGGGGCGTCTGCGAGCCGTGCTATTGGACGAGTCCCAGCCGCTGTTCGAGCGCTACCGGGCCATGTTCGCGCTGCGCGACGCTGGGGGCCAGGAGGCCGCGCTGGCGCTGGCTGAAGGTGAGGCGGGCGGGGTCCCGCCCAGCGCCCCCCGTGTGAGTCTCAGTGGCCGCATCTGTGCGCTGGACCAGGCCTGGCCCCGAGCACTTCCCATGGGACTATTAAGGACCCGCGCAAGGGGCGGGCGCGGTGGCTCACACTGATCCCAGCAGTTTGGGAGGCCGAGGCGGGAGGCTTGCTTGAGCCCAGGAGTTGGAGGCTGCAGTGAGCTGTGATCGCGCCACTGCGCTGCAGCCTGGGCGACAGAGCGAGACTAGGCCTCCAGAACTCTCCCCGGCTGCTCCGGCCTCTGTAGCTCTGGGTCAGCTCCCCCAAGCGTCCTGACCACCCCGCTGGGGCTGTGGTGTCCGCAGACGAGCCCCTTTCTACCTGTCTCGGCCCTGGCTCTGTCGTTCCTTCTCTCCTCTGGGTGTCCCGGCCCCGGCCCCACGCCGATGGCCCTGCCCAGAGAGTGACCGCCGCCTCCCGCCCGCAGGCCTGCGCTGTGGCAGCGCCCTCTTCCGCCACGAGGTGGGCTACGTCCTGGGCCAGCTGCAGCACGAGGCGGCCGTGCCCCAGCTGGCGGCCGCCCTGGCCCGCCCCGCCGAGAGCCCCATGGTGCGGCACGAGTGCGCCGAGGCCCTGGGCGCCATCGCCCGGCCCGCCTGCCTGGCGGCGCTGCGGGCCCACGCGGCCGACCCCGAGCGCGTGGTGCGCGAGAGCTGCGAGGTGGCGCTGGACATGTACGAGCACGAGAACGCGGCGGCCTTCCAGTACGCCGACGGGCTGGAGCAGCTGCGCCGCGCCGCCTGCTAGACCCGCCCCGCCCCGCCCGGCGGCCTGGCTGGGCTCCCCAGGACCCTGCAGGGCCGCCTCTCCCCGCAGCACTCGGCGTCTAAACTGGGTTCGTGTAACTCAGGTCTGGTTTCTCGACTCCCCCTGGGTGCACTTGACCTGCGCCCCCCCCACCCCCCGCGCTGTCCCCCATCCGGGACTGCACGGCTGCTTCTCACCTGGACTCCCCGAGTCTCTTGGAAGCTGCCCTGGGGCCCAGCACAGGGCTGCGGTGTGGACGTTTCCAGGCACAGGGGTGAGACTTCGGGAAAGGGTTTGGGGCATCCAGCTCACGACGGGCTGTCTTGGGAAGGAGGGTTTTCGGGGAACCCCAGGGCAGAGCAGGGAAGGGGTACAGGTTCTGGGGGCCTGGGCAGAGGCGGGGAGGTGGTCCTTTAGTGGCATGGGCCACGTGCAGGGGCCAGGGACGGACAGGACACTGCCCAAATGGAATATTAAATTATTTTTGCCAAGTGATGACTCTCCTGAGTGTGTTGGGGGAGGGTGAACGGGCGCTCACAGAATGTTGCCTGAATGTGGGGGGTGGAGTGTGTTTGGAGCCACCAGCTCTAGGAATTGTCCTGCCCTCGAACCTGCACGACCGTCAGCGACAGGCACGGGTTAAAGTCTGCCCCGCCAGCCCCCGTTTCCCTGCCCTCCAGCCTGGCCCACCCCACACCCTCATCCTCCCCCAGCTCCTATTTGGGAGAAGGGGTTCAGTGGTACAGCTAAGAGCCCGGCTGTGGGTTCCCCTCCCCGCTCCCCTGATTCCTGCATTCACGGCCCCGGGGCAGCCCATCTGCCTCTCTGTGGAGCGGGTTCAGCAGGAGAACCGCGGGTCCGTGGCTGCTTCTCTACAGCCACAAGAGCCCAAAACCAAAAGTTGGAGGCAAAGTCAGCACGAGCTGATTGTCCACGTTTGGCTACAGCGCGGTGGTTCTCAGCTGGGGCGATGGGTCCTGCTCCCTGGGGACAGTTCTGGTTGTCACAGCTGGGGGTGGGGCTGCAGTTGGCATCTAGTGGGTGGAGGCCATGCCTGGTCCCCACAACAGAGAACACTCTGGCTCCCGGTGAGCACAGAGATTGAGAAAACTGCCAGTTAGGGAATGTGTCCCCGAGATCCCATGGGAGCCTTGGTGATAACCCCCCCCCCCATGCAGAGTCCTTGGAGCTGTTCTTAAACAGTCCCGCTACCTCCCATGCAAGTGGCTCAGGAACCTTTCCACCCCATCGGATGCAGCCATGGCCACGTGACCTCCTTTGGCCAATGAAACGGGAATGGGCATGGCCCGCAGAGCCTGGGGTGAAGTGCTTCACTGCCCTCTCTTCCCTCTGCCCGGAGGCTGGAGGTTTTCCACACAACAGCTGCTCCCACAGCCTGGGGCCTGGGCATTGTGGAGAAGAAGCCCTCAGCCAGTCCAGGCCCCACGTGTAGCAAGAGCAAGCAGCAACGAGCCGCTGTTGCGAGCCGCTGAGACGCGGGCGTGTTTGTTACGCAGCATAGTCTACCTGCCCTGACCTATACACACTGCATTTATTACTTTCCCCAAATGTGAAAAGCGCTCAATTCTAAAGCCCGTGGGGCCTCGAGGATTTCAGGATTTCAGGCCTGCCTAATTTTTATATTTTTTGTAGTATGTTTCCCAAGCGGGTTTTGAACTTCTGGCCTCAAGCGATCCTGCATCAGCCTCCCAAAGTACTAAGGTTACAGGCATGAGCTACCTTGCCCAGCTTGGGCTGTCATTTCTTAAAAACAAGAAGGCCGGGTGCGGTGGCGCACCTGTAATCCCAACACTCTGGGAGGCTGAGGCAGGAGGATCGCTTCAGCCCAGAAGTTGGAGGCTGCAGTGAGCTGTTACAACACCACTGCACTCCAGCCTGGGCAACAGAGTGAAACTCTGTCTCAAAAAAAAAAAAAAAAAAGGCGGGGAAGAGAGGAATAGGGTAACTAAAAGCTAGAGTGGACAAGTCAAATGTCCACGTACAGATGGGTGAATAAACACATGTGGCCCATCCATGCACTGGACCATCACTCGGCCATGAAAAGGGACGAGGCTCTGACACAGGTCACAGTGTGGATGGACCTTGAGGACATCTTGCTCAGTGAGAGAGGCCAGACACAGAAGGACACACAGTGTGAGACTCCGTTTATATAAAATGTCCAGAACAGGCAGATCCACAGAGACGGGACGTGGATTCGTGGTCTCCAGGGGCTGGGGAGGGGGTGGGGAGTCACTGCTGATGGGGACGGGGGTTTTTTGAGAGTTGATGGAAATGTCCTAAAATTGAGTGTAGTGATGGTT
>NW_012147964.1:2967507-2970072 GCF_000956105.1 Propithecus coquereli
TTTTTTGAGATGGGGTCTCACTATGTTGCCCAGGCTAGTCTTGAACTTCCCGGGCTCAAGGGATCCACTACCCTCAGCCTCCTGAGTTATTGGGACTACAGGCAGCCATCACCATGCCCAGCCCCCAACCTTTTCCCACAACTCAGAGAGAGACAAAGAAAAAATCCTCGACCCCTAGTCCGTCTGGCAACCTCAGCACCACCTGCCCAACTCAGATGGGGACAAGCGTCCAGACGGAATTCAGGGTCCCCTGGGGTGGGGGGGGCAAAGCTACCTTGGGCCCCCAACTAAGCAAGATGTCCCAAGTGAAAATCATAGCTTAGCCACTTAATAACTGTGCCACCCTGAGTAGGTCACTTAATCCTCTCGGGGCCTTCGTTTGCTCCTCTGTAAAATGGGTTTTTCAAGGCTGATGAAAGGGTGAAGTGAGTTGCTATAGTGACGTAGGCAAGAGTTGTGAGAATCCAGGGAGAACAAGCACCAAAATAAATAAGTACATAAATGTGCCTGGATGGACACAAGGACCGTGCATCTAGCCATCCTCCCAGCTGTAATTCCCGGAGCCGTGGCCGGCAGGGACAAGGAAGAATGAAATAAACAAGAAAATATCACAGGGTGGTGCCTGTCGTCAGGAACTCGGGAGAGGCCAGGGTGAGACGAGATTTGTAAATTGAGTTGTGGATGGCAGAAGGCGTTTGATCGGACAAGGGGGAAACGAAGGCTCAAACATAGATGATGACTCATCAGTGACCCTATGTAGCACCGGCAAAGCCACCCCCAGACTCCTGACCACCAGAAACAGTGCGAGATATTAATAATGAACGTTGGTTGTTCAACAATTAGTGTAAACAGCCCCCTGAGTTTGGGGGCAATTTGTTACACGGTAGTAGCTAGCTAATACATCTGGATTCCTTTCCAGGGGAGACAGCAGGGCCCAGGGGATCCAAAACCCACTTCTGGAGTGGACATGGCTGCTCCTTGCTCCAAGCTTGGGTCTGTGGGGAGCTCCAGTCTAATGCCACCACCTGGGCATTAGTTCGAGGTGGGAACATCATTGGATCTCAATAGGAAGCCATAAGGGCACATGGCCCGGAGCAAGATGGCCTGAGTTAAAGTCCTAGCTTAGCCACTTAGTAACTGCATGACCCTGAGTAGGTCGCTTAACCTCCCCGGGCCTTAATTCCCACCTCTGTAAAACGGGTATATCAAAGTTGATGAACAGATGAAGTGAGTTTCTGTAGTTACCCAGGTGAAAGTTGTCAGAATCAAAATGGAGTCGCTTGTGTTAAAAAAAAACAAAACTATAACAAGTAGAGCCAGGCAGGCTGCAGAGAGAGGATCTTCACGCATAAACGTCTGATAACAAAAGCTGTCGCAAAAGACTGAGGAAAACCACAGCCTGGCACCCAGGCCTTCACTAGCAAACACAGAAAGTACTTCTCCAAGGACATCTGCCCAGCAACCTCGGTCCAACCTCAGACTGGCGTCACCCTTGCTATTGTTTCTTGTGGCCAAGGATAATTACCTCAAAACAATTATGTAATCCTCCTCATTTTTCCTTCAAAAACTTTTGTTTTCCTTTACCTCCCTGAATATGCACATAATTTACCATGGCAGGCGTAGCCCCAGGTCAATGCACTATTCCCGAACAAACATCATTTTCTTTCTTTATTTTCTTTTTTTTTTGAGACAGAGACTTGTTCTGTCCCCACGCTGGAGTGCAGTGGTGCTATCACTGCAACCTTGAACTCCTGGGCTCACGCGATCCTCCTGCCTCAGCCTCCCGAGTAGCTGGGACTACAAGTGCCACCACGCCCAGCTAATTTTTCTATTTTTTGTAGATACGAGGTCTGGCTCTTGCCCAGGCTGGTCTTGAACTCCTGAGCTCAAGCGATCCTCCCACCTCGGCCTCCCAGAGTGCTGGGATCATAGGCATGAGCCACCACACCCAGCCAACACTTAATTTCATTTGTGAGCCCTGTAGTGGGTAGAATTGTGTCCCCTCAAAAAGATATGTTGAAGTCATAATGGCCCCTCCATCCAATGTACCTGGGAATGTGACCTTCTTAGGAAATAGTGTCATTGCAGATGTGATTAGCTAAGATGAGGTCACACTGGATTAAGGTGACCCCTAGATCCAATGGCTGGTGTCCTTATAAAAAGAGAGAAATCTAGACACAGACGCAGAGACGCACGGGGACAAAGGCCAGACAAAGACAGAGGCAGAGATGGGAGTTCAGCCAAGGACAGCCGGGGACAGCAAGCGACCATCACAGGCTGGAAGAGGCCAGAAAAGACCCTCCGTCCTGGGAGCCTTCTGAGGGAGCCCAGCCCCGCTCACACCTGCATCCTGCCCTCTGGAACTGCGTGGAAAATACGTTTCTGTTGTCTTAAGCCACCGAGCTTGTGGTCATTGGTTGCAGTAGTCACAGAAAACAAACGCCAGCTTCTCTCTACCAGGTGGCAGAAAGCAAAGCTCAGCGGACCCCAGGGAATTGGAGAAGTTCACTCTTCCCGCGCCAGGGGTTCTTGCGGATGTGAGAGTGGGGACAGCTGGGGGCAGCT
>NW_012147964.1:2970122-2979814 GCF_000956105.1 Propithecus coquereli
GCAGCACGGCCACCTGGGAACGTGCTAGAAATGCAGATTTGCTGCGTCAGAAACTCTCAGGTTGAGGCTCAGCAATCTGGGTTTTAACAAACCCCTCTCCAGGTGATGCCAATGCACACTTGAATTGCAGGACCCCTCACTCAAAGATCAACACCTACACAACGTGAGAGTAACGCGTGGTTGCCTCCAAGGCACCTGATGCAGGTTTTAAATCTTTGGAGACTCTTCATTTTGTTTTATTTCGCATTTAGAAATAATGTGTCAGCCGCCTGTGCTCCTAGCACTCTGGGAGGCCAAAGTGGGAGGATTGCTTGAGGCCAGGAGTTCGAGACCAGCCTGAGCAAGAGTCAGACGCCCCCCCCCCCGTCTTTACTAAAAATAGAAAAATTAGCCGAGTGTGATGGTGCACACCTGTAGTCCCAGCTACTCGGGAGGCTGAGGCAGAAGAATTGCTTGAGCCCAGGAGTTTGAGGTTGCTGTGAGCTAGGCTGACGCCACGGCACTCCATCCTGGGCAACAGAACGAGACTCTGTCTCAGAAAAAAATAAATAAATAAAATAAAATAAACATACATATTATCATACCACACCTGACCATTGAGTGTGAGTTGATCCACCCAAAAGAAATGAAAGCAGGCTGGGTGTGGTGGCTCTCAGAGGGCAACAGAGGGCGCCCCTGTCTCAAAAATAAACGAGTTAAGATAAAATTAAAATAAAAGACACCTGGGATTTCCACCAGCCGCTATGTCTAATGCAGTAGAGAAAAAAATACTACTTTTTAATGATTCTTTCTTTACTGGTCCCCAACCTTTTTGGCATCAGGGACTGTTTTCATAGAGGACAATTTTTCCACGGTCCCAGGGGTTGGGGGGGAGTGGGCAGAGGGGGTGAGGATGGTTTTGGGGTGATTCAAGTGCATAACATTTATTGTACACTTTATTTCTACTATTATTACACTGTGCTAGATAATGAAGTAATCACACAATTCATATAATTACATAATTTTATAATGTATACAGGCATATAATTTTTTTTAAGGTTTTAACTGGGTTTTTTTCCTTCAATGAAAGCCTCTCATTTTGAAAAGATGTTTTTCTTCAAGCAACGAAGGTGGCAGAGGAAATTCCTCGACTTTCTGAACAGGTCACGTCACATGTCACTGACCTCCACAAAGCACCGATTAAGAAAGCTAAAGAATAAGATGGTGCGTTTCTTTTAAAACAATTGAAAATATATTAAATTTTCCTAAGGCAGATTTTGCTGGAATGAGGCTTCTTGATTAGATAACTAACTACCTGCCCCTGGAGGAGAACAGTACTTTTAAGGAGTTATTTCTGTTCAGGGGTAGAGTGGAAACCAGCTGATTAGTCTAACGAGGTTAAGCGGCAAAGACAGATCTCGTGCACGGGAGTATCCGCTAAATCATGACGACCCCGATTCTTTACACAGTGAAGACACATCTTCGCGACTGTTTAAGTACTGTGGTTTTTAGGTATCCTCAAGAAAAACACAACTGTACCTTAACATCTGTTGAGAAAATACAAATAAATACCATGCTAATAAATGGCAACTGACCACATAGATTGGGGTCCCCTGATCTAGATGACGTTTCTGGAAAAGACACACTTATAAAGACGGAAAGCTAGGAGTGGAAGGAGAGCATTGATTCAATACCGACGAGAGGGACATTTTGGAGATGATGGAAATCTCAAGATGGGTGGTTGTACAATTAGATGAATGTACAAAAAAATCACCGACCGGTGTGCTTAAAATGGGTGCCCTCTCCTTATGTAAATCCTACTTCCACGAAGCTGTAATACAACGTTTGACCTATAGAGGACGCCAGAGACCGCAAGTTCATCTCAGAAGCGCTCTCTGTGCCCTGGGGGTCTCCCTGGGGTAAAAAGCCATGCCCTTCTCTTAGATGCCGCGATTGGAATTAACAATTGGCCAACTGGGAATCTGCCTTCAACAGCCTAAACTGCCTTGTTTGACCAACAGTGGCCACACTTAGTCTTAAGTGTGTACAGATTGGCTGGGTGAGGAAGTCTCTGAAGCACTGGACAGGGAGACTTGGTGATGGTGTCACTCACCACATCCCCTCCCCCAGTCCCAGAGGGAGGGATCTTACTGGGCAAGGTGTAGACCAAGAGCCATGGCTTGACCTTCAGAAGAAAGGGCCAAACCCTTTTCTTTTCTTTCTTTCTTTTTTTTTTTTTTTGAGATGGGGTCTCACTATGTTGCCCAGGCTAGTCTTGAACTTCCCGGGCTCAAGGGATCCACTACCCTCAGCCTCCTGAGTTATTGGGACTACAGGCAGCCATCACCATGCCCAGCCCCCAACCTTTTCCCACAACTCAGAGAGAGACAAAGAAAAAATCCTCGACCCCTAGTCCGTCTGGCAACCTCAGCACCACCTGCCCAACTCAGACGGGGACAAGCGTCCAGACGGAATTCAGGGTCCCCTGGGGTGGGGGGGGCAAAGCTACCTTGGGCCCCCAACTAAGCAAGATGTCCCAAGTGAAAATCATAGCTTAGCCACTTAATAACTGTGCCACCCTGAGTAGGTCACTTAATCCTCTCGGGGCCTTCGTTTGCTCCTCTGTAAAATGGGTTTTTCAAGGCTGATGAAAGAGTGAAGTGAGTTGCTATAGTGACGTAGGCAAGAGTTGTGAGAATCCAGGAAGAACAAGCACCAAAATAAATAAGTACATAAATGTGCCTGGATGGACACAAGGACTGTGCATCTAGCCATCCTCCCAGCTGTAATTCCCGGAGCCGTGGCCGGCAGGGACAAGGAAGAATGAAATAAACAAGAAAATATCACAGGGTGGTGCCTGTCGTCAGAAACTCAGGAGAGGCCAGGGTGAGACGAGATTTGTAAATTGAGTTGTGGATGGCAGAAGGCGTTTGATCGGACAAGGGGGAAACGAAGGCTCAAACATAGATGATGACTCATCAGTGACCCTATGTAGCACCGGCAAAGCCACCCCCAGACTCCTGACCACCAGAAACAGTGCGAGATATTAATAATGAACGTTGGTTGTTCAACAATTAGTGTAAACAGCCCCCTGAGTTTGGGGGCAATTTGTTACACAGTAGTAGCTAGCTAATACATCTGGATTCCTTTCCAGGGGAGACAGCAGGGCCCAGGGGATCCAAAACCCACTTCTGGAGTGGACATGGCTGCTCCTTGCTCCAAGCTTGGGTCTGTGGGGAGCTCCAGTCTAATGCCACCACCTGGGCATTAGTTCGAGGTGGGAACATCATTGGATCTCAATAGGAAGCCATAAGGGCACATGGCCCGGAGCAAGATGGCCTGAGTTAAAGTCCTAGCTTAGCCACTTAGTAACTGCATGACCCTGAGTAGGTCGCTTAACCTCCCCGGGCCTTAGTTCCCACCTCTGTAAAACGGGTATATCAAAGTTGATGAACGGATGAAGTGAGTTTCTGTAGTTACCCAGGTGAAAGTTGTCAGAATCAAAATGGAGTCGCTTGTGTTAAAAAAAAACAAAACTATAACAAGTAGAGCCAGGCAGGCTGCAGAGAGAGGATCTTCACGCATAAACGTCTGATAACAAAAGCTGTCGCAAAAGACTGCGGAAAACCACAGCCTGGCACCCAGGCCTTCACTAGCAAACACAGAAAGTACTTCTCCAAGGACATCTGCCCAGCAACCTCTGTCCAACCTCAGACTGGCGTCACCCTTGCTATTGTTTCTTGTGGCCAAGGATAATTACCTCAAAACAATTATGTAATCCTCCTCATTTTTCCTTCAAAAACTTTTGTTTTCCTTTACCTCCCTGAATATGCACATAATTTACCATGGCAGGCGTAGCCCCAGGTCAATGCACTATTCCCGAACAAACATCATTTTCTTTCTTTATTTTCTTTTTTTTTTGAGACAGAGACTTGTTCTGTCCCCACGCTGGAGTGCAGTGGTGCTATCACTACAACCTTGAACTCCTGGGCTCACGCGATCCTCCTGCCTCAGCCTCCCGAGTAGCTGGGACTACAAGTGCCACCACGCCCAGCTAATTTTTCTATTTTTTGTAGATACGAGGTCTGGCTCTTGCCCAGGCTGGTCTTGAACTCCTGAGCTCAAGCGATCCTCCCACCTCGGCCTCCCAGAGTGCTGGGATCATAGGCATGAGCCACCACACCCAGCCAACACTTAATTTCATTTGTGAGCCCTGTAGTGGGTAGAATTGTGTCCCCTCAAAAAGATATGTTGAAGTCATAATGGCCCCTCCATCCAATGTACCTGGGAATGTGACCTTCTTAGGAAATAGTGTCATTGCAGATGTGATTAGCTAAGATGAGGTCACACTGGATTAAGGTGACCCCTAGATCCAATGGCTGGTGTCCTTATAAAAAGAGAGAAATCTAGACACAGACGCAGAGACGCACGGGGACAAAGGCCAGACAAAGACAGAGGCAGAGATGGGAGTTCAGCCAAGGACAGCCGGGGACAGCAAGCGACCACCACAGGCTGGAAGAGGCCAGAAAAGACCCTCCGCCCTGAGAGCCTTCTGAGGGAGCCCAGCCCCGCTCACACCTGCATCCTGCCCTCTGGAACTGCATGGAAAATACGTTTCTGTTGTCTTAAGCCACCGAGCTTGTGGTCATTGGTTGCAGTAGTCACAGAAAACAAACGCCAGCTTCTCTCTACCAGGTGGCAGAAAGCAAAGCTCAGCGGACCCCAGGGAATTGGAGAAGTTCACTCTTCCCGCGCCAGGGGTTCTTGCGGATGTGAGAGTAGGGACAGCTGGGGGCAGCTGGCCCTTGAGTGAACCCCAGACCAGCCAGCATCTTCAGAGGGTCGCTGTCCTGCCTGCCTCTTGGTTATTCAGTCACTAAGGCCCTCCTACCCACAGCTTGTCCCTCTGCGGGTGGGCAGTGATGGGGGGGAGTTGAAAACTGTTACCACCTCCCTGCTGTTCCAAGAGCCCAAAGAAGTCACTCCACGGCTGCCCTGTTTCCTGGGCTCTCCCCAGAGTCCTCTGCCTGGCCCACGAGGAACACAGGGAACCCTCAGCCTCGGGGTCGGGGCTGAGAACCTTTTCCAATCTCCCTCCTATCTTCTCCTTGAGTTTTTTTGATGTTTTCTTTTTTAAACAAAAATTCCAAGGCTGGGCCTGGTTGCTCACGCCTGTAATCCCGGCACTTTGGGAGACTGAGGCGGGAAGATCGCTGGAGGCCAACAGTTCTAGACCAGCCTGGGCAACATAGCCAGACCCCATCTCTACAAGAAATAAATTTAAATAATTAGCCAGGTGTGGTGGTGGCCTGTGCCTGTAGTCCCAGCGGGAGACTGAGGCGGGAGGATCGCTTGAGCGCAGGTGTTGCAGGTTGCGGTGAGCTATAATAGTGCCACTGCACTCCTGTCTGGGCAATAAGACCATAACTCTAAAAAAAATTTTTTTTTAAATAAAGAAAAATTCCGAAGCTTTTGGAATGCAAAAGTCTTTTCTCTCAAACCTTCCTCCAGCCCTTGAGTTTCCAAGTAAACTGTAGCCACTCCAAAGCCAAGAACAGGAAGGAGCTCTTGGCCTCCCCTGCCGTCTGCTGTGTCATCCATCTCCCCCGCAGGGCGCGAGGGAGGCGGCTTCTCTGCCGGCCAGGCTGGAGGAGCCAGGCACAGCCAAAGGAGGAACCGAGGAACCAAGGGTGAAAACCTACCAATGAAAGCACCAAATGTCACCCCAACCCCACCTGCAGCGGGGCCTATAACAAGTAGAAATGCAACGACCGCTAACAAGCTCACGATTTCCACATGGAGCCAGAATTTCTCTGAGAACCTCAGATCAGCACCGTCCACAGGGACTTTCCGTGATGACGGAACATTCTAGATCTTTGCTGTCCAGGCCGATGACCACCCCCCAGACACATGTAAGGACTGAGCACTTGACATGCGGCCAGTGCACCTAAGGGATGGAATTTTAAATTTTATCTCATCGTCATTAATGTTCATTTAAATAGCCACATGTGCCTCGTGGGTACCCTGTGTGACAACACAGCCTTGGATAGAGGGATGTCCCTATAGCCAGGGACAGGGAAAGAGCAAAGTGCACAGAGGAAGGCAGTTAGCAGGCCAGACCATAAATAAAAACACACTTCAATTAAGGGCCCGGAGCGGCCGCAAAACCCACGTTGATACGTGTTTACATTATAACCTCCCCCGGGTTACTCATCCCACACTTAAAGCCTCCAGCTCCCACCAGTAAAAAGGGTGGAACAGGGGAAACTGAGGAAGAGTTCTCAGGCCGGGTTGGGATCCCAAGTCATGAGACCTCCCCGGGTGCTGGTGTCTCACTGCAAGGTCACAGAACAGAGGGGACACTTCTCTGGAGGAAGAATCCTGACAGCATTCTATGAATTTTGAATGCAGCAGGGTTTAGAGCCATCTTTGTGGGAGGCTCCTGCCACAGGAGCCACTGAGATTACAAGATTAGCTGCAATCCAAACCACACTGGGAGGGAGAAAAAAAAAAATAAGAAAGGGAGATACAGGGAAGGGAGTCCTGGGAGGCCTGGCTGAGTGGAGAGTTCTGAGCAGAGAGCTCAGAGTGAAGGAGCCAGCTAGTGGCTGCCCAAGGGAGACTGTCCCAGACAGAGGGGACAGCCAGTGCAAAGGTCCTGGGGCAGGCAGACACTCAACCTCTCACTCCAGAAGTCTGGACGGACCCCTTCATATTTCAAATAGGAATTTTGAACCAGCCAAAAGAGAACGTTTGTTTTGTTTTGTTTTAGAGACAGGGTCTGCCTCTGTCACCCAGGCTGGAGTGCAGTGCGTCATCATAGCTCACTGCAGTCTCAAACTCCTTGGGCTCAAGCCATCCTCCCGCCTCAGCCTCCCAAGTAGCTGGGTCTACAGGCATGCGCCACCATGCCTGACTAATTTTTTCTATTTTTGTAGAGACGGGTCTTGCTATGTTGCCCCACTGGTCTCAAACTCCTGGCCTCAGGCAATCCTCCTGCCTCCACCTCCCAAAGTGCTGGGATTACTGGCATGAGCCACTGCACCTGGCCAGAAACAACTGAATCTCCACCACCCACACACAGGTTTCCCTCCCTCAGTAAGGACCCCTGCACTGCCTGTCCCAGGTGTCTCTCTGGCGTCACCCCAGGCCTCCCTGGCTGCCAAGCTCTGCAGCCAGAATCATTGCTCTCCCGACCCTGGCCTTGAACCTAGCGATGCTGTGACTTCACTGTCCTTGTGCTGGCTCTCAGGTCCTTTGTCACAGGGCTGGGAGGAGAGTTGGAAAAATTCACTGATGAATTAATTGCGTAGCCCCAGCTGGGCTCCCAGGAAGCGCTGGATCCCGGGAATCAGTAAGTTCTCTGCAGAAAGGGGGCCTGAAGCTCCCTTTGCATTGCACGTTATTCAATAGGGAGGAAAAACGTCATTCGCCCATCTCTAAGAACTGGGGTGAGAGGGCCAAAGACCCCAAAAATGATCAGACTCCATAACCAAGGCAACTACTCGCCGCCTATCCTCTGGCCTCCCAAGGCCCACGCCCTCCTACATTTCCCTGACCCTGCTGGGACTCCGCCCCCCGCCCAAATTGCGTCTGGCTAGCTCTGCGCGCCACCTTCCAGGCAGCGGGACCGCAAGGGTTAAGCGGAGGCTCTGGGGCTCGCTGAGTGACAGCGCGGCCGGCGGCCTGGGCGAGCCGACCAATCAGCGACGGCGAGGCTGGCCCACGTGGGCTAGCGGCCTCGCGATTGGCTAGCGCCGCCCACCGCCGCCCGCGGAGCCCGAGCCCACGTGCAGCTGCAGTGCGCTCATTGAGCGGCTTCGCGGTGCAGGTGGCGGCTGGGCGGGGCCGGGGGCGGGGCCGGGCCGGGGCCCGACGGGTCAAAGGCCCCCAGTGCGGGTGGGGGATGAGGAGGCTTTTCCTCTTGGCTTGAACTTGGCTGACTTGTCTGCAGTGTCCTTCTGCATCCTGGGGGACGTGAGTTGTCCCCTTCCTCAGAGGGAGCTCCAGGGTTCCCGGCCCGGGGAGGGGGCTGGAGGGGCGTCGGGGGCAGAACTGAAGTCAGGCAGGAGCTTGGTGCTGCAGCAGTGGTGGGGGTGGAGGGAGGTCTCTCCTCCTGTCTGCTAAATGACCCCAGTCACCTGGCTAACTCTTACTCATCCCTCAAAACCCCTTTCTAATGGCCCAGTTCGCACGGTGAGGTCTGGGGAGCACGGTTCAGGCCCTCTGGGTCCCCACCATTAATCAGGGCAGGTAGAGGTGTAGAAGGAGGAATCTAGGACATCGGGTGGGTAGGGTTGGCTCTGTCCCTGGCAGTGCTCTATCCTCAAGACCTGCTATCTCCTTGTTATTTTTTTAGGGTCTCCGGCTAAAGTCCTAGGGGCTGCTGCCTGAAGATGACTTCTATGGACCAAACCAGCCCCAGGGCTACCCTCAAAGGAACTTCGGTTAGGAGGGCATGGGGTGGCACTACCCTGGGGAGAGCCCAAGGTCCAATCCACTTCTGTTCCCTTCTGATCTTGTATCCACCTGTGACCTGGGCAAGCACGGGCCAGGCCTTGCAGCTGGACGCAGTAGCCCATCACGGCCACACTCAAGCACAGGTGCCAAATCACAGCTCACTGCAGCCTCCTAGTCCTGGGCTCAAGTGATCCTCTTGCTGCAGCCTCCTGAGTAGCTGAGACTACAGGGACGCACCACCATGCCCAGCTAATTTTTTCATTTTTTTTTTTAAGAGAAAAATTTATTTTTTGAATATTTTAGACTTCAGCTCAACATGCAAAATGAAAGATACTCCTTAAGCACCTCAATAACAAGAGAGAAAGCAAATTGTGATTTTAGGAGGTCCCACCTTATCCCATCCCTTCGCGCTGTGCCAAAACTCTGGCTGAGATGGAGACCCGGGGCTTGGATGTTTGGGGGGTGGGGGGGCTGTAGGTTTTATTAATCTCTTCTTCGACCCTTCCAGCCTCTTCCTGGGATTTCTGCCTCCAAGAGCTCCCCAGCCTCCAGTTCCCAGGGCCTCCTCCACCAGGTCAAACAGTTCTCCAGGTGAGGGTGATTCCCAGGGCTGGCGTCCCCAGGGCGGGAAGGAATCCCACCTGGTCCCTCTCCTTGGGGCCCTGTGGGTGAGTGGTCTAGAAGCCCCCGCCCCGGGCCCAGTGATCGCCACCCACACCGAAACCGGAACCGAAAGGACAGCCCAGTAATACCGATCCTGGCTTGGATTCAAAATTTCAGTTTTCTTGTTTAGCATATATTTGTTTACGTTCAATTTTATCGGTGAAAATACTGCATTAAAATCTTAACTGAACTTTTTTTTTGGACGCTGCTGCTTTAACACATTGACGGCCACGCTAGAAAAAAAAATTGCCCCCGTCCCTGGGGCCACGGTGTTTTATTAGGAAAATAGAATAAAACCTTGGAAAACAAAACGATCCTTTCTCGTTTAATGAAAAATTTGTTACTGTTTGTTGTTTTCTGTGCATACGTTATATGCACCTTGAAAAATAGTTCAGGCGGCTTCCAAGGTGAAGAAAGGTGTGAGTTACATATGCTTCGCGAGGCCCCGGGCTCAAAACTAGCGTGAGTTAGATACAACTCACGTGACAGTCAATGTGTTAAATTCGGCTCCTAAAGCAAGTCCTCACCCACGTTGGATCCTGAGGCCACAGGTCTTCCAGCTCCTCTCTCTGCCCCTTCAGGTGTCCCCC
>NW_012147964.1:2979864-2981952 GCF_000956105.1 Propithecus coquereli
GGAACATTCTAGATCTTTGCTGTCCAGGCCGATGACCACCCCCCAGACACATGTAAGGACTGAGCACTTGACATGCGGCCAGTGCACCTAAGGGATGGAATTTTAAATTTTATCTCATCGTCATTAATGTTCATTTAAATAGCCACATGTGCCTCGTGGGTACCCTGTGTGACAACACAGCCTTGGATAGAGGGATGTCCCTACAGCCAGGGACAGGGAAAGAGCAAAGTGCACAGAGGAAGGCAGTTAGCAGGCCAGACCATAAATAAAAACACACTTCAATTAAGGGCCCGGAGCGGCCGCAAAACCCACGTTGATACGTGTTTACATTATAACCTCCCCCGGGTTACTCATCCCACACTTAAACCCTCCAGCTCCCACCAGTAAAAAGGGTGGAACAGGGGAAACTGAGGAAGAGTTCTCAGGCCGGGTTGGGATCCCAAGTCATGAGACCTCCCCGGGTGCTGGTGTCTCACTGCAAGGTCACAGAACAGAGGGGACACTTCTCTGGAGGAAGAATCCTGACAGCATTCTATGAATTTTGAATGCAGCAGGGTTTAGAGCCATCTTTGTGGGAGGCTCCTGCCACAGGAGCCACTGAGATTACAAGATTAGCTGCAATCCAAACCACACTGGGAGGGAGAAAAAAAAAAATAAGAAAGGGAGATACAGGGAAGGGAGTCCTGGGAGGCCTGGCTGAGTGGAGAGTTCTGAGCAGAGAGCTCAGAGTGAAGGAGCCAGCTAGTGGCTGCCCAAGGGAGACTGTCCCAGACAGAGGGGACAGCCAGTGCAAAGGTCCTGGGGCAGGCAGACACTCAACCTCTCACTCCAGAAGTCTGGACTGACCCCTTCATATTTCAAATAGGAATTTTGAACCAGCCAAAAGAGAACGTTTGTTTTGTTTTGTTTTAGAGACAGGGTCTGCCTCTGTCACCCAGGCTGGAGTGCAGTGCGTCATCATAGCTCACTGCAGTCTCAAACTCCTTGGGCTCAAGCCATCCTCCCGCCTCAGCCTCCCAAGTAGCTGGGTCTACAGGCATGCGCCACCATGCCTGACTAATTTTTTCTATTTTTGTAGAGACGGGTCTTGCTATGTTGCCCTGCTGGTCTCAAACTCCTGGCCTCAGGCAATCCTCCTGCCTCCACCTCCCAAAGTGCTGGGATTACTGGCATGAGCCACTGCACCTGGCCAGAAACAGAACTGAATCTCCACCACCCACACACAGGTTTCCCTCCCTCAGTAAGGACCCCTGCACTGCCTGTCCCAGGTGTCTCTCTGGCGTCACCCCAGGCCTCCCTGGCTGCCAAGCTCTGCAGCCAGAATCATTGCTCTCCCGACCCTGGCCTTGAACCTAGCGATGCTGTGACTTCACTGTCCTTGTGCTGGCTCTCAGGTCCTTTGTCACAGGGCTGGGAGGAGAGTTGGAAAAATTCACTGATGAATTAATTGCGTAGCCCCAGCTGGGCTCCCAGGAAGCGCTGGATCCCGGGAATCAGTAAGTTCTCTGCAGAAAGGGGGCCTGAAGCTCCCTTTGCATTGCACGTTATTCAATAGGGAGGAAAAACGTCATTCGCCCATCTCTAAGAATTGGGGTGAGAGGGCCAAAGACCCCAAAAATGATCAGACTCCATAACCAAGGCAACTACTCGCCGCCTATCCCTCCCCAAGTCCCACCCTCTGGCCTCCCAAGGCCCACGCCCTCCTACATTTCCCTGACCCTGCTGGGACTCCGCCCCCCGCCCAAATTGCGTCTGGCTAGCTCTGCGCGCCACCTTCCAGGCAGCGGGACCGCAAGGGTTAAGCGGAGGCTCTGGGGCTCGCTGAGTGACAGCGCGGCCGGCGGCCTGGGCGAGCCGACCAATCAGCGACGGCGAGGCTGGCCCACGTGGGCTAGCGGCCTCGCGATTGGCTAGCGCCGCCCACCGCCGCCCGCGGAGCCCGAGCCCACGTGCAGCTGCCGTGCGCTCATTGAGCGGCTTCGCGGTGCAGGTGGCGGCTGGGCGGGGCCGGGGGCGGGGCCGGGCCGGGGCCCGACGGGTCAAAGGCCCCCAGTGCGGGTGGGGGATGAGGAGGCTTTTCCTCTTGGC
>NW_012147964.1:2983197-3013642 GCF_000956105.1 Propithecus coquereli
CAGTTCTCCAGGTGAGGGTGATTCCCAGGGCTGGCGTCCCCAGGGCGGGAAGGAATCCCACCTGGTCCCTCTCCTTGGGGCCCTGTGGGTGAGTGGTCTAGAAGCCCCCACCCCGGGCCCAGTGATCGCCACCCACACCGAAACCGGAACCGAAAGGACAGCCCAGTAATACCGATCCTGGCTTGGATTCAAAATTTCAGTTTTCTTGTTTAGCATATATTTGTTTACGTTCAATTTTATCGGTGAAAATACTGCATTAAAATCTTAACTGAACTTTTTTTTTTGGACGCTGCTGCTTTAACACATTGACGGCCACGCTAGAAAAAAAAATTGCCCCTACCCCTGGGGCCACGGTGTTTTATTAGGAAAATAGAATAAAACCTTGGAAAACAAAACGATCCTTTCTCGTTTAATGAAAAATTTGTTACTGTTTGTTGTTTTCTGTGCATACGTTATATGCACCTTGAAAAATAGTTCAGGCGGCTTCCAAGGTGAAGAAAGGTGTGAGTTACATATGCTTCGCGAGGCCCCGGGCTCAAAACTAGCGTGAGTTAGATACAACTCACGTGACGGTCAATGTGTTAAATTCGGCTCCTAAAGCAAGTCCTCACCCACGTTGGATCCTGAGGCCACAGGTCTTCCAGCTCCTCTCTCTGCCCCTTCAGGTGTCCCCCACATTTGGCTGCAAAGCTGGAGAGAATTTGTTACTCGGTAAGCCAGACCCAGGCAGCCCCTACCCAGAGGGACAAGCTGGGGACACCCCCTCCTCTAGCTCTGTTTATTTACTCTGAGCAAGTGAGTTAACACATCGGACCAAGCTGCTTAACTGGTACTACCCTGGCCTCAAAACCTAGAAATTCCACATAAAGTGGGTGCGCATCCGGGCCATAGTTGGTTGTTCAGGGATACGGCAGAGGGTGAAGTCCCTGCCCACTCTAGTGTGGTGCTGTCTTCTAGAACTCTCTGGGAGTTTTCTTTTTAAGAGTCAGGGTCTTGCTCTGTCACCCAGGCTGGAGTGCAATGATGCGATCACAGCTCACTGCAGCCTCGAACTCCTGGGCTCCAGCGATCCTCCTGCCTCAGTCTCCCAAGTAGCTGGGACTATACGTGGCTGTATTTTCTATTTTTTGTATAGATGGGGTCTCACTATATTGCCCAGGCTGGTCTCAAACTCCCCGCAGGCCTCTAGCAATCCTCCCGCCTCAGCTTCCCAAAGTGCAGGGATTACAGGTGTGAGCCACCATGCCCGGCCTTGGGACGCTCTGTATCTAGAGTGTCTAATGTTGTACCCACAAGCCACAGGAAGCTATTGAGCACTTGCAAATGCAGTTTGTGTGACTAAGAAACTGAATTTTTGACTTAAACAGCCACACCTGGCTCTCATGCCTGCCTCCCTGAACAGGGCAGTTTTAAGGGGAAGAGGGAGAGGAGTGAATAGGGAAACAAGGTTCACAAAAACCATCGACGGTGCTCGCATCAGCAGCACATATACTGAAATTGGAACGATGCAGAGAAGATTAGCATGGCCTTGCACAGGAATTTCAATAAAAAAAAAAAAACATCGAGGAAGTGTAAGGTGATGGGAAAGAAAATATGTAAAAGGACTTTTTGGAGGCAGGGCAGCCAGGGAGGTCTTAGCAGCAGAGGTGATGTTCAGGGGTGATAGTTAGAGCCGGCCCTGGGGAGAATGGGGAAGGGTGTCCACAGCCCGTGCAAAGGCCCTGGGGCAGGACCATGCCTGGCATGTGGGAAGCCCAGCAAGGAAGCCTGTGTGGCTGTAGCAGAGGGAGCAGGGAGAGAGAGGGAGGAGGGGAGGACAGGGAGGGGACGGGGCATGTCGTGTACAGGACCTGGTGGGCCGCAGGGAGGATGTGACCTTCACCCTATGTCAGGAATGGAATCCAAAGAGCTTCCAAATTAGTTCCTCCTGTGAGCAAGGTAAGTGCTCTGCCATGTAAGAGCAGAGACCAGAGAGGTGCAGAGGCTTGGCCAGGGTCACACAGCATTCAAACCCTGACTCTCACCTGCGCTGGGGACCGCCTCCCAGTGTGATTGTGATTGTCCCTTTGCAGCTGCAGAGGGTGCAGGAGGATCTTGAAGGCCAACAAAAGCAGGTGAGCTCCCGGGCTTGGGGACGGCTGGGGATGAGAGAGGGAAGAAGGGACAGGCAGGTTGTGCAGGGCCTGGGGGAGGACTTGGGCTTTGACCCTGAGGGAGGTGGGAGCCATGGAGGGTTGTGGGCAGAGAGGGCACGGGCCCTGACTTGGAACTCCCTGTGTGATATTAGTGGCCCCTCCTCCCACATCTTGGGGGCACGGGGAGGCAGGGCCGTCTCCTGTCCTCTCTCTCTGTCTCTCCCGGAAGTCGGGCTGGGCCAGGCCTGCTCCTGGGTCCCTGTGTGGCCTGGGTGACCGTCCGCAGGTCAGCAGCTTCAGACAGGGACGGCCTGTGCTTTGCCAGTCTGTGGTCCTCCCTGCGTCCGAGAGTTGTCAAGGACCCAGATCACGCGGGAGCCGGGACGGGTGCAGGGCAGGCTCCCACCTGCCAGCCCAGGGCGCCCGGCCCAGGCTGAAGTATGTCTTCCACCCCTGTCTGTCCTCCTGCCACCTGGCCCTTTCTCCTGGGCGCTGGCAGGACTTTCTGGCTGTGCCAGATGTACCTGGCAGAGGCCCAGGGCCGTGTCTGCAACTTAGCGGGCAGGGGGGCCAGGAAGCAGCCCGAACATGGTTATTCATTCAACAGATACTTATCCTCGCCTGCTTGCCAGATACTGTTGTAGAAGCCAGGGAAATAGCAGAGGGGACACAGACAGGGCTCGCTGCCCTGGGGGTGAGCGGAGCCTGGTAAACAGAGTGAGGTGGTGAAGACCAGGCCGGGGAGGGGGCGGAAGACATCAGCCTCATGGGGATTGTGTGGGGAGGGGGGCAGGGGTTGCAGTTCAGGTCGGTGGGGAAGGCTTGCTGAGAAGGTGACATCTGAGTGATCGATTGAAGGAAATTGGAGAGAGGAAGTGTGGCTGTCGGGCTGGGACAGGGGAGGTTATTTCGGGTACAGGGCACAGCCCGTGCAAAGGCCCTGGGGCAGGATCATGCCTGGTTTGTCGGAGGCACAGCGAGGAGGCCCATGTGGCTGGAGCAGAGTGAGGAGGGGAGAGAGGGAGGAGGGGAGGGCAGCAGAGAGGGGACAGGGCAGATTGTGCAGGGTCTGGTGGGTGGCGAGGAGGACTTGGGCTTTGCCCCTGAGGGAGGTAGGAGCCATGGAGGGCTGTGGGCAGAGGAGGACAGGGCCCTGACTCGGGTGCTCACGGGCGCCCCCTGACTGCTACAGGGAGGGCAGACAGATGGGATGGGGGGTGAGGGCAGAAAGCAGGGACCAGTCAGGACCGGGCAGGTGTGGGATGCTGGTGGCTTCATGAATTGCGGACCCAAGTACCAGCAGGCGGGGGCAGGGGGGGAGAAGCCCACGCGGAGCCCCTCCGTTGCTGTCCCCACGCAGGAGGGTCCCCACCCAGCAGGCCCCTCACGGGGTCCAGGCCAGACCACTTCCTCCTCCCCGCCCCTCCGCTTCCAGCTCCTGGTTTTCGCAGCCTCCTGCCCGCGCTGTTGAAATCCGCATCCCAGCAGCCGCCTGCACGCGGGCCGGGCCGGCTCCCCAGGGAGGGCGGCAGGCAGGCAGGAGGGAGCCGCTTCTCCTGCTGAGCGCATTAAAGTGCCGGTAAATTGCGCATTAACGAGCCGGGGTGAATTGGAGAGGGCTCCCCCGGGCTCTGTGCACGGCGGGCTGGAGAATCTATCACCCGCTGCCCCAGGAGGCAGCAGCCCTGGGCTCCCAGGGACGGTCCCGCCTCCCTGCCCCTCCCTCCTCGCCCTGCGCAGGGGACACACAGGTAGCCGGTGTGTGCAGACACACAAAACGCAGATCCGGACACTCAGCTTCTCCAGTGGTGGCCGTGATGCCCAACCCCGTGGCCCCTGGGCACCCGAGCCGGACCCGGCCCAAGCTCACACGTGCTGGGACATGACTCACACCCTCCCGCTCTCAAGGCAAAAGAAAATGGAAAATAAACTCAGTGCTCTTTTTATATGAGTTGCACGTTGGAAGGACAGTGTAGACCTATCGGATGGAATGAAATACATCTAGAGTTCGTGTCACCAAGTTCCTAATACCTTGAACGTGGCCGTTACGACGCTGTACGTGTGCGATTCGCTTCCGTGCACGACTCCAGTTATACTCGTGTTGGATCGTGCGGGTCTAGATTTTAGTCTGTTTGGGAAAGTGTAAGTCTGGAATTGGTAGTGGTCATGTGGCTTTTTAAAAAACACACCATGAAGTGACTGTCTCCCAGGGTTCCCCGGACCGTCCTGTCGCGATTTCTTTTTCCCAGTAGGTGATTCTCGGTTTCTTTAGTGTCTATCCAAGGTTTGTTTAAGCAAATTAAAATATCTTTTCACACAGGGAGGCACGTGTCTACACTGTTTTGCTTCTCAAAGCCATTTCAAGCCAGAGGGTGGTGGCGGTGAGGTTTTCACTTTGAAACGTCCCCACGAGAACAGCTGGGATTTGAACCTAGCTGTGTCTTGATGGTGACCAGCCATCAGGGTCAGGTGTGTGTGTCACCAGCCACCGAGGCCGGCTTCCGGCTGTATTGAGAACTCGATTTACACAGCAGGGCGTTTAATCTGGCCCAAAACCTCCGTTCAGGGCGGGCGCTATGGCCCCATTTTACAGATGGGGAAGGTGGCGCCAGCATTGCGGACGCCCCTGCACTAACCTTGAACTGTTCTACCACCCGCCCTCTAGATAGGAAACATCTTGCAGATCGTGCAGAGCTGTGGCGAACCCCAGGGGTTCCCGTCCATGGGGGTAGGTTTCTGGGTCCTCGAGGGGTGGAGGTGCCCCCGTCCGGGCTTGGGTGAAGGGTACATCCTTGTGTGCGTCACCGCCCCTGTGCCTGCCGTACCAGGTGGCCCAGATCGCCCCTGCTGAGCCCAGTGGCCCTGATGTTCCCCCCCACCTGGAGGCCAAGACCCCGCAGGAGCAGAACTTCACAGAGGTCCTGGCCACGAGGTCATCTGACTGGCTCTGGTGGCCCTTCGGAGCAGGAGCCCAGCAGGAGACTCAGCCGTCCTGGGACTGTCGGCCCCGGTTTTGGCAAGATATTCTGACGGAGCAACTCTGGCAGATTTTTGCTGGTGTCCCCACCGAGTCCAAAGACCTGGGACACGAACGTGAGTCTCCCTTGGGGTGAGGGAGAAGGGGGGCGTCTCAGGCTGGGTCCCAGGGGGCTGCAGAGTGAACCCGACTGTGCTGTCTCCCCATCCCCCTCCACCTCTCCCGTTGCCATAGTGACAGAGCAGGCGCCAGGGCTGGTGAGTACATACATGTGGCTGTACCCAGGTTGGGGGCATCTGGGCTGGGTGGCTGTCCTGGTTGGGCTCCTTGACCTCAGGGCATGGGGCTTCCTGTGGGACCTGTCCACCTCCTCCACCCTCGTCCTGCCTCCTGCCTTGTCTCTTGAGTCCCCAAGGAGGACCCGGGTGAGACAGAGACTGTTAGAACAGCCCGGAGTCTGCAGCCTGGGGCTGCCAGGACCCTGCTCCGAGACTTTCCGCAACTCTGCCTAGACGAGGAGGAGACAGGACCCGGCAGTGGGGACGAGCCCCCTCCCGCCCCACCCCAGGGCATAGCCTGGGCACCCCTGAGGTTTTCTGGTTTTAATGCCCTGGGCAGCTTAAGCTGCTCTGACCAGAATCTCCCATTCCCCACGGGCAGGAAAGCGAGGCCCAGGGTCCATGTGAGTCGGAAGCAGAGCCGGGTACGGAAGACACCTCGACTCACCGCGGTAGGAAGCGGCTGGCTCCAGCCTGGGGCGGGGGGTGCAGCCTGCCCTGGGGGGCCAGTGCCAGCTGCTTAGGTCCCCTTGTTTCTGCCCAGCTCCTGGACGGCCCAAGACCTCCGATAGGCCCCCGGACGGGAGCAGAAGCTGGGGTGTGGCCCAGGTGAGACCCAGGCCTGAGCTGGCACGTGTCCCCATCAAGGCTGGCGGGGCAGAGGTAGTGGGGACCGGTGGGGCAGCGGGGGATGGGGGCAGCTGAGATCTCGCCCCCCTGCAGGAGCCTGCTGGGAGACCCTGTTCGTTTCTGAAGCCCATGTAAGTGTCTGCACGGTTTGCTTGGGGGCAGGGGTGGCAGGGAACCCCCACTTCCCTGTACCTCTGTCCCGGGCAGGGAAGAGGACCAGAGGTGTAGGTTTGTCTCACCCGTCTCCCACCACTGCTGCGCTGTCCTGTCCAACCGGGCCCGTGGAGTCCAGCGCTGCCCCTTCCCTGCGTAACCACCCTGGATTCGAGGGATTTGGGGAAGGGGGCGCAGGGCTGTGTTTTCAGATGGCCCCAACCTTATAGTTACAGGCCGAGAAAGCCCATATACGGGGAAAGAGAGGGCTTCCTGGAGGAAGGGGCTTAACAGTTAGGACCCTAAAGGATGAATAGGAGTTTGGCCTCATGTGGCACAGCATTCCGGGCAGAAGGAAGAAATGTGTCTGTGGCAGAGGGGGACTCTTTGGAGGACTGTGGGTAGGATGTTGGATGTTGGGGGGAATGTAGTAGGGAAACAAGGCCTAAGAAGAAAACCCCAATATCTGGTCAAGAACGAAGCCCCTCTGGGGCTGGATTCGTGGCCTCCACCGGGCAGAGGGGCTCACAGGCAGGCCAGTGACCCCAAGGCCTCCCCCCCTCCCCGAGATGCTGGGATCCAGAGGACTTTGAGGACACGTGGAGGAGGCCAGACACCTCGCTGGGGCAATCCAGGCGGCTGGCTGTGCCGCGCCAGCTGGAGGAGATGCGGTCGCTGGAACACGGGGAGTCCGTGCTCGCCGTGGCTGTCAGCAGCTTCACGCGGCACGTGTTTACCTGCAGCAGGGGCGGCGTCAAGGTGTGGAGCCTGACCGGCCAGGTGGCCAAGGACAGGTTCCCCGAGACCCACCTGCCTGTACAGGTGAGAAGTGGCAGCGTGGGCTTCCGGGGGCCGGGCTGGGCTCGCGGAGAGCTCCCTGCTCACGGTGACTCTGCCCACCCCAGACCCCAGGGGCCTACCTGCGCGCCTGCCTGCTCTCGTCCAACGGCAGGACGCTGCTCACGGGCGGCTGCAACCTGGCCGGCGTGAGCGTGTGGGACCTGGCGGCGCCCTCCCTGCGCGTGAAGGACGAGCTGCCCTGCGGGGGTCTCACCTGCCAGGCCCTGGCTGCCAGCGCCGACGACAACCTGGCCTTCAGCGGCTTCAGCAGCGGCACGGTCAGGGTCTGGGACCTGCGGGATCACAGCGTGGTCAGGTGTGGCCTGGGGCAGGGGCCGGGTCCTGTTTCCAGCACCCCGCGACCACTCTCAAAGCCGAAATCCCCTCCCACCTTGAACTTGCATTTGAGAAAGTCGGAGACACAGACTCGGATCTTAGCTGGGCTGTTTCCTTGCAGTGAAGCCATCCTACTTTGTGTCTGCCTCAGTTTCCCCCCACCTGGACACGGTGTGACAGCCCCAAACTCATAGGATTCTCAGAAGGGCAAATTTGTTGTAAAAGCGTAAAACAATAAGTAAATGTTTCCGGGAGTGGATGGCTGACGTGAAATACGGCATCCGGCCCGCCAGCCCTGTTGCCTTGCCCTGTTTGACCGGATTCCCCTAGACCCACTTCGGCGCTAGCGTAGACCGAGGGTGGTGCTATCCCTTTGGCGCCCAGACGTAGTGGTGGTGTTTCCCAGGGCCCGAACCTCAGAGTCTTGGCCTGACCCCCTCCCGATGTCCCTCTGGCCAGGGACTTGCCGGGCTACCCGAACGGAGCCAAGAGCATCGTGGTCAAAGCCCACAACATCTGGACGGGGGGGCTGGACGCCTGTCTGCGGTGCTGGGACCAGCGCATGGGGAAGAAGCCCTTGGAGCACCAATTCGAGTCTCAGGTGCGCAGGCGGGGGTGGGGCCTGCCCGGCTGGGCAGCGGCAAACAAGGTTAGAGAACGAGGTCAGTGCAGGGACTTTTCCTGAGTCTCGGTGACGCTGCAGGAATAGGGGTCGTTAGGAATATTCTCTGCTGTTGCCGAAATAATAGCAAACATTCTTATTTCTGTGTCAGGTGCAAAGTTGAGGGAGGCTTGTGCCCATTTCACAGACCAACACACTGAGGCAGCGGGAGGAAGTTGTTTGGCCCAGGGGCTGCGAAGCTACAAAGTGGCTGGGTAGCCGGCCTCCAAGGGTGGGTCCCTGGGCTCTTGTCTGCCTCCTGGGCCGGGCTGGGACCTGACCAGGTTCCTCCCTGCCACCTGCCCCCCTCTCCCTAGATAATGAGCCTGTCCCACAGCCCCCAGGAAGACTGGGTGCTGCTGGGCCTGGCCAACGGGCAGCAGTGGCTGCAGGACACCCGCGGGGACCAGACACACATGGTGGGGTCCGATGACAGTGCCATCTTGGGCCTCAAGTTTTCCCCCTTTGGTAAGTGGCCGGCAGGGCAGGAAGTCCCCTGTGGCCCCCGCCCCATGTCCCTCTGGAACAACCCAGAGCTCCTCGTTAGCAGACACTGCTCTTGAGGATGCTGTCACAGGGGGGATGCAGGAGGGAGGGTGGGGTGCGACCCTTGGCTGGCGTCCCCATGCCCGGGCGCCTCTGTGTCCTCCCAGGCCGATGGTGGGTGAGCGTTGGCATGGACAACGTCAACATCCACAGCATGCCCGCGGGAATGAAGGTGTTCCAGGTACCGCAGCGGGCTGGGGGTGGGACCCCGGGATTGGCCCTGAGGGGGCCACGTTGAGCTCACCGGTGGCGGTCGGGCTCACTGTGCCCCACCGCCCTCGCAGGTACCCGAGACCTCCCCCGTCATGTGTTGCGATGTGTCTTCCAACAACCGCCTGGTTGTCACGGGCTCCAGGGACCATGCCTCAGTGTACCAGATCACCTACTGAGGGGCCTCCCGCTGCCATCCGACCCCGGCTCCTTTCTTTCTCTCCCCCCCCAAGCCCCCGACGGAGAGTAGTGGTGGAGGCCACGGGAACGGCCTCCACCACATTGCGAGATTGAATCGGTGGTTTGTGGACTCTGATCTTTGTCACGGGTAATAAAGCAAGGAGGAAAAGCAGTGCAGGTGTGTCCTGTCCTCTCAAGAAGGGGGAGACTTCCCGGTCCTGCCCATCTTAGTAAAATTTGGAGGGACTTTGTCCAGCTGGGTGGCTCTGAGCCTTTGAGGCCACGTTCTCGGAGAACCCAGTCAAAGCCACGGACGCCGGCTGTCGGGAGTGGGTCTGCAAGATTCCTGAGACTTGTCCCATCAGACCAACGGGTCTCGACCAGGAGTGATTCTGTCCCCCATGGGACACTGGGTGCTGTCTGAGGACATCTGTGGCTGTCACGACTGGGTTGCGGGGGGGTCCCGGCATGGGGTGGGTGGAGGCAGGGACGCTGCTCAGCACCTGCAGTGCCCAGGATGGCCCCGCCCCAGACAACCATTGGCCCCAGGTCCTGAGCTGACACTGGTTGATGATAGCTCCCCGGTTGGCCACCGACACTAGAAGGGGCCCAGAAAACACCCCTCCCCCTTTGCAGACTAGGAAGGAGCCCGGCCGGCTTCAGCAGGTCTAGTGTCCTCCACCCAGAGCATCGCCCCAGCTCCGTGCGGCGTCTTCAAAAACACCCACCTGGGTGTTTTCAGCAGGAACCTGCCATTTCCCTCCAGCGTGTTCCAGCAACATCCTTGCTGTCCCCATGCACATGGCACCGCCCCGCCCCTGGGATTCCAGAACTGATGGCCACTGCCCTCCCTGCTTCGGGCTTAACTCTCACCTGGAGACCTCGCCCTGCACGACCCAGCTGTCTTGCTATCTGCCAGGCCAGGCTCCCCTCCTCTGAGCCTCCGCACATGCTGTTCCACCCTCTCCAGCACAGTCTCCTCTGGGCCCTCAAATGGCTGTTTCTCATCTACTCAAGCTCCGTGTAGCCGTCATCTCTGCTGGGCGTGATGTTTGCTGAGCACCTCACTGCAGGCCAGGTTCTTGAGCATGGGTGGTCTCTGGGTCTCACAGGAAGTGCAACTGCACCCCTAATAACTCTATCCACCTTATCTCATCCCCCCTTGAATTCACACTGAGTTTTGGGATGATTCTATCCCAGGGCTGGCAGTGAAAGAGATACAGGAAATTTGGGGGCTGGAGTATTTACTTTTGAGGGGGCTGGGTCTCACTCTGTCGCCCAGGCTGGAGTGCAGTGGCACAATCATAGCTCACGGCAGCCTCCAATTCTGGGCTCAAGGGATCCTCCTGCCTCAGCCTCCCGAGTGGCTGGGACTACAGGTGCCACCCTACCCAGCTAAGTTTTCAATTTTGTTAGAGATGGGGTCTCACTATGTTGTCCGGGCTGGTCTTGAACTCCTGGCCTCAAGCAATCCTCCTGCCTCGGCCTCCCAAAGTGCTGGGCTTACAGGCGTGAGTCACCACACCCAGTCTGGGCGAGGGTATTAAAATTGGTGGGCAACCGGTCTCCCCTGCGGTCTCAGACCCTGCAGCTACACATTGAGGTGGGCAACTTCCTGCCCAGGGCCCTGAGTGCCTGTTTGGCTCGAGCCCGCACGCCATCCGGGTACAAGCAAGGCACAAACGTCTGTCGTGTTAAACACTGAGACGGGGGTGCTGTTTGTTACACAGCCGCATCTGAATGGTCGTGCCCGATGCCACTGTCACGGTAGTGGCTGTTTGCACAGATGCGCCTCTGTCATGTAGAACGAACCCTCGTTACCGACGGTCACACAACCCAGCAGCGGCAGCCCCCCAGTAACTGTGCCCGGGACAAGCAATGATCAGTGGCTGTTCGCCCAGCCCAGGCAGCCGGCGGCTGTGATAAATACATTTATTTCCCCGGGGCCCCATGCCCCATACCCAGCAGGGAAGGCGGGAGGCAGCTGGCCGACAGCAGACGGGGCTTAGCGCTTAGACGAGGCTGGGGAGGGAGCTGTTGGGGCCTCTGTCCCGGGTTCCCCGTCCCCCAGGAGTCGGGCTGGGGGTGCCGGAAGAGGGGGTCTCAGTAGACCACCTCATACACGGTGGCCTTCTTGTCGCCCGAGCCTGTCACGATGTATTTGTTATTCCTGGAGATGTCACAGCTCAGGACTGAGGATGACTCCTTGGACTGCCAGGGGGGAGAGGGAAAGAAACGGGAGGAGTGAGGCGAGGCCCCCAAGGAGGGGTGTGTGGTCCAGTCTGGGGCAGAGTCGGACCCGGGAGTGGAGCCAGGACTCTCCTAGCTGGGGGAAGGAGGGTGACGCCTTTTCTAGAGAAAGGAGCTTTGGAGCTGGGGCGCTTCTGCACAGATGTGTTCCTGGGAGGAACAGGGTCGAGGGAACGGAGAGCTGGAACGGAGGCTCTGCTTTTCTGGACAGCTCAGAGAGGGTGTGTACCAGGCATGAGGTCACACAGCACAGGGACCCAGACCACGGGTCAGCAAATTTTGCAAAGGGCCCAAAGTAAGGATTTTAAATAAGTCTATTCACATATTCTACAGGGTTTTTTGGTAACCCCTTAAATATGTAAAAAGCGCTGCACACCCACTAGGATGGGTATAATAAAAACAGTAACAAGTGTCGGTGAGGACGAGGAAGGATTTTAAAAGTGATGAAGCTCTGACACAGACCACAGCGTGGATGGACCCTGGGGACATCGTGCTCAGTGAGAGACGCCAGACACAGAAGGACACATCCTGTGTGATTCCACTCACAGGAGGTCCCTGGAGTCGTCAGATCCACAGAGACAGGAAGCAGGATGGTGGGTGCCAGGGGCTGGGGAGGGGGTGGGGAGTGAGTGTCTCATGGGGACAGAGCGTCAGTTTGGGAAGATGAGAAAGTTCTGGAGGTGGAGGCTGGTGACGGTTGCACGACACTGGGAATGTGTTAACGCCACTGAGCTGTGCACTCACAAATGGTTAAGATGGTCAGTTTTATAACGTTATATGTATTTTAGTAAAACCAAAATATTTTTTGAAAACCAACAGGCTACGGGCAAATGAGGCCCCCGCAAGCCCTGCTGTGGTAGCTGGTGGCGGGGAGGCTTCCGGGACCCCAGGGGAGGGTCAGAGCGGCGGGTGGGTGGGCCTGGGGGACGGGGGCGCTCCCTGCATCTGACCCTGGGGCACCTGGGCACGAGGCGTCCTGCCAGGGCTGGGGGCTGCCGGCTGCTGCGTACCTGGAAAATGCTGGCCCCGTACGGCGTCCTCCAGGCGTTGAGCAGGTTGTCTTTGCCGGTGCTCACGAACCACCGCCCTGGGGAGGGAGGGCAGGGGAAGTTGCAGGAGCGGACACTGTGGCCCAGGGGGAGGTGGGGCAGGCTGGGCTTGGCCTGTCCCTCTCTTTGCAGCCGTCTCTGCCCTCACTGAGGGGACACAAAACCACCTAGAAAGCTGAGGCTCAATTCTTACCCCGCATTTCCCAGGTGGCAAAGTTCAGGCTCTAAGAGGCTCCACCCGGCCGGCAAGAAGCGGGTGGCCCCAGGGCAGGGGGGCTGCCAGATAAGATCCGAGACGCCCAGTTAAGTATGAATCTCAGGCTGGGGAGCAATGGCTCACACCTATAATCCCAGCACTTTGGGAGGCCGAGGTGGGAAGGCTGCTTGAGGCCAGGGGCTTGAGATCAGCCTGGACAGCATAGCAAGACTCTATCTCTATAAAAATTTTTTAAAAATGTTTTTTAGGCCGGGCATGGTGGCTCATGTCTACAAACCTAGCATTCTGGGAGGCCAAGGTGGGAGGATTGCTTGAGCTCAGGAGTTCGAGACCAGCCTGAGCAAGTGCGAGACCCCCGTCTCTACTAAAAATAGAAAAATTAGCTGGGCGTGGTGGTAGCGCCTGTAGTCCCAGCTACTCGGGAGGCTGAGGCAGGAGGATCGCTGGAGCCCAGGAGTTTGAGGTTGCTGCAAGCTAGGCTGACACCACAGCACTCTAGCCCACGCAACAAAGCAAGACTCTGTCTCGAAAAAAATAAAAAAAATATTTTTAGTACAAGTCTATCCCACGCACTCCACACCATGTGGGCCATACTCGTACTAACAAATGATCGGCCTTTTAATGTAAGTATGTCGCACACAATATTTGGGACATACTTACGCTAACGAATCATGTTATTTATCTAAGACTGAAATTGAATCGGGCATCCTGGGTTTTTCTGTTTTTTTTTTTTCTGGGTGGGGGGTGAAGCCCCTAGCCCAGGACCCCGGTCCCCGCCCCCCGGGGGCCGCACCGCAGGACGCGAACTTGAGGGACAGCACGCAGCTCTCGTGCAGGTGCAGCTGGTACTTCTCGGGCTTGCGCACGTGCAGGATCTCCACGTTGCTGCTCTCCATGCCCACGGCCAGCCAGTCCTGGTTGGGGCAGTGGCCCAGGGAGAAGATCTGGGCGGGACAGGGCAGAGATGGGGTCACCAGCCCCTCGACTGGTGGGAGGGCGTGGTGGGGGCCCCAACATTCTCCCACGTCAGCCCCCACGGAGAGAGGCGGCTGGCCAGGGCCCGCGAGCAGCAGGCGACCGCGTGTCGGATCATTAATATTAATCAGAGTCACACAGCACCCCGGGGCCGCGCATCCATTATCTGCTCTGAGCGCACAATGGCGCTGGGGGGAGCCAGGCGGGGACAGTCGCTCCCCTGGAGCAGATGGTAGAAGCTGAGGCAGTGTCGCCTCAAGGTGACAAAGCAACTCCGTGAAGGACCAGGCCCGGGAGCCAGGACCTCTAACCCCAAGGCTGGAACTCTCCCCACGAGCGACACTCCTTTTTGTTTTGATTTGGAAGGACTCCGTGTCCCCACCCCATGTGAAACACAAAGAGGAGCAATGCCCCATCCTGCCCCGAACCTCTCCAAGTCTTAAACTATCAAACACACGCCTGCAGAAACGGCCCTACATCCACAGCAGAGAGAGGACGGGAAGGTTCCACATGTTCTTTCCTGGCCATACAGAAGTGTTCCCGTATAGAGACGGGGGTGGGGGGCACCCAGTAGGATAGGAGATATTCATCCTGGGATCCCCAGAGATGGACTCAGCCCACCTAAGCCTTGGGGACACAAAGTGGACAGCTATGTCCACCCGCACTCCTGACTTCCGTATCAAAGAACTCTTCAAGCCAAAGAGAAGCGCAGGTTGGACGTAAAGAGCCTGGGAACTGGCTTCTCCTGGTTTCAAGGAGGAGGGGCAAACTGGAGATGGGTTTTGAAGGATGTATAGGAGTTCACCAATTAAAGAAAGGAAGGGAAAGGCATTTTGGCCATAGGTACACGGGTCTTCAGGTGTTCCAGGCTGTGGTGTGTGTAAGACTAGCCCATGACATCGTGGCTGACAGGACAAGGAGCTCACATGCTGCCCCAGAAGCAACAGGTTGGTGGTGCCTGAAGGCCTGTCCTTGACGGTCTTTGCCCAGTCTGGAAGAGCCCTGCTCTGCCCAGCCCCTTCACCACGTCCTTTAGCCTAGGCTCGCACAGCACCCTCAACAGGGACCTCTCCGCACCCAGCTCTAACATCAGCCTCCACCTGTCCCCTCTGTGGTGTATGGACGCTCCCCCATAGCTCCCCTGAGTCCTCAGTGGGGCCCCGAGGTTAAGGGCTGGGAGGAGAAACAGCTCTACAAGGAAGACAAAGACATGGGGCAATGGCTAGACAAGACCATGTGGGAAGACGATCTGAGGGTCTTAGTAGCCCCACAGCTTAATAGGAATCAGCTCCTTGGTGTTTCCCTGTGTCTTTGGAGAGTTAAAGGGGACTGTGGATGTGTCTGGAGGACAAAAAAGGAAGGCATCATGGTGGACATGAGTCCTGGCTGCAACTGGGAGGGGGCATCTCTTGGGGAAAGGAAAGGATGCTGGGTTCGTGCAGTTCCACCACCCCACCAGATCTCGAGTGGCACCTGGGAGCTGAAGTCATGCTGCTGCAGCTGGCGGCCCTCCCGCAGGTCCCAGCAGCGCACGGTGTTGTCCAGGCCCCCCGTCCAGAGCCGGGTGCCGTAGTCAGAAATGTCGATGCAGCTGGCACCGTCCGTGTGGCCCTGGAACTGCCTGGAGACAGAAGGGCCCAGGTGTCCATCCTAGAACTGAGGCTGTTCCAGCATCCTCCCGGGTCACTGCTCGGCCCCCACCATGCACAGGGCAGGCGGGGGCTCACTGAGGGTCACAGCGCACCCGCCACCCACCTGACCATGGTCTGGTTCTGCAGGTCCCAGACCACAATGTTGCCATCGCTGCAGCAGGAGAAGCAGACCTTGGCGTCGGGGCTGACCGCCAGGGCGTAGCAAGCGGGGGCAGAGGAGGTCAGCTCGGCCTTGATGCGGGGCGTGGGCGCCGCCAGGTCCCAAATGGACAAGGTGCTGGCCTCGCCGCCCACGATCAGACTCCGGCCATCGGGCAGCAGCTTGCAGGAACGAATATAGTTGTCTCGGTTCTGGGGCCAGGGAGAGAAGCAAGGACTGGGGTTGGTCCCGGGTGAGGTCTCTGGGAGCCTGGCCCAAGGCTGGGTCTCTGGAGCCCAAAGCAGCGCCGACCCTGGTTGGCCTGCAAACCCCACCACTATTTACCTGTAAGCCCCACCCAGGTTGGCCTGCAAGCCCCGCCCCTGGTTGGCCTGTAAGCCCCGCCCAGGTTGGCCTGTAAGCCCCGCCCCTGGTTGGCCTGTAAGCCCCGCCCCTGGTTGGCCTGTAAGCCCCGCCCCCACCTGCCCTCTGCGCCCCGCCCCGCCCTCACCAGGCAGTCGAGCTGGGCCACGGGCGTCTTGGCGCCAGGCTGGCCCACGTCCCACACCTTCACGCAGCCCTTGCCGCCCGTGTACACGTGCTGCGTGGAGCCGCTGATGGTGACGGCGCAGACCACCTCGCCGTGCGCCAGCGTGTGCAGCTGCCGGGCGTGCCGCGGGATGCCCGCGCCCACCAGCGCGTCCGAGGGGAAGGGCACCGGCTGCATCTGCCCGTCGGCGGACACGTGGAAGGAGTAGGCCCTGGACGGGAGGCAGGGGCGTGACCCAGGCCTTGGGGGACAGCCCTCGGCACCCTCACCTGGGAGGGCAGGGAGGGGCCTTCGCCCTGCCTGGTGCCCTCGGATGCGTTTATAGAAGGGTGACAACGTGGTGGCAGGTGACCTGGGACAGTCAGTGCAAAGGCAGAGGGTCTGGGTGGTGGCCCTAAGCAAGCTTAATAAACGTTTGAACTGAGGCCCACGAAGATGGCCTGAGCCTGCGGGAGCCCCAGCCGGCGGTAGCCAGGTAAACCTAAACGCGCTGGAATAAAATGCACTCAGTGTTTCAGTTCCTCAGTTGCGCTGGCCACATTTCAAGTGCTCGAAAGCCACACGCGGCTGGTGGCAACCAGAGCGGACAGCAGCAGGACCTACAACATGCCCGTCACTGCAGAAAGTTCTACTGCTACTCAGGACAGGGTGGTCCTGGGCACTGCGGGTGCTGAGCAGTGTCCCTGCCTCCACCCACCCCATGCCAGGGGCGCCCCCAGTCATGACAACCACAGATGTCCCCAGATATCGCCAGATGGCCCCCGGGGGGCAGAATCTACTACCATCACGGCCCATGTACACCCATCTAGACTTTGCTCTTTGTGTACCCCTGTCTCCAGCCGCTGCTCTGGGAACCCCGATTATCTTACAGAAGAGACTTTCTGGAAGGACAGCGGGGAAGCCCCAACCTCCACCCCACACAATGGAAGCGCTCAAAGGAGACCAGAGACTGGCCCCGTCCCCAGCGAGCCCCGCCCTGGTACTCACGGCTTTCCCCCAGGGATGCTGGGCAGGGAGGAGGAGATGGACGACCCTCGGAGGTGTGGGTGTGATTCAAATGCCATCTGTCAGAATGCCAGAGGGGAGTCATGGGACAGGTGACTCCAGCCCACCCCTGTGATGTCCCACGCTTACCTGTCCCGTGATGCCCTCTGCCATGTCCCTCTCTATCAGCCCCTCCCCACAGAAGCAGAGATGCTCTCTGCTCTGGTACATATGGGAGAGCTGAGGTTTTCACTACAAAGTCTTTGTCAAGGGAATCTTAGAACCCCAGGGTTATCCATCTCCTGCTGAGGCCTGCTCTAGAATAGGGGTCTGCAAACTGCAGCCTCTAGAACAAATCTGGCACACTGCCAGTCCTTGTACATAATCTTCTAGGTCCAGAGCACTCTGCTCTTCATAGGGCTTAATCACAGTTGCTTTTTCCACGGTCACAAGTGCTGATTTGTATTAAGCTTGTGGGGCCACTGAGACCCTCAGATCGTCTTCCTACACACATTTGCTAAGCCAAGGGTCCCTTCCCTTTCTCCATTCCTTTGTCTCTCCTTGTGTAGCTGGTTTCTCCTCCCAGCCCCTAGCCCCCGGACCCTTCTGACACTGCCTGGTCCTCCCACCCTGAGGACTCACCATGGCAGAGCGTCCATACACCACAGAGCTGCTGACCTGGGGGGACAGGTGGAGGCTGACATAGGAGCTGGGCACAGAGAGGTCCCCGTTGAGGGTGCTGTGGGAGCCGAGGCTGAAGGACGTGGTGAAAGGGCTGGACAGAGTCAGAGGGCTCCTCAGGGCTGAGCGGGAAGAGGCAAGGACAGGTCTTCAGACGCCCGGACCCAGATCCTGCCTCCCACTGCCTTGGGCTCTCCTTGGCTCGTCATTCAGAGCTTCTGTGCTCTTGTCCCACATCGGCCATATCGTGGGACGCCACCAGAAACAATATACATGGTTTCTCTGGTTGATATGACTTTCCCTTTCTTTTAGTTGGTGAACTCCTACTCATCCTTCAAAACCCAGACCAAGTGTCCATCACGTTCTCAGGAACATCCTTGAGCCTCACTGCCAACCTCCAGCCTTGCCCACCCTCTACCCTTGCCCCGATTATACAGGGCTGGGAGTTTTGAGGTCTGGGTCTCGTCCTCTGCCACCTGAGAAGTTCCAAGGCCAAGTTCTTTTGGGGTCCCAGAACCAGCACAGGGCCATGAGAAAAGATGAGTATTGTCATACCCCAGATGAGTGATGGGGAAACTGAGACTCAAAGAGGTTGGGTCACTTGCCCAAGGTCACCAGCTGGTGAGTGCCTAAGCCTGGCCGGAAACCCAAACTGTCTGACTACAAAGCTTATTTCTCCAGCGTACTAGGCTGAAGCCCCCAAATAAGTCACCTCCACTCTCTGGGTCTCAGTTCCCCTAACTGTCAGGGTAAGACGATGAGGAAACTAAGCCCAGAGCGAGGCGGCGTCTAGCTAGGGCCAAGGCAGTGAACGCCAGGGCTGGAATCCGAACCTCCCGCCTCCCCAGCCCCTACCTTTTTCTGGAAACCTCCAGAGGTGAGGCCTACACTGGCAGGCGCCAGCAGGCAGGGTGCTCACCGATGCTGTCCGTGGAGGGCGCTGGCTTAGCAGCGAGCTGGCACAGGTGACTGGCGGAGCTGGGCCCGGGGGTGGACGCGTCCTGGGGCGGGGAGGAGTCACAGGACTTGGAGGCAGGGGTGCTGGCGGGAAGGTCGTTCTGCAGAAAAAGGACAGGGCTGAATGCCACCAGGCACCTGCGCCTTGTGGCCCAAGGATCTGGCCAGAAATTGGATGAGAGAGGCCGAGTGCGGTGGCTCATGCCTGTAATCCCAGCACTTTGGGCCGCCAAGGCGGCAGGATCTCTTGAGGCCAGGAGTTCGAGACCAACCTGGGCAACATAGCAAGACCCCATCTCTACAAAAATGTAAAACGTTACCAGGCGTGGTGGTGCACACCTGTAGTCCCAGCTACCTGGGACACTGAGGCAGGAGGATTGTGTGAGCCCAGGAGTTGGAGGCTGCAGTGAGCTGTGATGACACCACTGCACTCCAGCCTGGGCGACACAGCGAGATCCTGTTGCTAAAACCTGTGCTGTTGCAGGTGCACACACTGGGGGAACGGGCCCCACAGCTGACTGCCTGACAACGGGGCATGTGCGTGTCCATACAGGCTGGAATGCCTGGCGGGCGCCTGGCTGGGACGGGCACGCAGGGGGAGCGACGCGCACGCGCTTGCACGCCGAAACGCAGCGACTCGCGCCTCCATCACAGCGCCGGCGCGTGCAAATGCTAAGGCATGCGGTGCGCATGCACGCTGAGGACGGTGGGCGTAAGTGGGGTGTTGCACGCCGTGCAGGGGGCGGGGATCCCCAGGGGACGGCGATGTCCCCTGTAAGAAGGCAACAAGGTTAGAGGCTGTGGAGATCCTTGAGGATGGTGGATGAGAAGCCGTGGGGGACCCCAGAGGGGCACAGTCCCAGGTGCAGAAAGAGCAGCGTATGTGGTGCCATCGTCCCTGTTTTCCACGGCGCAGGGGATGTCAGCCACAGCTGTCCCTCTCCAAGGGGCGACTCCAGGAACTCCAGGAAAGCGGCAGCCTGACCTCCATCTAGGGGACATGCTCTGTCGCCTGGGCTTTATGTCATTCCCTCCTGTCTTCCAAGAAACTTCGCCTCCTTGTCTGGTGTCTGTCTCCTGTCTCCAACGGTGACAGCCCCGCAAGCTCACCCTCAAGAGGGAGTGAGTGGGACAACCACCGTGGGGTCAGGGAGGACGCCTGGGGGGCTGCTCCAGACCAAGGGGAGGGGGGCCCTCCCCCTGGAAAGTCTCCCTGGAGTGGGAGGAGGGCACTTAGGACTGACGGGAGCCCCAACCTCTGGCGGTTGCCATGGCAACCTGCTGGGCGGGGAGGCCTGGAAACCGACATGCTCTCCCCGGCCCTGGGTAAGTGCAGGGGGGAGAGTGGGGATCTGGGGGGGTTGATCTGGGGAGGGGGGAGCCACACACGGAGCTGAATCCGGAATGCCCCGGAGGTGCTTTGTAGACGGCCCCGCACACCTGGCATTAAACTAACCATGGAGGCCCACGGGAACCTGGTTCCTATAGAAATCACCTCCCTTAGGTCAGGCTGGGGCCAGGTGAGTCTCCGCTCACCTCTGGGAGGCCTTAACCCTCGCAGGCCCGGATCGGGCCTCGTTAGTCGGCCGCCCACTCTGGGGTGGGGTTTGTCTCTTGGTTCCCGGTAAGGAGGCTGAGTTGCCTCTGAATATTTATTTAGAGAGCTTCTTTAGGAAGTTGCCTTGTAATATTTACTTAGGCTCAACGAAGTGAGTCCCTGTAGGAGGCCCCCCCAAAAAAAAAAAAAAGAGGAAGTGGCGGACAACGCCAGCCCGGTGTCCCCTGTGGCAGCGTCTGTTTCCAGGCCTCCCAGAGCAATGAAGTGAGTTTCAAGGCCCCCCCCACAGCCCTGCTTCTTACCAGGACGAGGTCCTTGGCTCTGGGAGGCGGTGAGCCCAGGCTGGAGGCCAAGGACGCCGGACTGTCCACGAGGTCCCGGCGGGCGGGCACACAGATGGGCACTTTTCCACAGGGTGTGGTGGCCGGGCTGGGGGGCTCTGAGGGTTGGTCCTGGGTTCGAGGAGGTGACGTTGGGTGGGGATAAAGTGAGAGAGGAAGAAAAAGCCCCTCTCCCTCCTCCTCCCGACGCCCCCTCCAACGTCTAGATGGGGCACCGATGACCCACTCTGTTTTATGAAACTTCCTGGTGCCTCAGTTTACTCATCTGCACAATGGGTTTAATGACAGGATCTAGTCCATAAGCACAAACAGCAACGACTCCATCAGGGCTTGGTTTGGGGGGAAGTGAGGCCAGGGAAGGGGGTGTCACTCCCCTCCCCAACAAGGCACACAGTGACCAGGACTTGAAGCCCCCTCTGTTTCCCTTGTTCTCTGCGCCTATGTTTCCCCACCTGCGCCATGGAGAGGAGGCTGGGGCCTGGGTGTCCCTGGGGGGCATCCCCACTCTTCCCGGCCCCATCACCACCACCCACAGAGAGGGGGCCAGGAACCCCGCTCCCTCTGGGGCCCCCAGTCCAGAAAACCCACCCTCACTCTGTGCCCAGAGTGGGCAGAGGGGGAGGCTGAACCCCTGGACCCACCTCGTCCACCACCAGGTTGTAGTCACTCTTGTCCTCGTCGCTTTCCTGGGGGGACACAGGGAGAGAGCCCTTCCTGTTCACAGCCCTGCCCCCATGCCCCCAACAGGTCCCCAAGGGGAGCACATGCCCGCAGGCCCCGGCGTGTCACTGGGATCCTCAGACGCAGAGAAGGCTGCACGTGCACAGCAATCTCTCCAGGGAGCTCCCAAGCTGGCCCCAGAGAGATTTCCCTAAGACCTATCCCCACCTCTGCTCCACATCCCTCTGTAGCTCCCCATTGCCCTTGGGAGAAAGACCAAGCTCCGACTCCCTTCCCAGATGCACAAAACACCATCCCGGGCACCCAGGCAGGGAGGCAGGAGTGGGACAGGACCCTGCCATGTTGGAACCTCTGCTTTGGCAAGAAACCAAGGGAAGAAAAAAGGTTGCAGCAGGGAAGCCAGATCCGCCCAGCCGGTGGGTTTCCTGCTATGCCCGGTTTTCTCCTTTCCATGAAAACAAGTTGCCGACATTTACAAAATGAGCTCTTGTATGAAAAGAAAGATTTAAGGCTTCTCTGAGAAACAGCAGGACAGGATCAGCCACCACTGAGCCTGCTGGTCAGCTGGGACCAGGTCGGGGCCGCCACTGGAGAGTGGGGAGGGCTGTGGCCTGGCCCCTGGGCTGCCAGCACTTGAGACTACAGGTGTGTGGCAATGTGACCATGGGCGGAGGGGTCCCAGCCCTCTGGAGGGGGTCAGGGAAGGAGGGTTCCTGCAGGAAGACAGCATTTTTGTGCCTTGGTGGAGAAACCGGTTTCTGAGAGGTGGGAGAAAGGAGAAGGGAGGAAAGAAACAGCTGGAACAAAAGCCAGGGTGGGGAAATGGCTGCATGGCCCAGAAGGTGCACAGACGTAGGGCAGCTAAAGTGTTAAACCAGGCACCACAGCATCTCTTCTGATTGGCCAGTGCTCGGAGCAATGGGGAGCTATGGAAGGCTGTGGAGTGAGAGAGTCACAGCCAGAACTGGGCTCTGGAAGGCTGCAAGGGGTTCTGGGAGCTGTTCTAGGCCACGCATGCCCACCCCACCTGCTCCCCACTTACATAAGGGCCTGACAGATCCTTCTCCTCTGCTCTCTCCTTCCCGTTGCCACCGGGGCCACTTGGTTGCTCTTCCTCCACCAGACTCTCAGGGGGCGACGGGGACACACTCTGCAGAGAGACAGGGGCCAGGCGGGAGGAGGGGTCAGGGCCCTGGGCCCCCAGATTGCGTTGTGGTCCAGCCAAGGTATTAGCATCTGTACCTCAAGCTTCCTATCTGGGAAATGGGACCTCCGCAGAGCAACCTCGATGCTACATGCCCCATCTGTGAAATGGGGATAGCGACAGTGCCTACCTCCTGCGGTTGCTGTGCAGACACAACTCGGTGACAGCTGTGGGACAAGCACACAGGGCCCGGCAGGAGCGAGTGCGGACCTGACCGTTACTCCTACACAAACGCACCGTGCACACCCGGCTTTCCTGGCACGACGGATACCAAGGCCGAGTCCTGCTCTGGGGTGGGGCTGTCCCGGGCACTGCAGTGTGCTGAGCGGCATGGCCCGGGCTCTGCCCGCTGGATGCCAGGTGCACACATGCACACACACACCCCCTAAGTCATAAAACCGATAAATGTCCCTGGACAATGCCAAATGTCGCTTGGGACGGGGCAGAACGGCACATTTGAGAACCACCGTTTCTTCTCACGCCCTTCGTCCTCCGGGAATCACACTCTCCCAGGGCGTTCCCTGCAGGTAACTCTGTGTGCATGTGTGTAACATGTTAGCGTGCACGTATGTAACATGTTAACATGCATGTATGTGATGTGTTGGCATGCATGCATGTAACATGTTGCCATGTGTGACGTGTTGGCGTACATGTAACATGTTGCACAAGAGAGAAATCTGCAAAGAGACGCTCCAAATGGACAACAGGGGTCCTTTCAGGGGAGACTAGGATTGCAGAGGTGGGGGACAGGTGTCAGCCCTGGAGACGGGCGAGGAAAGGCACGGTTGTAGGTTGAACAGGGTCCCCCAGATCCCACGTCCACCAGGAACCTCACAGTGACACTCTAGCTGGAAATAGGGTCTTTGCAGGTGCAATGAGCAAGTGAAGATGAAGTCGCACCAGACGAGGGTGGGCCCTAAATCCACCGTGGCGCGATGCAGCTACAAGCCAAGGGACACCAAGCACTGCCAGGGGCCACCAGGCTGGAAGCGGCGAGGAAGGGTCCTGCCCAGGAGGCTGCAGAGGGAGCCCGGCCCTGTGGACTTGGGGCCTCCAGAGAGGCCACAACAGCACTACAACCTGCAACCACTGCAGTTGTTGCGCAGGACACATTAAAAACTATTACCAGTGTTTGCGCTGGGGGCTGCGCGGGGCATGTAGGAGGAACGGAGGCTTTTTTTTTTCTTTGTTCAGTACCTTTTATTCTGTGGGTTCATTGTTTCGTGGCTGGTTTGTTTTCCAGCACATTCTAGAGCACTCAGCATACTGGAGAGTGGTGCTTACGATGTGCCTGGTGCCAACTGGGACGCACTCTTGTGCGACATGTACTGGGATGCTTGGAGACTTGGTGTGACTTTTAAAAATGTAAAATATCTCATTAGTAATTTTTTTTTTTTTTCAGACAGAGTCTCTCTCTGTGTCACCCAGGCTGGAGTGCTGTGCTGTCAGCCTAGGTCACTGCAACCTCAAACTCCTGGGCTCAAGCGATCCTCCTGCCTCAGCCTCCCGAGTAGCTGGGGCTATAGGTGCCACCACCATGCCCGGCTAGTTTTTTCTCCTTTTAGTTGCCTGGCTAATTGTTTCTATTTTTTTTTTAGTAGAGACGGGGGTCTCGCTCTTGCTCAGGCTGGTCTCAAACTCCTGACCTCAAGTGATCCTCCCGCCTCAGCCTCCCAGAGTGCTGGGATTACAGGCATGAGCCACCACACCCGGTCACATTAGTAATTTTTATATTGCTTACAGGTTGAAAGGACAATAGTTTGGATACATTGTGTTAAATAAAATAGACTGTTGAAATTGATTCCACCTGTTGCTTTGAACTTTTTTAATCGAGGCTACTAGAAGATTTAAAATGACATAATGATTGCGTGGATGCTTATACGAGAATGAGTGCCTGATAGAATGACATAAACACACACACGTGCACACACACACACACACACACACATGCACGCACACACAATGAATAAAAGCCTTACGCCTAGGACCAATGTCAGTGTCCTGCATTTGCTACACAGCACGTTACCTGTGGGAGGAGGTGGGGGAAGGGCGCCTGGGGCCGCCCCACCCGCTTGTTTGCGATCTCCCTTGCACCTCTAATTATTTCCAAATTAAAGCACTTTCTGAAAGTCGCACCCAGTTGGCATTCTCTCGCTAGGGGGAAGACTCTCGCAGGTAGCTCCGAGTGGAGGACGCATCAGTGAACCAACAGGAGGACGGGAACAGGGATCCCAAGGGGCGCCTTCGTTTATTGACTTCCCCCAGCAACCCCCCAAAAAGTAGCTCAAGATTGCAAAATGTACATACATCAGACCCCAGCCTTGTGGAAACTGGGCTGGGGGTCTCGTTCTGTGGCCCCATCAGCTCAGAACAACTGACCCCGGCCCAAGGCACTACAAAGCAAGGCTCGGGGGCCCCTGGACTTACCCTGCTCTGGGTTCTCTCCGCTGGCGGGTTGGGGGTGAGGGGAGGAGAGAGAGGAGGAGGAAGAATGAGGCCTTCGGACCCCATGGTGCCAGAGGGGCCAGCCCTCTATGGATTATAAAGCCCCCTGCCCAGGTGGGAACCTCCCCGTCCTTCCAACAGCCTGGCATGTGGGGACTGTCCCTTCCCCACCCGATTCAGATGCCCAGAGAGGGGTAGTGACTTGCCCAAGGACACACAGCCCGTTGGGCACTCGTACTGAGATGAGTTTGGTCCTCCACCCCACCCATGCCACCTGCGATGCCCGCTCACCTCTGGACCCCTCGGCCTCCACTCCGGCTCGGTCCTCCTTGGCGGCCGCCGCCAGCTGTGCCTGGGCGGCCAGCGCTCCGGACAGGGCGAGCAGCCCGGTGGCACTGCCGCCCACCAGCCCGGCCGGGCGGGGGGTGAGGGGGACGGGTGGGGCGTGGTGTGACAGCGGCTGGAGTTGCTGCTGCTGGAGAGGAGGAAGGGTGGGCCGGGGGCGGGCACCCCGCAGCGCCCCTGGCCGGAGGGGTGGACAGCAGGGAGGGGTCTGAGCAAAGAGCGTGCCCTGGGGTTCCAGTGGGGTGCCAGGGACCCGGGAACAGGGTGTCTCCCCACGGCAGGGCGGGAGCCAGGAGGACTCACCCCAATGAGGCTGTTCAGCTCCCCGACAGTCACCTGCTTGGCGCGCTCCACGGCCTGGAGCACCTGCTGCTGATGCTGGGGGCGGGGGTCACAGGGGACAGGCTGCTCTGAGCCCCCATCCGCCCTGGCAACACCCTCGGGGCCTGCCCGCCGCCTGCCCGCCCTCTCCCCGCTGCCCCACGCCGTCCACGTCTGTTCTCGTTCTCCCCCTTCCTCCCTTTCTGCTCTGAATTGTGAAATAAACAAGCTCTCAGAGAAAGGAACGAAAAACCTAAGTGCAGCTAAAACTATTATAATATGAAAGCATGCCGCATCAGGCTCTGTCCCTCGGCACCGTGGACATTTGGGGACAGATCACTCTCAGGGGACTGGGGGGGGCGCGTCCCAGGCACTGCAGGGCGCTGAGCAGCATCCCTGGTCCCCACCCACTCCATGCCAGGAGCACCCCCAGTCGTGACAACCACAGATGTCTCTCCGGGGCAAAACTGCCCCCAGCAGAGAACCGCTATTAGAAATCAGCACCGTGTACCAACCACCCGGACCCAGGAACGGAGATTAGCAGCCTCCAGAAACCCCCTGTGCTCCTCCCATAGCATAACGCCCTCCTTTCCCCACCTCGATGACAATAATTTCTTTGTTTTTCTGTATAATTTCGCCACCTACGACTGCCTTCCTAAATCTGCTTGGATTTGTCCATTTTGAACAGTTTTATGGGCTCGTACTCGGTGTTCTCCTTTGTAACCAGCTTCTTTCACTCGACAGAACAGTTTAAGCTTCGTCCGTGATGTGTGTGGTGGGTGGTTGTCGTGTGTTCGGTTTTTGGGGCCGTAGGACTTTCTGCTGTGGGACAATGCTCTGTCTTTGCTGTTCCACACAGAAGCCACTGGCCACGTGTGGCTCCCGAGCACTTGAAATGTGGCTGGTGCCACGGAGGAACAAAATGTTTAATTGCATGGAATTTCAAGGAATATACATTTAATAAATAGAAGTTTAATTTAATAGATTTAAAGATGAGTTCATATAAATTTAAATGGCCATGCATGGCGGGACGCTCCAACAGGGGAGGGTGGAGCTATAGCGCAACCCGCTGTGTGTACTACGAGGCAGCTGGCACGTCCCTATAGTCAAGGATGGGCACGTGTGCTGTCCCCACCGAGGAGGTGTTGGGACACTGACATGGGGCTCCAGCAGTGGTACACTGCTGTGTGGGTGTACCCTCGATTAGTCTGCAGACTTTTTCTATCAACAGTCAGAGAGTAAAGATTCTCCCTTTGCAGGCCGGAGGGTCTCTGCTGCAGCTACTCAACTCTGCCCTTGCAGCGGGAAAGCTGCTTTAGTTTAGAGGATTCGTACACCAATGGGCATGGCTGTGTGCCAATAAAACTTTATTCACAAAGACAAGTGGAGGGCCGGATTTGGCCCTTGGGTTGTAGTTTGCTACTTCCTGGTCTAGGAGAATGGAGTTGCTGGGGCAGATATGTGCGCTTTTATTCACTGCCTCCAAAAGTCCTTTTAGCCACATTTCTTGTCTTTCTCACTCCGGACCACTTTGTCCCCACTCTTGGTGTCATCAGACACCATCACTCCATTCTGTTGTCTAGACAGGAACTCTCCCCATCCCAAGCTTCCAGAAATCGCAGACTTGGTGGGATCCAAACCAAGTTGGGCATCTCCCCTCTAGTCTTGGTACCCATTGCAGCGAAGGCCCTCCCAGTTTATCCACTCTGAAGTGAAACCTATTCTTATGTCTCTCTGGAGACAGAATGTTCCTGATGGAAACAGGAACATCCAAGCCGGGTGTGGGGGTGCACGCCTGAAGTCCCAGTTACTCAGAAGACTGAGGCGGGAGGATCACCTGAGCCCAGGAGTTTGAGACCAGCCTGGACAACATAGCAAGACCCCATCTCTTTAAAAAAGAGAGAGACAGAGAAAAAGGAAAGAAAGACTTATTTCTTTTTCTTTCTTTCTTTCTTTTGAACAGCCAGTGCAAAGGTCCTGAGGCTGGAAGGAATTTGGGGCATTCTCCCAAGGGCTAAGTTTTTGTTTTGAAGTTTCAATAAAGTGCTCACACTATTATATGTATGTCCTAGTTTTATCTTTTCCACATTGGCAAAAAATACATAACAATTTACCTTTTTAACCATTTCTAAGTGCAGAGCTCAGCGACATCAAGCACATTCACAATGTCATGCAACCATCACCACCCTCCATCTCCAGAACTTTCTCATCTTCCGAAACTGAAGTTCTGTCCCCATGAAACACTCACTCCCCACCTCCTCCCCAGCTCCTGGCACCCACCACTCTACTTCCTGTCTCTGTGGATCTGACGACTCCAGGGACCTCCTGTGAGTGGAATCACACAGTGTCTGTCATTTTGTGATATGTCACCTAGCATAACCTAAGGGTTTGCTTTTACTGGGTGCTGACTCAGCGCCTGGCATCATCTTCAGCACTTTGCACATATTAGCTCATCTAAACCTCGCGCCAACGCTGATAAGGAGACAGACACAGAAAGGCACAGTCCTGCTCAAGGCCACACAGCCCGGATTTAGATCGGGCACCAGCAGGGCATCGGGGGGGGGGGGCAGCTCTACACCTTGATACCAACCAAGGGGGAGAAAAGCCCCCAGTCCTCACGCTCAGCCAACATCTCCCTCCCTCCGTGTGGGGGCTGCAGGACTTTCTGCCCTGAGCAAAGTTCTCTATCTGCGCTGCTGCTACGGCGGACAGTGCCTGCGGCGACCACCCAGACCTCCCCTCTCCATCTCCTTCCGCCATGGCCCACTCACCTCCTGGGTCAGGAAGGGGATGATCTGGGCACAGATACCGCTGAGCCGCTTCACGATCTCCGCCTGGCAGGAAGCAAGAAGAGGCTTGGAGGAGGAGGAGACCCGAATCCCAGGCCCTCGACTCCCAGGCAGGGACCAAGCATTTGCAAAGCTGGGCTGAGGGCTAGGGGACCTGTCGCCCCAAGGGTGCACGGGGGAGGCACTGGACAGCAGAGGGAGGGACTCAGAGCCTGTTTGCCCAGCTGTGTGAGGCCTAGGGTGGCCTGGAGCCCAGAAGACCAGGGCTGAGGTCCTAGGAGTCACAGACACACCACTCGCCAGACACACGCTCGACAGAGATTTGCAGGAAGCCGCCGCACAGATCCAACTCAGACATAGACCACAGACACCCAGGGCTTTGAGGGCAGCATACACGAGCAAGGAGAGAGGGACCCCCATCTGGAGTCCCAGGTCCCAGCACCAGGAGGGCTCCCAGGGCCTGACCCCTGCCCTGTGTCCTCCACTGGGGGGTCTACTGCATGCACCCACGAGTCCACGCCATGCTCTGGGCAGACAAGACCCCTCCTGCCCACATCGGAACCAGCAGAGCCCACCATACACCCAGGCAAGCACGCCAGGGTGGACACCCCCAGCCACCCCACACTCCCAGCCCCCCTTGTTCTTCCCACCCACCCGGAAGCCCCAACACGAAGCTCCTCCCACTAATTCTAATATTCTGATGGACAAAATCTAAGAGTCCGTCAAGCTCACAATCTGGGGAACCTTCTCATCCCCTTAGAAACCATCCATCGGTCTCAGGATCTCGGGGTAAATCTTGGACCACTGGAGTTAACATCAGAACCTTCGGGTCTGTCTCAGAACATTGAGATCACACTCAGAAGCTCGGGGACAGCCTCAGACTGCTGAGGTCGATCTTGGAATGACAGGGTCAGCCTGAACCGTGGGTTCAAATTCAGGGTCTCGAGAACAATCTCCGACACGCCCGGCCAAGCCCGCTGGGATCGATCTCAGAAATGTCAAGAAGCAATGGAATCTCGGGCTCTGTCGCACAACTTCAGACTCTCCGAGACTGTCCCTCCAGCCCCGTCCTGGGACAGAAGTCCCCTCCACAGCCTCCCTGACCTGGCAGCCCAGTCCCTGCTGCCAGCCTTCCCTGGGATAGGGACGCTGTCCCCTGCCTGGTCCCTGCCCACTGGACAGCCCCCGCTGCCAGCCGCTGTCTCTGGAAGTTGAGAATCATTTTCCTCTGATGAGGCTCCAATCTGCCCCCTGTTCCCAAATTAGTCCTCTGGGACGTCTGCGGAAATTACAGGACAAGACCCCTGTTCCCTGGGTCTGCTCTGCCCCACGATGCCCACCCTGGGGCTCCCTACGGCTTCCAGACCCACACCCTCCCCGTGGACACCCCTACCCCCCACCCCGCAGTTACCTGCTTATGCATCTCGATGTTCAGCCCATAGGACATCTCGTAATACTGCAAAGGAAACGCAGTATCAGGGGTCCAAGGCGAGTGTGTGCCTAGCCCTGTGCTGAGCGACACTGGGGTCTTCCGAGAGTCCCCAGGCACAGCAGGACACAGAATCCCCCATGGGGTCCCAGGGGAGGCACACACAGGAGCAAACAGACCTCTGCCTGGAGGGGCCCCTCTGCTGTCCCCAGAGGGGTGAGGCGGGTAGGAGGTACCCAGAGACCCTCGCCCCACCCAGATGTCCACCAGGAGAGGGGACATCCTTGTCTCGGCTCTCAGGCACTGGGAGGGCTTCCCAGACAGCCTGCAATCCCCACGGGCCCAATTTACAGACAGGGAAGAGGAGGCTCAGAGCAGGGGCAGGGACGGACCCCCAGCAAGCCCCCTCCCCACTGCCCCAGCCCTGGCACCGTGACTCTGACCCTCACCATGACATAATGTCGCTGCATCTCCGTCTTCTCACTGGCCAGCTTCTCGCATTCCAGCTTGAGGCTGGGAGGGGAGAGGGCATGGGGGGATCCCACACGCGGCCACATGTAGGCCCGCTTCCCCCCCACTTCCTTCCTAACCTCCCCGTCTCCTGTCCGGGCCAGTCGCTCCCCGCCCCCTCCTGGGCCCCAAATCCCCCGGCACCGACTGTCCCTAGACCCCAGTCCACCTGCGGGTGCACCTGGCGACGTCTGGCCCTGGCCCCCCGGGGAGCCCCCCCCTCGCCCCCGCGCCGGGGGCGCCCAGGTGAACTCGGCCCCTCACCTGTGGTACTGCGCCTGCAGGAACTGGAATTCCTCCTTGATGCGGTCGCAGATCTCCAAGATCGAGAACTTGAAGGGCTGGCCGGACTGCAGCGGGGTCTGGGGGCGGCGGGGACGGGGGGGTCAGGGTCCGAGTTCCCGGACGCGGGGTGGGGGTCC
>NW_012147964.1:3014108-3020873 GCF_000956105.1 Propithecus coquereli
CGCCCCCCCTGCCCGGCCCCGCGCCCCCCGCGCCCGGCCGGGAACCTGGGCCTCCCAGGGATCCACCATGGGCCGGCGGGGAAACTGAGGCCGGCGTCCAATGTGTGCCCCTCCACTGCTCCCGCCCCCCGCCCCCTGGCCCCGCCGGGAACCTGGGCCTTCCGGGGATCCACCATCTGCCGGTGGGGAAACTGAGGCTGGCGTCCAGTCCGCGCCCGTCCCCCCTCCGGAAGGGACAGGATGACCACAGCCAGTAAACACATCAACACCGAGTCTCCCAGCCGTGGGGAGTAGCTTGGCGGGGCGGGGGCCATTCTGGGGTCAGAAATGGCCTTTTTTTCCTGAGCAAGTGACATTGGGCTGGGATTGAAGGGTCAAGAGGAAGCAGCCTTGCCAAGCGCGGGCAGGGAAACCTGCCAGGAAGCGGGGAGCACGTGCGAACACCCCGGGGAGGGACGCAGCCGGTGACAGCTGGCTCCACGGCCTAGCCCAGGGCCTCAGGATTCTCTGCAAAAACTGTCAGGGGTGATGGCACCCGGACAGCTCTGCAGCCTGGCCCGGCACAGAGCAAAGTCCCAGAGCTGCTCTGGGCTGTGTCGCCTCTCAGAGACCCTGCGGGTGCCCAGAAGGCAGGAGCCATGCCCTGCTCCGAATGTTCCCTAGCTCTGCCATCACACCGAAGTCTCTGAGGGCAGTGCTCCATGCCCCAGCAGAGATCACAGACATCCAGGGAGCCTCCCTCATGCTCACCTGGGAGATGGGAAGGTTCTCGTTCCCATCCTGTAGAAGTAAAACCTCAGGGTTGTGTGTGAAGTCAATCAACAAACATGCACTGTGGAACCCTGTGTCAATGTTTGGACCTGTGTTGGTAGGGGAGCGAGTGAAGGGATACAAAAGCCTTTATCGACAGGAAAGGCTTTGTTTTTCAGCCCACAGATATTTCCTGAGCGCTTACTACCTAGCAGGCATCCTTCCCCGCACCTGGAAACACAAGGGTGAGTGGAGAACAGATGGTGGCCCTCTCGGAATCTGTGGGGGATGACCAACAGACCAGGGAGGGCTGCCACCTGGGAACTGGGGAACTCTTTGTGTGGACAGAGGTAGAGTTTAGGGAGCAGTCAGAGATTGATAAGGCACAATCCAACCTCAGGACCTTTGCACTTGCTGTTCCCGCTACCTAGAACGCTGTTCTCTTACTTCTCACCATTCAGGTCTCAGCTCAAATGTCACCTCCTCAGCATGGCCCCCTCTGACCACCCATTTAAGCAGCTTTCGCCATCCACCCTCTTATTTTCAAACACTCCATCCTATTTTCTCTCTCTCTCTCTTGCTAGCTCCTGTTTTGTTTTGTTTTTTTTTTTTACATGAATATGTTTATTCTGAGGTAGTTCAATTCTTGTCTCCCTCACTAAGGCTGTGTAGGGACTGAGCTTGTCTTGGTCCCTGGAGAGCCTGGCATACAGTAAGTGCTCAATACATGAACAGGCAGCGGAGAGAGGAGAAGAAACAGCTGGTCCAGCGAAAACCAGAAATCACTGACTTGGAAATTCTAAGAAACAGGGAGCTCCACGGTTCCACACTGCCAAGGGATCTCGATGCCAGGTTCCTGGCGTTGCGAAGTCCCCTGAGAGGACAACGTGAGTTGCAAACAGCGGCACCCCCTCCTCTCCCCCTTTCCACCCTGTGTCTTCTCCTGGGCCTTCACTGGCCAAAGCTCCTGACTCCTCAAATTCAATGGCTCCTTCTTTTTCCTTCTTATTTTTTGTAGAAATGGGGTCTTGCCATATTGCCCAGTCTGGTCTGGATTACAACTCCTGGACTCAAGCAATCCTCCCAAAGTGCTGGGATTATAGGTGGGAGCCACCGTGCCCAGCCCAGGGGCTCCTTCTGGAACCTCAGAGCAGCTTCACCTCCTCCCTGGTGTGTCCTGCCCTGGCCACCCTCCTTCCTCTCTGTGCACAGGTCTCTGTCCTTCCTTAGCCCGGTCACCTGAATGTCACTGTGGCCCACACCTCTGGCTGTCCAGGCTCTGAGACACCACATCCCCCTGGAGGCTTCAGTGGTCACCTTCATGAGGATGGCTCCAGGCTCTGGCTCCACCCCAGGTTTCCACCCAGAGACCCAGCCCCATGGGTCCAGCCACCAACTGGGCATCTCCCCTAGATGTCCCCAGACCCTCAAGGCTCAGCATTTTCCTTCCCCAGCAGGCCATATACAGCGCGCCTTGACAGTCCAAGCCAGAGTCTCAGCCTGGCCTCCTATCTCCCTGCCACCTGCTGTGCAACCTCCTCCCACCTCCATAGCCCCCTCCCCAGACCAGGGCCAGCCCTCTGTCCTCTCTCCCTCCCGTCTGAGCCACAAGCCACCTCCGTCCTTTGAGCAGACCTTGCTTTTGTGACCTGCAATTCGAGCCTGGCCCTCCTTCACTCAAAACTCTCCCATGGCTCCCTACTGCCCAGGGGACCAATTCTCAGCTCTGCAGGCTGCCATTGGCAGCCCTGCAGATACCAGCCCTGCCAGCTTCACCTCCCTCTGCTGGTCTACACCTGGCTCCCTGCTCCAGCCACGGTGGCCGGATTACCTAATTCCTGTCCTTTCCCACCACCTCTGGGCCTTTTTTTGGGCTGTTACCTCTTTCTGGAATTCCCTCCCTCTCCTTTGCTGCCTGGAGAAAGTGCGCTCCTTCAAGTCACAGCCCCAAAAGACATCTCCTCCAAGTGTCATGCCCCAGCCTCCTGTCTGCCCACGGCACCCCCCAACATTAACACAGGCCGCCTGACGTCGGGAGATAAATGGATATTTATGCTGTAGCCACCTTCTCACTCCGGAAGATGCTGGTGCCCTGGAGAGGACCCAGCCCCAGGCCTCGCCAGGGAGGGGCTCCCAGGGCAGGTGGGAGAGACAGAGCTGAACTCTCACCCCCCAGGGCCACCCAGCCCAAGGTCAGTGCCAGGACAGGAGGTTCCTAAGGCTGAAGGGGCCCAGGGAGGGGACCTGGGGCTCTGCTTGGTGACTCAGAGGTGGCTTCCTGGAGGAGGGATCTTCACTCCCCATTCTTTAGACCCCTCAGCCAGGCACACTCCACAGGAACAGGGCAGATTCAAATCTGTGGATTGCCCGGGAAGCCACAGACCACACACCACACACACACACCACACACACACACACACACACACAGAGGCTCCATCTCGTGGTGGGTGTGATCTGCCAGGAAGGAGGGGCTTTTGCCCTGAGCAGCAGCGGGTGGATTTTGGGGGAGGCTCAGCCCCACAGCAGTCTGAGAGATGCTGGGGGACCCTTGGCAGCCTGTCACTCCATAACTCCCCCAAATGCCACATCCAGCTGGAGCTGGAAGGAAGAAAATAACCCTCCAGGCGTGAGTTACAGCCTGGGCAGAATGGAGCTCAACCCCCCCTATGTCACAGCGAAGACTTTCCCCTTTGCCACCCAGGGTTTCGCATTGCACTTCTCTCTGGGCCTCAGTTTCCCCATCTGCAACTTGCGGGGAGAAGCTGCAAGATGGGGAAAGGAACTTAGCTTCGGGTCTCGCCCCTCCCCCCGTGCAGAGAGGCTCAGCCCCAGGTTCCTGGCTGGGATTTTATGATGTGGATGTGGGTTTTTTTTTTTTCTTTTTTTTCCTTTTTTTTTTTTAAAGGAAAAAGCCGAGAAGCAGCGCTGGGACCTCGGATTGCTCAGACCACCTTAAATCAGCCTCGCCGCCCCAGCTACTGTGGAAATTCCTTTCTCCGCGCTGGTTGGTCGGGCGCGCCAGCCAATCCGCACGAAGCGGTCCCACATGGGTCCGTGACGTCACAATGGGCTCTGGCCAATGGAGGAACAGGGATCTGGCAACCAATGGCAAGAGGCGGTAGGATCGGTTGGGCCAATCGGAAGGCGGCTAGGCGCTTCCTGCGCGGGTAGGGCGAGCGCGGCTCCCCAGCCCTTGGGGAAGCTGGGCCCCTCGTGGATGGCGGAGCCTGGCCGGATTGGATGGGGGGATCCGGCTCCTTTATTATCCAAAAACGAGGGGAAGCGAGTCACCCCTTTAAAACAAAAGCCCTTCGTTCCATATGGTACCTTGCAACAGCCTGGCCCGCTGGCGAGGCCCACGAAGCGCCTTTCGCCCTATTTTGCAGATGGGTAAACTGAGACAAAGGGAAGTTGAGTCACACTGGACGCTGGGGCAAGAACTGAGACTCTGAGCCGAGCCTGGAGGCTCCTGCCCTGGGCTCAGTTTTGTTCCCAGAAGGTCAGATCGGGGGGAATAGGGCCTGTGTGTGGGTGGGCATGGGGAGGGTGCCGGGCCTTGTGCCTCGGTTTCCCCGAGCGCGCGGTCTGGAGTGCAGCTGGGGTTCTCGGGAAAGACTACGATCCCCAGAAGCTCCCGCGCGGCGGCGGCGCGGGCTGTCAATCAAAGTAACGTGGGTCCCGCTCGGGCCCGCGCTCCCCCGCCCGCCGGCTCCGGGCCCGGCGCGGTATAATTACAGCCCATTGATCCGACCCAGGCCGGGAACGCGGCTCCCTCGGGGAGGCCGAGCCTTTGGCTTCCGACACCGCCAACCTCTGCCTGCCGCCCCCCCGGCCGGGCTGCCGGGCCACCAGCCAAGCCTGTCCCCTCCCGCCGGCCCCGGGCTCGCGGGTGACCTGGGAGGCTCAGTTCCCTGCCATGCCTGGCGGTGAGCCCCCAGCCCCGGAAAAAAATCACACGCACATTTCCTGCCCCCCAGGAACGTCGGGGAACAGCGCCCCCCACCCACGGCCTTGGGCCTTGAGAGATTGGGGGGGGCCTCTCTGGGCCTCAGTTTATGCACCTGTGCAGTGACATTGTTGCACGAGACCTTCGTGGAACCAGTGCTCCCTGCTGCTCTGAGTGCCAGCAGCCAGGGGGCGGGGGGAAACAACACTCACAGCCCCAGAGCTGGGGGGCAAGTTGGCGGAGAGCGCTGGGGGTAGGGAAGCCAGAGCCAGTCCCTGCCTTAGGAAGTTGGGAAGGCTTCCCAGATACTGGGTGGCGGGTGTTTATGTCGGGGTTCTGCAGAATGCATAGAAGTTGCCTCATTAGAGCAGTGCATTTAGATAACTAAAGGGAATACAAGAAAGATGGAACCTTAAGCCCGTACCTGGGTCTGAGGAGCCTTGAGTTCTGACCCCTGGCCTGGCTGTGTGGACCCCCGTAAATTAAGGCCTATAGAGTACTTAAAATAATTCATAATAAATGTGCAATAAGGGGTAGCCATTTGTACACCCATCGTGTCCTAAAGGGCCCCTCTCCCACCCTAACCTCACACCGCACATCTGGGCTCCATTCCTCCCATTTCTTTAATCACTCGTTAGAATGTGAATCGGATCCTGTTCCTCTGTTGCTCAAGAACCTTCCATAGCTCCCTGTTGCCTTCAGGACCTTTGCACTTACTGTTCCCTCTGCCTGGACCATGGCCAGACCCTCTCCTTTCAAGTGTAGAATCAAAGATCACACCCCAGAGAGGCCTTGCCTGGCCAGCCCACCCTCCCACCTGGTCAGCTTCTCCCACTGCATTTCCTAGCTGCTCTTGGAACAGTGACTGCGCATTCGCCTCTGTTTATGGTCTGCCACGCCCAGCACAGGGCTGGCTACACTGTACTTATTGGCAGAACAAGTCAATGAGCCCAGAGAGGGACAGAGCCTCGCCAAGGCCACCCAGTGTGTTGTGCAGGGTGCCGGGTCCCCTGATTACCTGCCCGGCGCTAACGCAGTCTGTGGGGCCCGTAGGTCAGCCGAGACCGCAGAAGTGGCACTGCCCTGGGAGACCCAGGATAACTGGTGTACAAGTCTGGGTTCTAATCTCACCTCTGCGGCTGAGTCACCGTGATCCCGTAAATTGGGGTCATTGAGATGTCACAGCTCAGTAGAGGAAGTGGCCCTAGTGGGGCCAGAGCTGGCACTCCATAGAACCCCCATTTTTAAACCCTGGGGTCTTCTGGTCATTGCACCAACCCCAGACACCCACACCACGTGTTCCTCCTCCGTACCAAGTGGGGGGCTCCCCTCCTAGCATCCTGCAGACCCTGTCTCCATCCCTACCCTCGCTGGCCTGGGGGCGCCTTGCTGGACCCCAGACTCGCCCAGCCCCCCGGGAGGCACAGCACAGATGGGGCCCGATCTGAATTTTACTCTTCCAGCACCTGCTTTGCTGGGGGAAACTTTGGTCCTCTCTGGGCCTAGGTCTGCTCAGCTGGAAAGGGGGCGGCTGCTGTCACCTACCCCCAGGGCAGCCCTGGTTAAGGCAACCTGCAGCTGCTGTTGCTACCACTGGGCTGGCTGGTGGCCTTGCTCTACCCTGGGTGTCATACTTCCAATGGGCCTCCAAGCTGGGGTCTGGGAACCTCAGGAGAACAGGCACAGTCCTGCCTTCCGGAGCACCCTCCCCCTCCCTAACAGCCATCTCCCTGCGGGAGGGGCCTGCTGTCATCCAGGCGTCAGCTCAAATGTCACCTCCTCAGAGAGACCCAAGTAGCCCCATCACTGTCACCTGCCCCTGCTGGAATTTTCTTCGTAGCACTTGATGATCTGTGAAATTATCTTGGCCTATATTTTGTCATCTTCCCTGTGACTCTGTGGTCACCATGAGGGTCAAGAGGGAAAGGGGGCTCTGCCTGGGACCCTGGAACCCAACTCCAGCCTGGTACACAGCAGGCGCTCAATAAATACAGGATCTAGGAAGGAAAGGTCTGATGCTGTTCCAGTAGGTTTTTCTTCCTGCCCCCCAGGTGCAGTTGCTGGGTTTG
>NW_012147964.1:3021428-3023123 GCF_000956105.1 Propithecus coquereli
AGGGAGCTTCCGCATCATCTGTTTGAAACATGCGATTTATTTGCTTCACAGGAGGGTTTTGTCCCTTTTCTGTAAGTCTCCCGGGACCTTGGGTAGGAGCTGTTCTCACTGCACACTGAGCGGCCAGGTCCCCTGTCTGGCACCAGCTACCGAGTGGCGAGTGGCTTTCATATTCTACTCAGCGACTTAAATAAACTGAAACATTACTGTAAAAACGGCAGGAGGACCTTGGGGGGATCAGAGGGCAGAGACAGGCGGCCCTGGAGAGGTCACAGGGGGTCCTTGGCCAGGCAGGGGCTCAAGCTGGTTTTGGTTCCCGCCTGCAATTTTTAACATCAGAAAACATCTAAGTAGCACGGGGCCTCCTCCTGAGTTTCTGCCTCAGTCTCCCCTCCAGCCTGGCACCTCAGTGTCCCCTGGAGGATGTCAGTCATCACACAGTTGGGTGTGCGCCTCCCCTGCTCAAGCGCCTGCCATGGCTCCTGGTAGGCACCCACTATTCCCCACCTGCCTTCACTGGGCCGAGAAACTCTTTTCTCTTAAACCAAATGGTTCAATTCCTGAACCTTCCCACGTTCAAAGACTCCAGATTCCCCCAGCTGTGTGGCCACTTAAAGTCTCTAAGCCTCAGTTTCCCTGTCTGTGCAACAGCCCTTCCCTCATGGCATTTTCAGGAATTGATTGTGAGGTGCAGTGAAGACACCTGGCCAAGGCCGGCGTGGCACAGGGTTGCTGTTATTGTCATCTTTGTGAGCCACTGTGCCTTCCTCAGTCTGGCTGCTCCAGTGACCCAGCAGGGGTCCTGCCTTGTTCTGGGACCTTGGGCCATTTCCTGCCCCTCCTGGGGCCTCAGTTTTCCCACCTGCGTAATGGGGACAGAGTGAGATCCTTTCCAATTGCACCGGCGCTGCAGGGCAGCTTTTATGTTCTCCAAGGCTGCCTCCTGCGGGGTACACTCGGCACCACCACGCCGGTAACCCAGGCAGTAGAGGTACCTGGCTGGCCCCACCTGGGAACGTTTAATATGTCACCTCCCAGTTCCAGCTCATATTCCCACGGTGTTTTCCTCCCCAGCTGCAGATGGGGGCTGGAGGGGGCACCCCATGTCTGTTCTCCTGCCCCTGCAGAGCCCTCTCGGCCACACCAGAAGCCTGGGGCCAGCCTGGCCCTGGGGGGCACTGAGGCATTGCGCACCCTGGAGTCCCCAGGCCAGCTGTGCAGGGACAGAGCCACTGGGCGCCCGTGGGATTCCTCGACACTGAGGACACTGGGACCTTTGTGTGGATGGGGAAGTCGAGGCACAGGCAGGGCAGGGGACCTCCTCTCTGCACCGCTGGAAATTCCCTCGGGAAGGGCGAGGGGCTGCGAGCAGAGTGGGGGTCGCAGAGGGGACGGGGCCTTGGAGGAGGGGACACCCCCCCAGCAAGGACGGGGGTCTTAGAGGGGGCGAGGTAGTCAGACAGGGATGGGCTCCCCCCAGTCCCCTCTGCGTCCCTGCCCTCCTCTCCTCTCTTCTCCCCTCCCCTCCCCGCGGAGGAGCTGGGAGCATTGCTGCCCCTCCCCCTCCTCCTCCCAGCCCCCTCCCAGCGCTTCCCCTCCTCACCGCCCCTTCTCCCCCCTCCTATTCCTCCCACTCCCTTCCCTCTATTTTCCCTCCCCTCCTCCTCCCCTGCCCTTTGCTCTGTTCTCCCCGCA
>NW_012147964.1:3024657-3036123 GCF_000956105.1 Propithecus coquereli
CACCCCTCCCCTCCTCCTCCCCCGCTCCCCTGCACCCTCCTCCCCTTCCTCGGCTCATTAGGCCCGGCCGCAGCGCGGGGCCCATTAGCGGATCAATTAGCCGAGGTCGCCCGCGGCGCAGTCGTTAAGCAGGCGGGGGCCGCGCGGGAGTGGGGGGGGCAGGAGCCGACGCCTCGCCCCTCGTCACCCCGCCCCGCAGCGCCCCGACCCTGCCTCACCCCTGCGGGGGGCCCACGAAACCCCCCCCAGCCCTCGGGCCACTCTGTGGCCGGGCAGGCCGGACCCCCCCCTTTTCCAGAGAAGACCCCTGGTGGGGGTGAGAGCGAGGGTGGGGTCCTAACCCCCCCCAGGGCGCCCTTCATCTGCCCGCAACATCAGTGATAATAATAGTAATAATAATAATATTATCAGCTGCCAGCGCGGAAGCCCTAGCAGGATTCTTGATTCTCAGAACCATTTCCCAGAAACCGAGATCAGAAAAGTGACCTCTCTTGCCCCAAATCACTGCTGGGGTCAGAGGGGGCCTAACCCCAGCCCCCGTTCCCTGCTCCTGCCTCTCCCCTTGTTGTTCTATATTAACAAAATAGTCTCGATTCACAAATTCTATGTTAACTAAACTGTGTATTTTACTCAGTTACCTCCCCAGCCAGGAGGGCAGGGATTCTTGGGGAGGGGGGTTGTTCCCTGTGGTGTTCCTGGGGCTCAGAGTAGAGCCTCAAAGAATGAATGACTGAATGAATGAATGTCCCAGCCTCTGCTGGGAGCACTTTCCACAGATTAAACGGGATAGTCCTGAGAAAGTTGGTGCAGTCATTATGCCCATTTTAAGGATAAGGAAACCAAGCCCCCAGCGGTGGAGTCACTTGCCTGGATGACCCAGCGGACAGAGGAAGAGCCGGGATTTGAACTCATGCTGGAAGCCCCGCGCGGTGGCTCACGCCTGTCATCCCAGCACTCCGGGAGACTAAGGGGGCAGGATCTTGATGTCAGGAGTTGGAGACCAGCCTGGGTAAGTAACACAGCCAGACCCTGTCTCTACATAAAAAATAATAAAAAAAAAGAAACTCACGCGGGAGGCCCCATGCCCGAGATCGTCACGGGACTCGTTCATCCTCCAGTAATAGCCGCTGTTCTGTTGAGACCCAGGGAATTTGTGTGGGACCTGGGGGAAGGGTGTCATGGAACCCACCTTGCTTTGGGGGAGGCCTTCAGGAAACAGACTTCAAGGGAGTCTTGAAGGATTAGAATAGTGGGGAGGGGGAAAAAAAAAAAAAAAGAACACTGTTCCAGGCAGAGGGAACAGCATGTGCAAAGGCCTAGAGGCGAGGAACTGAAAGATGTTTAAATGTGGCTGCAACCTACTGAGTACGAATGACTGCACACCTGGGTGAGTCTTGCAGGCCTAGGTGAAGAATTTAGAATTTATTCCAAGAGCCGTGGGAGCCAAAGCTAATCTTTTATTTTTTTTTATTTTTATTTTTTGAGACAGGGTCTCACTTTATCTCCCAGGCTGGAGTGTAGTGTTGGTCGAGATCATGGCTCACTGCAGCCTCCAACTCCTGGGCTCAAGCAATTCTCCTGCCTCAGCCTCCTGAGTAGCTGGGACTACAGGAGCCACCACGCCCAGCTCATTTTTCTATATTTTGCAGAGACAGGGTCTCGCTATGTTGCTCAGGCTGGTCTCGAACTCCTGAGCTCAAGTGATCCTCCCGCCTCGGCCTCCCAGAGTGCTGGGATTACAGGCGTGAGCCACCGCGCCTGGCCTTAATCTCTTTTTTAAATCATTTTTCAGTGTGAAACGTAAGAGAAGAGCACACAAATTGTAAGTGGCCAATGCGATGAATTATCACCAAGTGAACACATTCGTACAACCAGCTCCCAAGACAGGAAGCAAAACGTGACACCCCCCCATTAGCAGCCTTTCTTGTCCCTCCTCCCCCAGGGTGACTCCATGAAGTCTGACACCACAGGTCACTCGGGCCTGTGTTTGTCCTTTGTGGAAACGGATCACACGCGCTCTGCACTCGTTTGTACCGTCCCACGTCCCGTGGGCGATGCTTTGTGATGTTGGGTGCGGCTGTAGTAGCCTGTTCCTTTCCTGGCTGTGTAGTATTCCTCGGTGACACCGTGTCACAGTGGATCCGTTTGTTTGGGGGCAATTGCGACTAGTTATGGCAGCTCTGAACACTTTCGTTCAGGTCTTTGCGGTGGACTGGTGTGACAGTTCTGTTGGGAGGTGTCTCCAGGAGGGGTGTGGTTCATCTATGGGGTGCTGAATGGTTTTCCGAAGTAGATATGACAGTTTCTGTGCCAAGTTGGTGTGCGTAGGCGAGTTTGGGTGTCGCAAGCATGAACGTCAGGCGGGAGTGACCTCATCACACGGGGAATGCTTGGCGGTGCTATGGCTGCAGTCGGGGAGGGGTGGGACCCAGCCCTGTGCCCTGAACCCTCATTCTCTCCTTGGGGACACGAGACATTTTCCCTGAGGTCTGCTGTCTCGCCACCTCCCCTCCCAGCTCCCTGAGGTTGGACACCTATGCTAGGCAGCCCTTACAAAGCAGGGACGGCCACCTCCCAGTCCCTGGGTGGGCAGCCCAAGGTCCCCTTGGCCCAAGTCCCAGAGCAGCAAAGGACCAAGATCAAGATGGGGGGACTGGGGACCACCCCTTTTCTTTCCGGCTTCCCCAGGGCTGGCCTAGCTTGAGTGAGGCCGTTGGGGGGTACTTTAGGCTGTCCCTTGGGAGGACCCAGGCTCGGCTGGGGGTCTGGGTTCTCTCATCTGTGAAAAGGATACAGGCAGGCAGGCAGTGGGGCACTCTCTAATGGCAAAGAATGTGGTTTGGGAGCCCTGTGGCCTGGGGCATGGAAACCAGCCTTGTCACTTATTTGCTCAGTGACCCCTTTCTCTTTCTGAGCCCCTCTGCCCACCCGTTAAATGGCTGGCTACACCTCCCGCACCTGGGCAACGCTGTGTGACCCCCAGTCTCCAGCTCACCCTCTCTGGGCTAGGCATGGAAGGGAGGTGAACCACGCGTAGAAACCTGACGCACCTAGGACCCTTGCTGATGTCCCATCCCGCAACAGAGGACATCTTGGATGGGAAGGAGCCCCCCGCCCCCCGCCACGACACAGAGACAGGAACACATTTCTGAACCTTCTCCCATCTTTATTTGAAAGGCACAGCTAAGCCCACCCTCGATACAGCATTGTTCACGCCTCTGCAGAGACCAAACCAACGAGCACGACAAAAGCTGACCGTATACAGACACAGGTGTGGCTGTTGCTTTTTTTTTTTAAAACATTTTTCTGTCTCTCTCTTTTTTTTAATATCCCCTTTCTTAAAAGACAAGCTAGTATACTGGAAAAAGAAAAAAATAATAAAAAATTAAAAAAAAAAAACCAAGACAACTTCAGTACCCTCATCTTTATTTCGGGAAGGGGAGAAGGGAAGTCCGGGGTCACCCGCCCCCACCCGGCTTGTTGCAGCTAGGCTTGCGCCCCCCACTTTCGCGGGCGGGGGGAGAGGACCGGGCGGGCATGGGGGTGTCTGGAACTAGCGGAGGCGGTGAGCGGGGCAGGAGGTGGAGGTGGGAGCAGGTCTAGGCCCCAGGGGGACACTCTGGGTGCCCAGGACGGGGAGGGGGCAGCTAGCATTGTGTTTGCATGCAGTGCCGGGGCGGGAGCTGTGGCGTGTGCCCGAGGGCCCAGCGAGCAGACTATCGGTTCCACGTGTTCGCACTTGTTCGCACAGGGGACGTGCCGGGGGTGTTGGACTAATTCTTTAGGTTTTGCTCCTTTCTGACCTGGTCTCCCTGTGCCCATCCAGGCCTTAGCTTGCCCCATCTATGTCACGAGCGGGTACCCATTCACCTATTCAGGCTGCAGGGGAGGAGGAGGGGGGAGGCCGGGACTGGGGGGGGCAGGAACAAAGCTAGAGCAGGGCCAGGGCCCCAGCGGGCGGCCACGATAAATACTACGGAGCTGAGCCAATCCCGAGCTATACTGTGTCTCGCGCTAAACATGCCTTTCCCTCCGTGCCTCGGTGTCCCCTCCGTCCCCCCCACCTCCCCGACCCTCCCCATCCCGGCGCCTGCTAATCCGACTTCTCGCCGTCGTCCTCCTGGTGGGTGTCCCCGTCGTGCCCGTTCTTGTCCTCCTTGGAGAGGTGGGCCTGGGAGCCCAGCGCGGACAGCGAGAGGAGGCCGGTGCCCGCGCTCACCGCCGGCAGCGAAGGCGGCTGCAGCCCCACGGGCAGGGGCGTCAGGGGCAGGGCCAGAGCCTGCAGCTGGGACAGCTGGTGGGCTTGGAGCTGCTGCTGCAAGGGCGGGGGAAGGGGAGCATCGGCTGTCAGCGGCCCACCTGTCCCAGGCCCGCCAGCCTGCCCGCCCCGCAGGTGCCCAGACCTACTCGGATGATGGAGTTCAGCTCGGGAGCGGTCACCTGCTTGGCCCTCTCGATAGCTCCCAAGACCTGCTGCTGGTGCTGGAAGGGGGGCGGGGTGAGAGAAGAGGCAGGTGATTTGTCCTGATCCTGGGGGGGGAAGCACGGACACGGAGCCCAGCAGAAGCCCCACTACCAAGCAGGGCCCCCCTGCCTCCCACGGCTCAAAAGCAAACACCTGGCTCCGGCCACTTCCTTACACCAAGCCTGTCTCTTCATCTGGCAAATTGCAACAAATGGCACCAGATACTTAGGAAAAGGCCTTTGGGTGAGTCCGAGAGAAATCCCGGGTCATGATCCACCCTACGTGCAAAGCCACGTGCAACTCAGTAAAGGATGTGGGTTGTGTGCAGTACACAACCTGACCAACTGTACAGGGAAGTCCTGATCCTACGAGCTCAGAGACTAGGCTCTGAGATGTGAAAATCTAAGCCCTTAGGCCCAGTGACTTCCGGCAGGGCTGGGGTGCGAGTCCACATTCAAGGGCATTTCCTCCCACTGATCTCCTGGAAAGTCTCACTCTCTTGCCACCAGATGCTAGAATCCACCAATCTCCCTTTTTGCCTTGGCTCCTAGGAAGCCTGTGTCATAAAAGGAAAGCCCAAGTCTAGATCTGAAGGGTTCCAAGGACCCTCTTCCCTGGGGCTTTCACCGTGTCCTTCTAGACGTGTCCCTGGGCAACTAAGGCACCTGAAAAATCTCGTAGTATGAGCAGGGATTAAAGAGGAAATGACAAATTTTTAGGAGTGAACCTGGCAGGGACCAGGAGCCTGGCCTTCCATGGCCTGAGGTTGGCTGGGGGCGGGGCCGAAGCGGGCCTCCCACCAAGAGTCTCGGAACCCTCGAAAGGGGAAGAAAAGCCAGCGCCTGGTCCCTCTGGGTGTGTGTGTGTCCGTGCGTCCCTTGTGCACCCCTGTGCTTGCACCGACGTGTCTGTGTGTCTGTGTACGTGTGCGGTCCAAGGCAGCACACAGAGCTCTGCGTGCGTCTCGGGAGGGCGAAAACAGAGAGACGGGAGAAAGTTCTGGGTGTAGTTCTGGTGCATTTGACATGTTTTACCCGTGAAATGACTCACTGGAACTGGGAATTCCACAGCGGGGTGAGGCCCACCCTCCACCTCCCTGGCGCCCTGGGGTCGCTCTAGCCCGGTTGGTGTCTGGGGGGGTCCAGAGAGGGGGAGGCCCGTGCCCTGGGGTGCTCTTACCTCCTGGGAGAGGTAGGGCAGGACCTGGGCACAAATCCCGTTCAGCCTCTTGACGATTTCAGCCTGGAACACACAGACGCTTCAGTCCCCAAGTGGGTGGCAGGTGGAGACCAGCCCTGCAGCCCCGGGAGGCCTGCCCGGTTCTCTCTAGGAGGGGAGGGGCTGGGCTGGGCGGTGAGGGGTCAGCCAAGCCCGCGGGGGGACCGGAGCTGGCTCTCTGCCTGCAGCTCAGAGTGCAGGGAGCCGGACCAAATCCGGGTCAGCCGCTCGCTCGGGAAGACCACACACAGCGCCTCGTGGGTAGTAAGCGCTCCCTGGGAATGTAGGGACAGGTGGGGGTAGCAAGTCACGGGAAGGTCTTCCGTTCAGGGAGAAAAAAAAAATCCCAGGGGGTCTGAGCAAGAAGCAGGGAGCCTGGGCGGGGGCAGCAGGGCTGCCTGGGGAGGGGGGGTGCCCAAAGAGGGGCTGGAGGAGGAGGGGGAAAACGGGCTTACCTGCTTGTGCATCTCAATGTTCAAGCCGTAGGACATCTCGTAGTACTGCGTGGGGGGGAGAGAGAGAGATGGGGGCGGGGAAGCATGGGGGGCGTTGGGAGACAAAGAGATGGGGGAGTGACAGAGACAAAGAGGGAGACAGCAAGAGACAGTTAGGAAGGCAGGAAAAGAAGGTGGAGGGAGACAGAAAGCGAGGGAGGGAGGGACACCCACACCCAGAGTCCCAGGGAGCACAGGACAGGGGTGGGGGTTCGCTGGGGTTGTGCGTGGGGTCAACCCCCTGCCCAATTCCCCCCACATTCCCGGGGCCCCTAATCTTGTGTCTTTATATGTCTTGTCTGCGGGTGGGCCCAGACTCCTGGAAGTTGGCCTCCCTGGGTATAAATACTGAGGATAAACAAAGTCTGCTGGCTCCAGCTCTGGGGCCAGCAGCCACCAGCAGCCACCCCAGCCCCAGGTCTGACCCTGCCCCTCCCCTGCTCTAAACCCTCCCATGCCTCCCCATCACTCCTTGGGGGAAAAAGCCAAGTTCATTTCCGGGTCTGCGTGGTTTCCCCGTCTGTCCAGCAGGCTCCTACTCATTCTTCAAAACCCCAAACACAATGCCCCATTTCTCCATGCAGTCTTCCTCAGGCAATTCCTCCCACCCCCTGGAGTCCCAGGTCCCCCTGTCTCTGACTCCAGCCCCATCCGTGCTGGCCGGGAGGGTCAATGTCTGGTTCTGTGTCACCCTCCCAGTCTGGGAGAGTTGGGCTCTGGGGTGACTCCTCTTTGAGACCCCAGTGTCGCTGGGCTGTGGCCAGGCCACGGGGATGGGGTGTGAGTGTGTGGCGGGGAGAGGTGGGCAAAACAGGGGGGTTTTTGGTGCAGAAACTGCTGCCTGGCGGGCAGAAAACCGAGCAAGTGGTTCTGGCAGCAAGGACGCAGTATGGCAGCCGCCCTGCCATGAGCAGGGCCCACGCCAGGGGCCCCCGGAGTGCTCCTCCCAGAGCTCGGGCGTGGAGGGGTTAAGAGCTCGGGGGTGGGGCTGCTCCCCCACGTCAGTTCCTGGCTGTTGGCTTTCACAGCCGGTGCCGCCTCCTCCTCTGCCAAGGACAGCCGGGGACCTGGCGGGCCCAGTCTGCAACCCGGCGGTTTGGCACCTCGGCCACTGCCTGGGCAGGCTGCCAGGCCAGCAGGGCAGGCTCAGCCCAGCGGGGGCCGGCTGAACGGAGAACAGCCCCTGGATGCCCGCACTTCCCGGGGGAGGTGGCCGCCGGGGTGTAGGCAGCAGCTGCCTGCGCAGGAGGAGGGTCTGGGGTCCCCCGCCTGCCCTCCCACAGGGCCCAGGGTGACTGTACCATCACATAGTGACGCTGCATCTCCGACTTCTCGCTGGCCAACTTGTCACACTCGAGCTTTAGGCTGAGAAAACACAAGGGGGACACGGAGAGGGGGTGACACGGATTGCCGGAGGCCAGGCTGAGGTTGTGCAGGGGGGAAACTGAGGCTCCGAGGGCCTCGAGTCCCCAGCAAGGGCAAAATCAGCTCTTCCCTGGACGGACAAGTTGTGGGGCAGTGAGGGGAGCAAACACTGAACCCAGGGCCAGGAGAGTTGGTAACAGTGGAGTCGGGGAGAACGACTCAGCATGAAACGGGGAGCAAGAAACCAGCCTCGCAGATCTGGGGCCGGAAATATAATCACAATCACTAAAGTCGCGGCGACCCTGAATCAAGGAGAGATCTGAAGAACCCGTCCCCTCTCATGATCCCCGATGAGGTCACCGGCGTCATCGTCAGTCTCCTTTTACAGATGACGTAATGGGCGACCAGAGAGGTTGAGTAACTGGCTCAAGGTCACACAGCCAAGAAGCAGCCCAAGCTCTCAACCATGGGGGAGAATTCTCTAGACCCAAACAGAAACTGCACAGATCCTGAGAGGGTGCAGGGCCGCCAGGGACGGCTCCGGGCGGGACTCCCCGAGGGGTTCTAGCCACACAGTCCTCCTGAATTGCCCGCTTTCTATAGCAGTGAGAAGACACCAGCTCCCCGTTTCTACGTTGGGGGGCCCAGATGGCTGACACCGGAGCTTTTTTCAGGGGCTCCCAGTAGGGATGAGCTGTGGGCGTTGCACAAAGGCCCCCATGAGGGTGGCAGGGTGCAAGGGACACCTAGTGACAGCCAGCGTAGAGCCAGCCGGTCAGGGAAAAGAACTGGGGGTGGGGGTGGGCAGGTGTGGACAAGCCTCTGTTCTTAAACCTCTTTCTATCCAGTCCAGCACAGGGGCCCCTCGGACCTGGCTGTGGCTTCATTGCCCCCTCTCGCACCCCCCACAGAAGAGCCAGACGGCCTGGGTCCATGGCTCTGCCCTGCTGTGTGACTCCAGGCAAACTCCTCTACCTCTCTGGGCCTTCTCAGTTCCATTTCAACCTCCCAGGGTAGGGTGGCGAGGATTCCAATGAATTCAGAAAAGTTCTGAGAATAGTTCTTGGCATACAGTAGGCATCCAATAAATGCTTGTGAAATCCTGTGCCCGGGAGCTTGGCACCGTGCTCCCCAGAGTGGAGTGAGACACAGTTGGGGTTGCCTGGGACCTCACAAACTTTTAGCTAATTTGCTTTAAAAATGTACATCTGCTGCCACCATTAAAAGAAAAAAATCAGGGCTGGCTGCAGTGGCTCATGACTGTAATCCCAGCGTTTTGGGAAGTCGAGGCGGGAGGATCGCCTGAGGCCAGGAGTTTGAGACCAGCCTGGGCAACACAGCAAGACCCATCTCTACGAAAAATAAAAAAATTAGCCGGGCATGGTGGCTGCACCTATAGTCCCAACTACTCAGGAGGCTGAGGCAGGAGGATCGCTTAAGCCCAGGAGTTTGAGGCTGCAGTGAGCTGTGATGATGCCACAGCACTCCAGCCTGGGTGACAGAGTGAGACCCCATCTCTCAAAAAAAAAAAAAAAAAAAATCAGGATGTTTGACCCTAAACTCTGGAATTTCTGTCCTTTCTTGAAAAATAGGACTATCCAGCCACCCAGGGCCTGTAATGCCGGCAGATCCTGTGCGTGTCCCCAACGTGGCAGGGCCCCTCACTGGATAGCGGGAAGCCCACTCCCAGTGGATGGAGGCCCGAAAACCTACCCAAGGTCACATGACACTGTGACAGCAATCTGATCCTTTGCCTCCAGAATGGGGTCAGCCCTGGGCTCACGATGAAGTGGGCACAGTCGAGCAGGGAGCCCAACAAAGTTTCTGGGGCCTGCCAGAGAAGTGGGCTCCAGTGCCTTTAACTGTCAGTGCCTCAGTTTCCTCATCTTTAAATTGGGCACAACAAGCCGACACAGTGGCTCACACTTGTAATCCCAGCACTTTGGGAGGCCAAGACTGGAGGATCCTGAGGCCAAGAGTTCAAGACCAGCCTGGGCAACATAGCCACACCCCATCTCTACAAAAAAATAGAAAAAGTAGCTGGGTGCAGTGGCAGCACCTACAGTCCCAGTTACTCGGGAGGCTGAGGCAGGAGGATCGCTTGAGCCCAGGAGTTGGAGGCTGCAGTGAGCTGTGATGATGCCACTGTGCTCCAGCCTGGGCAACAGAGCAAGACCCTATCCCCCCCACCCCCACAAAAGATTGCTATTCTTCTTTCTTCTTGGAGAAACCCCAAGAGTCTTCATAGAACACTTCTGGGAAGGTAAACTTCAGTTTGTGGGGGGCCTAAGGGCCAACTGGGATTTATGCACAGCCTCTGATTTCTTGACGTTCCCGGGCAAGGTGTCCCCTCTATAGCACAGTGCTTGATCATCTGTATTCTTAAACTAGGACGAGTGAGTGCAAAGCTCAGTTTAGTTTTGCCGCCTCCAGGCTGCATGCACACCCCGAGGAAATCCCTACCCTCTCCGGGTTAAGTTTTTCTAGACATACGAGGAGGACTATAATCCTTCCTTCCGCTGAGGTCCCGCATGGGCAAGCCTTTCAGCAGGGGGCGGAGGTTAGGTTCTGGAGGGACAGCTGCCTAGGACAATCCGCTCCATGCTAGAAACCCCTTCTTCAAAAGCGGGCAGAGGGAGAGGGACCGGCTGCAGAATTTACTCTCCTGGGGGTGGGTAGGTGGAGGGTCCCTCCCTGCGTTCTAGTTTTGGGAAGGTCTTTTACCCAGTGGGGACGGGGAGGGGCTCTGAAGCCACGCAGTTGGGTCTTTGAGTAAATTATTGAACTTTCTGTGCCTCAGTTTTCTCATCCAGGAGATGGGTCTGTTTAAAAGATCAAATGGATCCAGTCCGGGGAGAGTGTTCAGGGCAGAGGCCAGCGCATGAGACGCTCCAGATGTGCATTTTTGCAAGTGTGCGCATGCAGGGGGCCGCCGTCTCCCCTGCAGGCCTGGTCGAGCCATCTGCGCCCGGGGTGGGGAGTGAAAGGGGCGCAGCTTCTCAGGGCGCAGGGACCCCCCCCAACCGGGGGTCCGGCTCACCTGTGATATTGAGCCTGCAGCAGCTGAAATTCGTCTTTGATGCGGTCGCAGGAGTCCGAGGTGGTGAATTTGAGTTGCTGGGGTAGGTGCGAGGAGCCCTGTTGGGGAGGGGGCGGCCGGGATCAGGGCCAGGCGGGGGTCCAGCCGCCCCCCTCTCTTGTAGGGCCCGCGGGGAAGGGAAGCAGCGGCCAGCGCAGCTGCAGCGCCCCCCACCCCCCCACTTCCTGGGCCGGTGTTTACAGCCCCTGGCGCGGCCCCCGCCCCCGCTTCCTGCCCCCGCCTCTCCCGCGGGAAGCCGAGGGGGTGGGTGCGCCGCAGCCGCCCCGTCCCCCGCCGCCCCCAGGCCCGCCCCTGGTGGGGGGCAGGGCGCGCCCTCTACCGCCCCTCCAAAGCGCCGGGGTTGGGGGGGTGGGGGGTGCACATCCGAGCGCCCCAACTGCTCCGGCGGCCGGGGTGGGGGCGGTGGAAACGCGTCCTAGAAGATACCCCCCTCTGCAAGTTGGGGTGCTGCGAGGCCTCCCTGCAAAGTCCCCTTTGGGGGAGGGGTCTCTCTCCGCGCCTGGAAACCTCCCGAGGCGGGGGCCACCCCAGATTCCCAGCGCCCTTCCTGGGGGCCGCGCTCTTCCGGGTGGGATGCGCCCTGGATCCCCCCCACAACAGGCCCCAAAAGCTGCCCGGCGCTGGAGGTGCCCGGCGGGGCTCCCCAGGCCCGAGGCCAAGGCCGGCCGAGGCCCGGCCCGTCTCGGTGGGGGGGCGCAGACCGGGAGCTGGGGTTGGGGGGGCGCTCCAGGCCCGGAAGCTGGGGGGCACCGGGCGCTGGCGGCGGGAGGGGCCGCGCTGGGCCCGAGCGGGGAGGACGGGCCGGATTGGGGTGGGGGCGCCGG
>NW_012147964.1:3036418-3049724 GCF_000956105.1 Propithecus coquereli
GCCGCTGCTATTGTCTAATGGCGGCGCCGCCGGGGTGGCCGCGGCTCGGCTGCTGCGGAGGCTCCGGCTCCACCTGCTGCCGCCGCCGCCGCCGCCCGAGCCCCGTGCGCGCCGCCGAGGGGGGGCGCGCGCGCCCGGGAGGCCTGCGGATCCCCACCCCGGCCCGCCTCCCGGGGCCAGCCCTACGCGGTGACCTTGGCACGGCGCGCCCCCGCCCCCCGCGGGCCCTCCCGGCGGGGGCGCCCTGGCAGCCGGCCAGGCCTCGGTTTCCCCATCTGTCAAAGAAAGCCCCCCGGCCCACCCCACCCGGCAGCCCCGCCATCTAAACCGCCGGCTCCGGCGTGGCACGACCTGGACGCGTGCCACGGACATGCTCTGTGACCTTGGCTCTGGCTGGGCAGCTGCTTCTCGCTCAGCCTCAGTTTCCTTTTCTGCAGAAAGACAGCGGGGATACCGCCTGCCTCACGGGAGCCACTCGTGCAGCGCACATTTATGGAGCGCCTACTGTGTGCCAGGCCCGTGGGGTGGCGGTGGGGGTGCCTTGAGACACACTAGACACAAATACAGGAGTCAAACCCCAGGCGGGAGGGTCAGATAGTGGTAACAGTTTTGGGGAAAAACAATCAGGGGTGAGGGCAGGCCCAGGAAGGAGCAAGGTTAAAACCAGGGGGAGGGGGATTCAGAGAGGGCCTCCTGGACCCCAAAAAGGACCTGAAGAAGGACAGCGGCAAGCTCAGAGGCATATGAGCAGAGATGTCCTCAAAGAGGCAGGGGCAGTACGTGCAAAGGGCCTGGGGTTTGCTGCGTTTGCTCCGGGGCACAGCTCCCAGAAGGCCTTGCACTTGGGTTAATGTTCTACTGTTGTGTTTTGAAATTCTTTGTCATTTTTGAACTAGGGGACTTTGTGGTTTTGTTTTGCACTGTGTCCTGCAAAGCCTGAAGCTGGTGAAGGGGGCAGGTCGTGCAGGGCCCCTTACAGCTTTTACTCAGGGTGAGGTGGGAGCCCCTGAGGGCTGCGGGCAGAGGAGGGACATGCCCTGGCTGGGACTTTGAAAGTCTCCCTCTCTCTGCCATGGGAGAACAGATGGGCCCCAGAGAGGCTGTTGGAATAAGGCTGTTACTTGAAGGTCACCCCTTAGGCAGGTGCTAAATACACAGTCTCTTCATCATCATCATCATCATCATCACCAACAAACTACCCGGCCTCCCTCCCCCAGTGAATGAATATAACTTCTTTGGACCTCAGGGGTTAGCATCTGTAAAATGGACTTAGAACTTCCGTTTCCTCTCCTGGGCAGGCCGGGGGCCGCAGCTAGGGTGGCATGAATGAGCGCCATTTAAGGGACCCCCAGAACCCCCCCCCGGGGATCGAGATAAATACTACTTTAGGGTAATATTTTAAAAAATAAAAACAAATGCAGAAAGAAAAAAGCGTCCATGACGCACAACATACCAACACGTTAAATAAAGACAGGATTAGCCGTGCAAATGCCGGGTCGCCCTGACCCTGATGCCATGACGCTGGTAAGAGAAGAGCAACAGACGTGGAAAGTTCCACAGTATTCTTGCCAGGCTCTGCAATAGACAAGACCCCGGAGGGCAAAGCGAAAGCGCAGGCCCTCCCGCTCAAAAGCGATGAGGGGTTTCGAGGGGACAGCAGAGCCAGTCACCCAGCACACGGCCCCCCTCCGAGTGCAGAGCCCTGTGCGACTGCATTCCCCGAATGCCCACGAAGCCGGTTCCGCTCCCATGTGCCCACCTTCCCACTCTCGCCCCCATGAGGACCAGACACCCTTTTCTGCTGGAGGCCACCTGCCAATATTTACTTAGGCACCTCAATGACCGAACACTCCCGTTCTAGAAGCCCCCCACACTGGTGGGGGAAGCACAGCTACCTCCAGCACGGTGGGGTCAGCGCTGGGCCGCCCAGAGGGGACCCAGGCCTTTGAAGGAGAAAGTCATTGTGAAATAGTCATTTTTCAGAAAAACAGGGTTTTTTTCCTGCCACCCCTGCACGCAGAGAAACCCGGAATTGTGACCCAAATGATGAATGAAAAACCCACCAACAGGTATGGGAGTACGTTTTGAATATGCACCAGGCTCTGCCTTAAGCACTTTAACCCTTGGGTTCCGGCATTATACTTATTTTATTTTTTGAGACAGGGCCTCATTCTGTCGCCCAGGCTGGAGTGCAGTGGCGTCATCACAGCTCACTGCAGCCTCCGCCTCCTGGGTTCAAGCGATCCTCCTGCCTCAGCCTCCCAAGTAGCTGGGACTACAGGCGCCACCACCACACCTGGCTAATTTTTCTATTTTTTAGTAGAGACGGGGTCTCGCACTTGCTCGGGCTGGTCTGGAACTCCTGAGCTCAAGGGATCCTCCTGCCTTGGCCTCCCAGAGTGCTAGGATTACAGGCGCGAGCCACCGTGCCTGGCACATAATCAGTTTAGAGATGGGGAGACTCAGACACACAGAGCTGAAGTGACTTGGCCAAAATCACACAGTGGGTAAATGGCAGAGTCTGGATTAATCCCAGGAACTTGGGCCTTTGACCACTATGTGATGTGGCTCTGGGGGCGGTAGGTGCGTGATGGCAGCCCATGGTGGGAACACTGGCCAGAGAGGGCAAGGAGACTAGATGATGTGGGCTCTGGGTCCTGGGCCGAGGAGCTGGGCTTTTTTCTGGCTCCTTCCATAGGGAGCCACGGAGGGTTGTAGAGCACTACTTTTCAGTCAGCGTCTGCTGTCTTCACATTCTGGCCCAGGTCGTTCCCTGGGGTGGGGCCATCCTGGGCCCTGCAGGCTGCTGAGCAGAGTCCCTGCCTCCACCCACCCGATGCCAGGAGCACCCCCCACCCCAGTCATGACAACCACAGATGTCCCCAGACATCGCCAAGTGTCCCTTGGGAGTCAGAATCACCCCTGGGTGAGAATCTCTGGCTTAGAGCATTGAAAGGACAGCAGAGCTGGTGGTAGAAGTTTCTCTCTGGTGGTCTCATCGGAGGAAGGGAAGGAGGAGACAGCAGGCCAGTGAGGAGGGGGCGGCCAGGGCGGGACCCACTGCGAGGAGGGGGTTTTGGGGGCAGCAAGAACAGAACCCGGGTGAGGAGGAGAAAGAGCCGACAGCTCCCCGCCGGAGGGAGCAGTTTTGACCGTGTGATTAATTTGTAGGGAACTGGGCCTTCAGAACGTCATGTCTGGGCGGCTGCTGCCCCCCTACCCCGCCCCCATTCCTGACTCCATGTCCACCCTGTGGTCTCTCCTCTCCCTGGGGTTCTCAGGGCCACATCTGGGGCCACGGAGGGGCGGGGGTTTCGTCTCATGTATCCAACCTTCCGAGACCGGCCTCAGGGCCTCATTACAAATGAGCTCTGGGCCCCGCGGCCTCCGGGGCAGAGCCAGGCACTGGCGTGTGATGGATGGAGCGGCAAGGCCATTAATCAGAGGTGGAGGAGGAAACAGGTGGCCGTGGCGCAGGCACGGGGACCTCCCTCTGATAGGCCTGGCGGAGGTGGGGCCTCGGCCGTCCAGCGCTGGGTTTGATGGAGGCCTGGCCTGCTACCGCCTGGGTACCTGGGCGAGTTTACTGGTCTGCACCTTAGTCCTCAAACGCACACTCCCGAAGGGAGCTATTATTCATTCAGCCCCTCGGTAAATATTTTCTGAGCACCTACTGTGTGTTGGGCATGGTTCTAAGCAAGGTTTAGTACCAGTGACCAATAGGGACAAAAATCCTTCCCTTTGCACAGATGACAAACGTAAAACTTGAGTCAGGTCCCGTCCCTCCTCTGCCCACAGCCCTGCATGGCTCCCAGCTCCCTCAGGGTAGAAGCCCAAGTCCTCCCTGAGGTCCACAAGGCCCTGCCCTGTCCCCTCCCCACCCTCCCCTCCTCCCTCTCTCCACCTCCTCACTCTGCTCCAGCCACACGGGCCTCCTCGCTGTGCCTCCAACACGCCAGGCGCGGTCCTGCCCCAGGGCCTTTGCATGGGTTGGTCCCTCTATCTCAAATGTTCTTCCCCAAATCTGAGTTTAGCGGATTCCTTCCTCTCCTTCCGGTGTTGGCTTAAATGTCACTTTCTCGTGAGGACTCCTTCGACTTTCCCATTGAATTCTGGCAAGGTCAGGACCAGGGTGGGTGTACTTTTCAGTGAGGTACTTTCTTCAGGCATCAAATGTAAGGAGGTGCCAAGAATCTCAGTCATCAAGATAAACACTATTTTGATGTGATCTATTTTTCTGTTATGGTGAAATACACACAAAATACACATACAATTTACCATTGGGGACTTTTAATACATTTACGATGTTGTGCAGCCATCACCACTAATCTAGCTCCAGAACATTCTCGACACCCCACTCCCCCAAAAAAACCCCAGCCTGTTAGCAGTCACTGCCCATTCCCTTCCCCCAGCCCCTGGCAACCAATAGTCTACTCTGGACATTTCGTCATTTCATATAAAGAGAGTCATACACTGTGTGGCCTTTTGTGTTTTGTTTTGTTTTGAGTGTTTGTTTTTGAGACAGAGTCTCGCTCTGTCGCCTGGGCTGTAGTGCCGTGGCGTCGGCCTAGCTCACTGCGCCTCCAACTCCTGGGCTCAAACGATCCTCCTGTCTCAGCCTCCCGAGTAGCTGGGACTACAGGCGCCACCGCATCTGGCTAATTTTTCTATTTTTAGTAGAGACGGGGGTCTTGCTCTTGCTCAGGCTGGTCTCAAACTCCTGGGCTCAAGCGATCCTCCCACCTCCGCCGCCCAGAGTGCTGGGATGACGGGTGTGAGCCACCACACCCGGCCCTATGTGGTCTTTTGTGACTGGCTCATTTCATTTGGCATAATGTCCTCAAGGTTCATCCACACTGCAGCACGTGTCGGCGCTTCATTCCTCTTAATAGCTGAATAATATTTGATTACCTGGACGGACCATGTTGCATTTATCCACATTCATCTGTCGATGGACGATTGGGTTGATGCCACTTTTTGGCCGTGATGCATCGTGCTGCCGTGCACGTTCACATACACGATACACGTGTGCACACAGGTTTTCAATTCTCCTAGGTGTATGCCATACCCAGGAGTGGAATTGCTGGGTCTTGCGGCGACTCTGTGTTTAATTGTTTGAGCAGCCACCAGGCTTTTTCCACAGTGGCCGCACCACGTTCCGTTCCAGTTTCTCCACGTCCTCGCCCACACTTATTTTCTCTGTGTGTGTGTGTTAATAATAGCCATGCCAGTGGGTGTGCAGTGTGGTTTACATTTGCATAATGCAATATTATAACAAAGCAAAATTAATGAAAAAATACCCATGATGAACAAAATATCAACATTTTAAAATAAAAACAGGATCCAACTTTTGCATAGCTCAGTTCCACGGCCTCCCTTCTTCCCGGCCCCCCTCTCCCGCAACTGCCCGTGCAGGTAACGAGTTCAGCATTTTCTTTGCCCCCTGTGACACCTCACCACCTGACATAGGATGTGCTTCACGTGTTTACTTTGTGGAATGTCAGCTCCGGGAGTCCGGGATTTTTGTGTGTCTTGATCACTGCCATGGTCCCAGCATCTGGGACAGGGCCTGGCTCACTATAGGTGCTCAACAAATAGTTGCCGAATGAATGAATGAATGAATGGGTTGTGAGAATGCACGGGGTTGTTGTAGAGTTAAATGAGATAGGACTGGGAAAGCACTAAGCACAGGGCACACACGGGGCACTCGACAGCCCTGATCGGAGCCTAAAGGCCTGAGTAGAAAGCTCTGATTGGCCAAGCTTGGGTCACATGACATGTCCAATTCTCCAATTCAATCCTTTTTGTCTGACTACTGTGTTCTGATTGGGTAGGCTTGGATCACATGACTTCCCTGAGTCAAGCTATGTGGTCTGAATAGATGCTCTGATTGGCCAGCTTTTGGTCACATGATTTTTCAAAGTCTGTAAATAGGGAAATGAGTGCTTATTATTATTATTATTTTGTTTTTATGTTTTTTATTATTATGATGATTTTAGAGATGGGGTCTCACTCTGTTCCCCAGGCTGGAGTGCAGTGGCGTCATCATAGGTCACTGTAGCTTCTAATTCCTGGGCTCAAGTGATCCTCCTGCCTCAGCCTCCCAAGTAGCTGGGACTATAGGCACCACCACCGTGCCCAGCTAACTTTTTCTTTTTTTTTTTTTTTTTAGAGACAGGGTCTTGTTATGTTGCCCAGACTGGTCTTGAGCTCCTGGCCTCAAGCAATCCTCCCGCCTCAGCCTCCCAGAGTGCTGGGATTACAGGCGTGAGCCACCACACCAGCCAAAATCCAGGAAACATAAACAAAAACTATAACAACAGTGATTACGATGACGTCTTAGCAGTTACTATGCGCCAGGAACTGTTCTAAGTGTTCTTCCTGTGTCAAGTCAGTTACTGGTCACCCGTTTTGCAAATGAGGACACCAGAGGCTCAGAGCCTGGCCTGGCTGGCGGGGGCCGGGGAACCCAAGCCTCTCTCCCTTTGCCATCACCCCAGGGCCTTGCTGGAGGCTGGATGTATTTTGTTTTTGTTCTGTTTTCATTGTCCCCAGGCTTCCAGCTTCTGCCCTTGGGAGCCCGGTGTTGGCAGGGCTGGGAGTCTCTGTTGGGGTGTTTAAGGGCATTTAAAAGGTGTTCACAGCATCTCCCAGGGGCTGTGCGGTGATTATAGGCTGGCGCTAGCGGGTGCCTCTCTGGGGACACCTGGGGACATTTGGGGACCTGGCTGCCCACCTGGTCTGCCCCCCAGAGGCTCCTGCTGCCTCTCCTTAGACACCCAAGGGCCGCATGCTGGCCCCAGCTTTATGACTGGTGAGCTGCGTGTCTCTGCACAAGTGGCTATCCGTGTCTGGGCCTCTGCCTTCCCATCTCTCTAGTGCGATTTCTGAATGCCTGACGCCGCCGGCCCAGCTTCCTGGTGCCCGGATCCCCCCAACCTCTCCCCCTGAACCAAATAATCAACCCCTTCATCAGAAGTGGCTGAGGGCTACCAAACTGTCTCAGATCCCCAGGTCTGTCTCAAGCTCTCGGACTGGCCCCAGTGGCCACTCCCACTTCATAGCAGAGAAAACTGAGATCCAGTGGTCCAGGAAATTTGAGAAACAGACTCAGAGACGCAGCTTCACCCTAAATGCCACCAGCCGCTATTTCCCGAGTTCCTCCCGAGCACGGCCAGTGCTTTGGTGTTTTGCGTGAACGCTGGGGACTGAAGTGTGTCCCCCACAAATTCATATGTTGAAGCCGTAGCCTCCAAGGGATGGAATTTGGAGGTGGGGCCTTGGAGGGGCACTTAGGCTGAGCAGACGTCATGAGGGTGGGACCTCGTGATGGGGTGAGTGTGCTTATAAGAAGAGGAAGAGAGACCAGACGTCACGCTCTCTGCCACGTGAGTCCTGAACTAGAAGGTGGCGTCTCAAGGCAAGGAAAGAGCCGTCCCTAGACAGGGACCCTGCTGGCACCTTAATCTTGCACTTCCAATCTCCAGACTGTGAGAAAACAAATTTTTGATATTTTTTAAGCCACCCAGTCTATGGTATTTTGCGATGGCAGCCCCAGCTGGCTAAGACAAAGGGTTATATGACTTAATGCCCAAAATAGCCCCAGGAGGAAGCAGTTATAGCCAAGGAGACCCAGAAAGGGCAAGATACTTCCCTAAAGTCACACAGCCAGGCGTTGATAGAGGCAAGATGCAAACTCAGGTCTGAAGTGTGCATCTCCCCACCCTTCCCTAGACCCCCACAGACAGCTCCAGGGAGACAGTTCAGCCTCATGGCCAGTCGACAGACATGAGTTTGAATCCTCACTCCGGCAGCTACTCTCTGAGTGACTTGAAACAAGGCACTTCCTCTGTCTGCGCCTCAGTTTCCCCATCTGGAAAATGGGAATCACGACAGTTCCAGAGGCTTAGGCAAATTGAAAGAGATCAGGCTTGAGGGTGCCGCCGATGGAGGTTGGCACAGAGTGTAAGAGCACTTGGACCCTCGGTTTCTTTTTCTGTAAAATGGGCATGTCAGTACCTCCTTGAGTATAGTGCTTGAGTCCCTGGGAGTAGAGTGCTCAGAACTGGATCTGGAACCAGTAAGTGCTTGATATATTCACTCCAAAAAGCAGTCACACCTGCAAACTTATCCACCAACCCGGACACACGACGCACCACGTGGGGACCCCTCCTGCCCAGGGTGCCTGGCTGCTTTCTCTGCAAGGCTGGACTCTCAGCTTCTGTCACCATGAGGTGCATGAGGCTATTTGCATTTAAATTTAAATTAATTGAATGGAAAGGAAATAAAAATTCAGTTTCTCAGTTGTAGGGGGCACATTTCAACTGCTCACGCGTGGTCCGTGGCGCTGACGACGTAGGCCGTGTGTGTCGTTGAAGGCGGCGCTAGGCAGAGTACTGGCCCTGAACATTCTCTAGACAGGGCTTCTCAGCTAAGGGCAATTATTTGCCCTCCAGGGGACACTTTGCAATGTCTGGGGACATCTGTCGTTGTCACACTGGGGGCTGCTCCTGGTGTGGGGTGGGTGGAGGGGAGAGACGCTTCTCAGCACCCTGCAGCTCCCAGGACAGCCCCACCCCAAGGTCCACTGTGCCCAGGAGGGGACAGACCCTGTCCCAGAGCTCTGGTAGCCACGAACCATACACGGATATTTGCTTTTGCCCTTAAATTGATGAAAACGACATGAAATTAAAGATGCATTTCTTCAGTTGCACTGGCTACGTGTCACGAGCTCGGCAGCCACGATGGCCACCACGTGGGACGACACTGAGCTGGAACGTGCCCTCATCGCGGAAAAGGTGGGGACCCTATGCTAGGGCCAGCTCTCCCCGCCCCCACCCCGGCGTGCCGGTACGGCCCGCTGCGGTTCCAGGCGCGGCCACACGGGGGCAGTGTCTCCCAGGACCCCGCACCTGGGCCGGGGCTGCCCGCCCCTGCCCCGCACCTGGCCGCACCTGAGTGCGACCAGGGCTTTGGAGACAGCACGCCCTCGGCTTGCAAATTCTTGGCGATCACCTGCTGTGTCCCGGGCAGGGCGCAGGGACAGCCCAGCGAATCAGACTGTGTAATCTGGGGTTTCTCCACCTGCCACCTGAACGTGGGGGGGGCTCGTTCTCTGGGGAGGGGCCGTCCTGGGTGCTGCAGGTGCTGAGCAGCGTCCCTGGCCCCCACCCACCCCATGCCAGGACGTCCCCCGCCCCCCAGGAATGTCCCCAGACATTGCTGCCTGCCCCTTGATTGGGTGGAGGGTTGCAAATCAACCCTCCCCTAGAATTCCATTCTAGTGAATCAACTCATCACACGCAAAAATATTTAAATTATGAAATAAGCAGTTACATAAGGGGAGGGGCCTTCACACTTTTTTTTAGACCGTAACATCTCCACCCAGTTAAAAAAAAAATACGCACTCACATGTAAACACGTGGTCGGGACAGACATTTAAATACACACACAGCCCAATAAAAGTTGCACAAGTGACAGTTGGCCTTGCAAAGCACGCTGCCTTCCGACAGCTCCCATTCCACTGCGTTTAAAATACGAATGTGGGTCACGATGCACCAAATTGATTTCCCAACCCACAGACTGGCAAAAATGATGATTAAAATACCGGCCGCGAAAAACCCAAACAGCCCCAGGCCTGTTGGCTGTAGAGGACACACTGGGATGGCGTCTCCGCGTGGAAGCGAACAACCGCTCCTGTGCAGTGTGGACGCGTCTTGTGCACTGCATTCGGGGCTAAGAAAAAGCCAGATGCCACGGAGAGCAGGGGCAGGGCTGCATACAGATGCAGTTCAAGAGCAGGCCAGACCAACCCAGTTTTACAAATAGGCAAACGACTTGCGTAGACATTTCTGCGAAGCAGATGCGCCAATGGCCAACACGGACGCGAAAAGATGCGAAACATCCTTAGTCGTTAGGCAAATGCGCATCCAAACCTTCATGAGACACCACGTCACGCCCAATAGAGCGACTATCATGCAATTTTCAAAAACAGAAAATCATAAGAGGATGTCGGAGAGGATGGGGAGAAATTGGGACCCTCCTGCACGGCTGCTGGAATGCGACATGGTGTAGCCGCCGTGGAAGACAGGCTGGCGGTTCCTGGAAAAGCTAAACGTAGAGTGACCGTGGGACCCAGCGATGCCACTCCTAGGCGTAGACGCAAAAGAACTGAAAGTAGGGACTGAAAGAGGTATTTGCACAGCCGTGTGCATAGTAGCGTTTTTCACAACAGCGCCCATCAGCGGATGGGTGGGGACACACAGCGTGGTCCACGCGTACCAGAGAGTATTATTCAGCCATGGAAAGGAAGGAAATTCTGACACAGGCCACGGCGTGGATGGACCTTGAGGACATCGTGCTCAGTGAGAGACGCCAGACCCAGAAGGACAAGTCCTGTGTGACTCCACTCACAGGAGGTCCCTAGAGTTGTCAGATCCGCAGAGACAGGAAGCAGGATGGTGGGTGCCAGGGGCTGGGGAGGGGGTGGGGAGTGAGTGTTTCATGGGCACAGAGTCAGTTTGGGAAGACGAGAAAGTTCTGGAAGTGGAGGGTGGTGACGGTTGCACAGCAACGTGCGTGTGCTTAATGCTGCTGAGCTGTGTGCACTTAAAAATGGTTAATATGGGCCGGGCGCGGTGGCTCACGCCTGTAATCCTAGCACTCTGGGAGGCCGACGCGGATGGATCGTTTGAGCTCAGGAGTTCGAGACCAGCCTGAGAAAGAGCGAGACCCCGTCTCTACTAAAAATAGAAAGAAATTACTTGGACAACTAAAAATCTATATAGAAAAAATTAGCCGGGCATGGTGGCGCACGTCTGTAGTCCCAGCTACTCGGGAGGCTGAGGCAGGAGGATCGCTCGAGCCCAGGAGTTTGAGGTTGCTGTGAGCTAGGATGACGCCACGGCACTCTAGCCCGGGCAACAGAGTGAGACTCTGTCTCAAAAAAAAAAAATGGTTAATATGGTAAATTTTATGTTAACTGTATTTATTACAGCTTCAAAAATTAAGTTAAAAAATGTGGAAAAAAAACCCCCCAAAATCCAGAAACAAAAACGAAACAAACCACCTGCTTGAGTAGGGAGGACAGAGCTGGGCCCAGACTCTACCACCCCTGGGCTGGGGAGGAAGGAGCTGCCTGGGCTTAGAGTTGCCAGATGAATCCAGGACTCCCAGGGAAATGTGAATTTCAGATAAACATGGAATAGTGTCCTGGTACCAGAATGTCCCAAATATCACATTTGTTGTTGATTTAAAATTCACATTTAAATGGGCATTCTGTGTTTATTTTTTTTTTTTTTGAGACAGGGTCTCGCTCTGCCACCCAGGCTGGAGTGCGGTGGTGACATCATAGTTCACTGCAGCCTCCGACTCGGGCTCAAGTGATCCTCCTGCCTCGGCCTCCTTAGTAGCTGGGACTACAGGTGTGAGCCACCGTGCCCAGCTAATTTCTTAAAAAATTTTTGTAGAGACAGAGTCTTGCTGTGTTGTCCAGGCTGGTCTTGAACTCCTGGCCTTGAAGCGATCCCTCCCTCCTCAGCCTCCCAAAGTGCTGGGATTACAGGGGTGAGCCACCGCGTCCGGCCGGCATTCTGTGTTTTTATTCGCTAAATTCAGTAACTGTGCCTGGGCTGCACGTGCCCACCTTCCTGGAGTCACAGCTGGGGCTTATTCTATGAAGCAGGCTGGCGAGGTGGGGAGAGCGTGGGCCAGGCTCCCGGGGTGCCACGCCGTGCCCCTCTGCACCCCGAAGAATCAAAGACTCGTACCCCCTCCTCCAGCTGTCCCCAGAACTGCACTGCGGTGGGACGTGGGCCGGTTCCCCTCCTTGGGTCCTCTGTGTCCCTCTCTGTAGAAAGGTGCAGGGCTAGAGGAGTGTTTCCTAAAGGTGATCTAGAGCGAGGCAGGACGGACGCACCGTTGGTTCTGGTTGGTCACTGGAGTTTATTCCGTGAAGTCGCTGCAAACCCTGAGTTAGCGAATACTGACCCGTCGCTCCTGGGGAGACGCAGGTTAGGTTCCTGTGAGCCTCTGGTCACATTGTCATCAACTCATCAATACATAATGTTGTTTTCTGTGTGTCTCTGTTTAAAGACACCTGTTTCTGTTTTTATTTGTATTTTTATTTTTAGAGATGGGCCCTCACTCTGCTGCCCAGGCTGCAGTGCAGTGGTGTGTGTGATCTCACTGCAGGAACAGCTGGGCTTTGGACCCAGGAATTAGTGGTGGGTGCAGCCTCTGCGGTTAACAGAACAGCCACTCTCTCCTCCACCCGGGGCCAGCCCAAGAAGCTGCCACCAGAGGGCGCCTGTGAGCACCTGACTCAAGGCCCACCCCTCCTCTGCCCACAGCCCTCCATGGCTCCCCACCTTCCTTCGGGTGAAAGCCCAACTCCTCCCTGCAGCCCACCAGGCCTTGCATGACCTGCCCGTCCCCTCCCTGCCCTCCTCTCCTCTCTCTTTCCCCCTCCTCCCTCTGCCCCAGCCCCACGGGTCTCTTCGCTGCGCCTCCAACACCCCGGGCATTCTCCTGCCCCAGGGCCTTTGCACGGACTGTGTCCTCTGCCTGGAACTCTCTTATTGTTGCGATACCAGTACCTTGTTCACCTTCTGAGAGAGGCCTTCCTTAATCTCAGAATCTAAAATCCCACTCTCTCCAGTCTTTGATAACACAATATTCAACAATCATTTATTGTATATTTCCAAAGGGCTAGAAGGCAAGGTTTGAAATGTTCCCAACGCAAGGAAATGATAAATGTTCGAGGTGATGGACGCCCCAAATACCCTGATTTGATCATGACATGTTATATACACGTATCAAAATGTCACATGTACCCCATAAATATGTACCATTATTATGTATCAATAAAAAAATAAAAAGATACAATTCCACTCCCGTCCGAAGCCCCTATCTAGCTTTCCTTCTCTTCCACATGCGTCCCTGTCTGACACCCAGTGTGTTTTAATTATTTCTATTTATTCATCATGTGTCTACCCCCACGTAGAACGTCAGCTCCTTAAGGGCAGGAATTTATTTTTTGTTTTTTATTGACGTATGATAGTCGTACATAGTTTCTGGGTCCGTGTAGTGTTTTGCTACCCGTACCCAGTGTGTAGTGATCCAAGCAGGGTGATTGGTTACTCCAATCTTGAATGTTTATCTTTTCTTGGTGCTAGGAACATTACCATTCTTGTACCTATTTAGAAATATACAATAACATATTGTTTTTTTTATTTTATTTTTTATTTTTTTTTGAGACAGAGTCTCACTCTGTTGCCCGGGCTAGAGTGAGTGCCGTGGAGTCATC
>NW_012147964.1:3051888-3055411 GCF_000956105.1 Propithecus coquereli
TTTTTTTGAGACAGGTTCTCACTCTGTCACCCAGGCTGGAGGGCAGTGGCGTCATCACACTCACTGCAGCCTCCAACTCCTGGGCTCAAGTGATCCTCTTGCCTCGGCCTCCCGAGTAGCTGGGACTCCAGGTGAACACTACCATGCCCAGTGAATTTTTTTTTTTTGATATTTTTTGTAGAGATGGGGTCTTGCTCTGTTGCCCAGGCTGGTCTCGAATTCCTAAGATGTTATGAATGAAGCTACTATGAACATTCACATCCAAGTCTTTGTGTGGACATGTACTCTCTTCTCTCTTGGGTCCATGCCTTTATTACCAATTTCCACAGAACAAATCAGCCCAAACCTAGTGCCTGAATGCGGTCACCATTCACCATCTCACCCAGTTTCTGGGGTTCAGGAATCTGGGTGTAACGTAGCCGGGTGATTCTGGCTCGGGCTTTCTCACGAGGTTGCAGTTTGCTGGGGCCGTCTCATCTGAAGGCTCGACTGGAGCTGAGCTCACATGGCTGCTGTCGGGAGACCCCAGTTCCACGCCACGTGGCGTCGCCAGCAGGACAGGGTAGACACAGTGACTTTGCGACCCGATCTCTGAAATGCTGTCCCCTTATATCTGCCACATTCTGTAATATTTGTTAGAAGTGAGCCACTAACTTCAGCTCGCATGCCACAAGGGGTGGATTACCCAAGGCCACGCACGTGAGGAAGCGGGGCTGGGCTCAGTGTGTGCTGTCCTAGAGGCTTCTGCCCGTCCCTTAGTATTTAAATATTTCAGCAAACATTACGCTTTTGCTACGTACTTCCTAAGAACCTTCTCCTTGGCTATTTATTAATACAACAGCTCTCGGAGAAAGAACCGATGTTGTGCCCACTTTACAGGTAGGAAAACGGGCCCAGAGACGTCACGTCACCTGCCCACAGTCCACGCCAGCAGTCAGCAACCCAACCTGAGTTTTAAGTCCCGAGTGTGGGGGAGGCTGACAGGGAGAAGGAACAGTTGCAAAGAAGGAGAGGGAAGTGCAATTATTATTATTTTTTTCTCCAGAGAAAAAGGAGAAGTACCCATGAGTGTTGGGTTCCTTCACTGAGGTCGCAAACATTTATTGAGCACTTACTGTATACCAGGTACTGTTCTAGGCCCCAGGGACATGGTAGAAAACAAGATGGGACAAAGTTTCTCCCGTGCACGAGGGGGTTGAGGATGTCACCCTACATATCCAATCTAGTGCCCGGCTCAGAAATAACCCTCGGTAAATGAAGCCATCGCATTTCAAATTGTGACGATGTCTCTGAAGGAAAAGAACAGGGCATGGTGACAAAGGCTACTGGGGAGTCTTTTAGTTTTGGGGGGGCAGGAAGGATGAAGGAGAAAGTGGTCTGGAAAGCGGGGGTGAGGTGGGCTTGGGGGGAGCGTTCCGGACCGAGGGCGCGTGGCTGCAGAGGCTCTGAGACGGGACCTTTTGGGGGTGCGATGGGGGCTCAGGTTTTGCCGTGTCGAATTTGAAATCCCAGAAGCCCCCTGCATGGAGAGGTCCGAGGGCAGGTGGCCCCCGAGTCTGAAGCTCCGGGGAGGCTCCAGCCGGAGACAGGACTGTGGGTGTCGTGGGGTGTAGACAGGTTTGGAGCCCTGGGAGTGAACGCGGCTTCCCAAGAGGCGTGCAGGTGGAAGAGGGAGGGAGGGGGCCCCAGGACCGGTGCTGGACTCGGGGGACCCAATGGTGATCCTTGACACCCTCCTGGGCCCCCTAGTCTGGTGGGTGACACGGAGAGTGAACAGGTGACAAATGAGCCATCACACCTGTTCCTGCTAAGCAGTGGTGGCGACAGGAGAGGAGGCTGTTAAAGATGTCAAACAAATAATAACCAATTTATTCCTGCATGCATCCGTCTGTTCGGTGCTTATTGAGCGCCTACTGAATGCCAGGCTGGGTTCTAGATGCTGTGGTGACCAAGACAAAGACGCCCAATACGATGGCGGGAGAGGTAGCCAGTGAGGAAGGAGACAGATGAAGTTCATTTTGGACCAGAGAGGGCTGCGAGGAGACACAGCAGGGTTTGGCAGCAGAGAGGCCTTGGGGTCGGGGCGCCGTTACTTAGGGCTGATCCAGGAAGACCCCCTGGAGGAGGAGGCATTTTGAGCTGAGGCCTGAGAGGCAAGGTTTCACTCTTGATGTTGGAAGCCCTGAAGATGCGAGTTTCGAGAAGCTAATCTCCCCACACGCCCAGTCAACTCGTAAACGGAGACTTTGACCTTCCTTCACCCTCTTATCGCGAGACAGGGGAGCACAGCACGTGGAGGGGCAGCTCTGAAGGGGGATGAAGGGCACCCGGAGTCTGGAATCCAGGTGGGGCCCTGTGGGGGGAGGAGGGTCAGGCCAGCTCAAGGCTGGGAGGCCTGCCGTGGTCAGGGAGGTTGTGTTCAAGGTGCCTCGGTTTCCTCCTCTGCAAAATGGGTGTCCAGCCCCAAGAACACTCCAGGCTCTTCTATTCTTCAATCATTCGAAAGACACCGACTGAGCCTCTACTGGGTGTTAGGGGCTCATTCTAGCTCTTTCTCTGTAAGGGGCCAGACGGAAGATATTTTAGGGCAGTTGCAACTACTGAGCCCTGCCCTGGTTGTGCATTAGGCATGTTAATAATATGCAGATGAATGGGTGTGGCTACGTTCTCATAAAACCTTATTCTTGGACATTGAAATTCGAGTTTCACATAATTTTCATGAGTCCAAGATTATTACTTTCTTTTGATTTTTTTTATAAACCGGTTTTAAAAATGTAAAAACCATTCTGAGCTCGTGGACCGGCTATCCGTACGAAAGACACGAGCAGGGCCGGACTTGCCCCAGGGTGGTGGGTCAAATTTGCCAATCCCTGGTTCTAGGCGAGCCAGACAGGCCTGGTTCCTGCCCTCACGGAGCTCACGGTTAACTGGGGAAACTGAGTCTACAGACAGATGCCCGGAAAAACATATAATTTCAAGTCGTGCCTCAAGGGAAGGCAGCTGGTTTGGTCTGAGGCGTCAGGAAAGGTGTCCCCAAGGAGGTAACATTTGAAGCGAGATGGAAAGAGGTACTCGGAGGTGAGGCAAGGAGACCAGAGAGGCAAAAGGGTTTTAGGTGAGGCCCACCATGGCATGGGACACACTTATGTTTTTACAAATCCTGGTGGCAGCTTCCATTTCACCTGCAAAAGAAGGATAACTATATCAGCAGGCTAGGGCTCTTGAAGGGGGCTTACAGTAGTGCCTGGTCTACATTAGGTGCTCTATTGATGCTTGTTCCCAGCCTGGAATACAGCAGGCACCGCATTAATGTCTGGTGCATACCTGGTTTACACTAGGCACTCTGTTAATGCTTGTGTCCTGTATGGTATACAGCAGGTACTACACTAATGCCTGGCCCATCCTTGGCATATAGCAGGCATTGCATTGATGCCCGGTTAATGCCTGGTATATAGCAAGAGCTCCATTAGTGCTTTTGCCATATTTGATATACAGCGGGCACTGTATTTTTTTTTTTTTTTTT
>NW_012147964.1:3055461-3056560 GCF_000956105.1 Propithecus coquereli
CTCAGCCTCCCGAGTAGCTGGGACTACAGGTGCCACCACCATGCCTGGCTAATTATTATTATTATTTATTTATTTTGTAGAGATAGGGTCTTGCTATATTGCCCAGGCTGGTCTCAGACTCCTGGGCTCAAGTCAACCTCCCGCCTCGGCCTCCCAGAGTGTCTGGGTGACAGGTGTGAGCCACCGCGCCGGCTGCCTGTGACTTTCTTTGCAGATCTAAGAAGGGGCAGGCGCTGACAGCCCATTTTCCACCCTGAGGCCTGGAGCGGGCTGGGGTGTGGGCATGGGGGAAGGGGCCTGCCCCCTGACTCCGGAGCTGGCCTTCTGGCCCTGGGCGGCCTTGCAAACCTGCCTGCTCCCGGCCTGGGCCCAGTCACCTTTGGTCCCGCTCTCAGCTCTGTGCCAGGAAGTGGCCTTGTTCCTCCGCCCCTGGACCCATAAAACCCAGTTCCTCAGGGTACAAGAGGCCAAGGTCTTGAGGGAGGCAGGAGGGGGCTGGGGCCTCTAGTGCCATCACGGCGCAGGCATCGAGGACTTTGTCATTCTGGGCCTCTGGGTGGGGAGGCCGGAGTCAGCGTTCAGCTCACGGCTGGGCCCTGGGGCCAGTTCTCCACGTCTCCGTTGGCCTCAGTTTCCCCCCTGGAGGCTCTCCAGGTCCCCGCCCTGTTCCTGGCACACAGCAGGCACTGTGCGAATGGATGAGCAGAAGGACAAGACGCCCCGTGTTGTTTCTGCCCCCCGATGGCCCCCACTCCCCACAATGCCCAGGGCAGACCCGCAGCTGGGAGGGGTGTCACCGGTACCTCAGATAAACACGCGGGGAACGAATGAATGAATGAATGAATGCACCATCCGTTCTCCCCTCTCCCCACACCTGCCGTCTCGACCCCGTCCACACCTGTTCCTGCGTCCTTTATAGACGTGAAACGTTTATTCAGCACTTACTACATAGCCTTACAAGGACCAACCCCGTCAACTGTTTTTGACAGCTTAAGGCATGACACACGTGCAGTGAACAGGGCGTGTTCATTGTCACAGATGTACACCCGTGCAGCCACTGAGACGGTGAACAGATGTTGGCATCACCCCCAGAACTTTC
>NW_012147964.1:3060746-3061903 GCF_000956105.1 Propithecus coquereli
CTAGGATTACAGGCGTGAGCCACCAAGCGGGCACTGTATTAATACTTGTGCCCCAGGCTGTGGGCTCATGCCTGTAATCCCAGTACTTGTGAGGTAGGAGGATAGCTTGAGGCAAGGAGTTCAAGACCAGCCTGGGCAACATAGTGAGACCCTGTTTCTACAAAAAGTAATTTAAAAATATCAGCCGGACACGGTGATGCCCGCCTGTACTCCCAGCTACTTGGGGGGCTGAGGCAGGAGGATCACTTAAGCCCAGGAGTTTGAGGCTACAGGGAGCTACGATGACGCCACTGCACTCCAGCCTGGGCGACTGAGACCCTGTGTCTAAAAACAAAACCCCAAAACCAAAAAACTTGTGCCGTGTAGGGTATATAGCAGGTGCTGCACTGCATTAATGCCTGGTCCATTCCTGTATGTGGCAGCACTGCATTAATACTTGCCCTGTCTGGTATATAGCAGGCGCTCCATTAATGCCTGGTCTATGTCTGGCATAGAGTAGGAGCTGCAATTAAAGCTTGTTTCATGCCTGGTATATAGCAGGAGCTCCGTTAATGCTTCCGCTGTGTCTGGTATACAGCAGGCACTGCCTTAATGCCTGATATACAGTAGACGTCCCATTAACGCTAGTTAACATATGAGTGAAGGTTCGTTTGCAGTCAATCGGCGGCTCCCCGCTCGTTAGGAGACGGTGAGGGTCGGCGCGCGCCTCTCCCTCCCGGGCCTGCCCGAGTGGGGCCGAGCGGGGCCGAGCGGGGCCGAGCAGGACCGAGCGGGGCCGAGCGGGGCCGAGCCGAGCCCAGAGCCTCGGAGCCAAGCCGGCCAAGTCCGCCACATTCCCACAATCCCGGGTGGCCCCGCCCGGCTCCCGGCTGCGCGTCCCCCTTCCCACGTCGGCGCAACCAAACCCGCGGGCGCCCCCGCCCCTCCCGCGCGCGCCGAAGCCCCGCCCAGGTCATTAGTCCCGCCCCCGAGGTGGGCGCGCGGGGCTGCCGGCCCCTCCCATTGGCCGCGCCGCCTGCCCGTCGCGGGCCGCGCTGCCAGCCAGCTTAGGTTGTCCGGCGGTGTCGCTCGGTCGCGGCTGCTGCGGTTGGCGGCGGCGGCGGCGGCGGCGCGGGCTGAGGGCGGCGGGCGGGGGTCCGCGGCTGGCGCGGCGCGAG
>NW_012147964.1:3062875-3078558 GCF_000956105.1 Propithecus coquereli
TCCTGCAGGGTTAGTCTTGCCTGTGCTGTCCATGTCGAGGCAAAGGGTCCCTCTGTGGTTAGCCTCTGTCTCTACTGTCCAGGTCAGGCCTCTAGGACCCGCCAGGGTCAGCCCCTGCCTGTGCTGTCCATGTCGGTCTCTGGGGTCAGCCTCCCTGGGGTCAGGCCCTGCCTCTACTGCCCAGATTGAGCTTCCAGATCCCTCTGGGGTCAGCCCCAGATTTCTACTGTCTATGTTGGGCCCCCAGGAGCCTTCAGGATCTGCCCTCTGCCCCTGCTCAAGGGATGGCCCCCTCCCTGCACAGGGGCAGGCCTCTGACCTTACCCCACCAGGTGTCCCCCCCCACCCTAGTGTCTCTGCAGGGTTAGACCTTTGTGCTGTAATCCACAAGACCTAGTCACCCCTCACCTCCCAGGGTCCTGCCCTGACTCTTTCTGCCCAGTGGAGCCTTGTTCCCTCCATGCAGAGCCTGTTTGCCTCCAAAGATTCCTCCATTGCCCCCCCTCCCATTCGCTTCAGGGCCATCCCCGTGTCTCCCCTCCCTCTCCAGTGCAACACACCCATTGGGAGAAACAGTCTTTCCTCCCCTGGGGTTTCTGTTTAGCTAGAGGCCCACGCGGGGTTGACGCCTGAGGGAGTCTTTGCAAGTTGTCAGCACTGGCCGAGTCCTCAGCCTCCCTCAGGCTGCTTTCCTTAGCGCCTCGGTGGGAGCCGGGGTCCGGCCTTCCTTGGGAGCAGCCCCCACGTCCCGGCTCCTCCCACCTGGCCCAGAGCAGGTTCACATGTGAGCTTCCGTCTTCCCAAGGCACACCTGTTGCAGGGAGCTGGTCGGCAGAGTGTTGTCACCCCAAATAAGGTCCCTGCAGTCGTTTACAAAACAGAAGCCCTTGCCCTGCCCCTCTCCTCTCCTCCCCTCCCCTCCAGAGCTCCTGGACTAGCTCCTGGGCTTCGGGCAAGGTGGGAAATGAGGGCTGTTCAGAGAGGGTGCACCTGAGGAGGGGCTGGTGTTGGTTGGCCCTCGGGAGGTGGCAGGTCGTGGCGGGGAGCGTGTTGCCTCTCCGCTTGTGACCCTCCTGCAGCCCGCCACACCCTGGGTCTGAGAGGCGACCGGGATGAAATGCCTTCCTGACTTTTATTTCCAAACTTGTGTTCTGATGTACCCAAATACTCGAAAATGGGCCGTCTTTCCAGGAAAGACAAGTAGGCAGAGCGGTAACCTCAAAGTTCGGTGGAAACTTGGCGGTGGGGCCCTAGTAGTGGTACTTTGGAGGACAAGGTGGCCCTGGATGGCTTTTGCAGAGGGTGGTAGACTTTGTTTTGGGGTGACGTCATAAGGATGTTACCAGATGGCCTTGCCCTGTGGCTCTGTGACCTCCAGACCCCCGTGCCACCTTTCCTGAGGCAACCCAGGCTTCTCTGCCTGCACTTTGGACTTGAGAGTGACACAGGTTTCAAGGACACAGGGATGGGCTCCTGCATCTGCTGCCATGGCTTGGAGCAGGTCTGAAAGTGACATGGCCCATCCCGCAAGCCTTTGTCTGGTGCTCACCTGTGGCCAGGTGATGTCGACCGCAGCAGTACTTGTGTCTGCAGTCCCACCCCTCCCCCACTGTGTGACCCTAGAAGTCAGCCCCCCCCCCGCTTGTAAAATGGGGGTCGTGCACCTGTCTCGGGAAGTTGTTGTGAGGTTCAAGGCATGGCGGGGCAGGTCGAAGGGGAAGGCCTATAAGACCCAAGGAGAACAGGTTTAAATGCAACGCAGAGGACCAGGGGCCTGCCCTGGGGTTGGGAGGGCGTCGCAGAGGAGGTGACTGTGGCCTCAACCCTGAGGTGTTGGGAGCCAGGGCACCCTATGGGAGTGCGATGCAACAGACCCTCAGAAAACTTCCCATCTGAGCAAGCTTGCATCCCAGGCGGAGGACCCCTTTCTGGGAGTCCAGGGCTGGGGTTCCAGAGTGCAGGGGAGAGGGCCTCTGCCCAGTTCCCACCTGCTTGTAGGACTCATTCCATTCGCCCCATGAGCCAGCCCGAGCGTGCGACTGTCCGAGTTTTGCAGGGACAGGATTGAGCGTGTGACTGAGACTGGCCAGGGGAGCCGCAGCTGGGCCGCAGCAGGTGGTTAACGTGCCTGCGCGGATGGTGTATTTGGGAACCTTTGAGTGGAGGCCACCACGTCCGTCCCCTGTGCAGCGGGGCCAGGCGAGCTGGGGTTTGCTTTTCTCCGGAGTTGCTTCCTCCCCTGCCCCTTAGCAGTGGGGGCTCCAACCCGCTGGCTCTGCGATGACTCCCATGCAGAGTCGGGAAGGTGGGGCCTGCTGTCACCCTGCTGGGCATCTGGGGCATGGGACGGTCTCATTTCTGTGGGCTTTCTGGCATCTTCCGTCTAGTCTCGGGAACCAGGTGGGGCATGTTCTGGGAAAATGTCTTGTCCACTCGGTCATGTCTGTGCTGTCTCCCTCGGGCTGCACGCGCCCTGTGAGATTGGTCAGCCTGGCGGGGACTTTTAGTGCCTCCTCCGAGGGGTGCGGGGAGCGGCCGAGAGGAAGTCCTAGCGCTGTACTTGGTCCCCTGGCTCCCTTGCTACCTCTGCCTGCCTCTGCCGCTCTGTGTGAAAGTTTGCTTTCGTCCTCTGGGGTGGCGCCGTCCTGGGCACTGCAGGGTGCTGAGCAGTGTCCCTGGCCCTCGCCCACTCCATGCAGGGAATTCCCGCCCCCCCCCGCCCCCCGTGTGACAACCACAAATGCCCCCTGCAAGAATCCTTGCCACGTGGCCGTATGAGGCACGCAGCACGCTCCCAGCAGAGCTGGTGGGCCAGCCGTAGAATTATTTTGCCAGAAATTTTCTTGAGTGCTCATAGAGTGAATATTTTTGTTTGGACGGTCACAGCTGTGCGTGTGAGAATTCAGCGCTCAGTGCATGCGTGAACGTGCGCACATGTATTCAGTTTTAGTCACTGTTGCTCCAGGCTTGTTCTTATTGGCATTTCTGTTGATGGCAGTGACAGCTGTCGATAGGACCAGGAGTGACCAGCACGTACTGTGTGTTCAGCGCATGTGCTGTTCCAGCCTCCATGCAGGGCATGTCGCTGCCACCTTCCTGGGGTCCTCCCTGGCTCTCGAGAGCTCTCCCGGGAGGACCCTGTGGGGCTGCAGGCCCAGCTAGGAGCTCTCTGAGCTGGTTCCCGGTGCAGCCCGTGGTGGCCATGGCGTTTCTGTCTCTCTGCAGGAGTCCGCCAGGCAGGCCCCTCAGCTTCTCCTTGCGCAGCGTTAGAGCTGGGAGGCGGAGGGCTTCCCTGGGAACGCCTGTTGCGGGAGCCTGGGCTTGCTAGCAGGCCGAGCCGGAGTGGCTCTGGGCTTTCTAAATAAAGCAGGCTGGTTGGTTCCGGAGGCTTCCTGTCCGGCCTGCGCCAGCCCCACAGGGCAGTGACAGGCTGGGATCCGGCGTGGGGTGTGGTGGCCCCACGGGAAGGGCTGGGCGTGCCTCCCAGCGTCGGGCGGCGCGGAGCGTGGCCTCTGGCGCCTGGCAGGGTGGCTGTGCCGTGTCCCAGAAGACCGTGGGAGCAGGAAGCGTTCTTGGATGGCCTCTTCCAACCTTGATTCCCTGGGCTGGAGTCTGGGCTGGGAAGACACGGAGGCTCAGCCCAGGACGTGTTCCTCCGTCCTTAACGTTTACACTGAATTAATTGGCACTAATGCGTTTCGCCGAAGGGTCTGCTTTCTCAGGGCGCAGCCCCGGAAGTGCTGCAGACATCTGTGAGCAGGGGTGCAGCGTTGCACCCTCAGTTTCCCCATCTGCCCAGGAGGGTGCAGGGACACACCTCCCCTGCACCACGCGGCCTGCAGGGCCCTGCACAGGTCCCAGGAAAAAGACAGTGTGTGCCTTGACAGCCGAGTCGAGTGCGGTTGGGTTTCCTTTCCCGCCGCGGCCAGGCCCGTCCTCGGGCCGCATCTCCACGGGCTCTGAGGTCCTCGGGGGCTTGTCCTCCCCGTGCCTGCTGCCGGCCCTGCTGGCGCTGTGGTGAGGGAGGAGGGCTTCCCCGCCAACATGTAACCACAAAAGGTTTCACTTTCTGATTTTTTGCGGTGGAGCCCTTCTCCTTCTGGGATGCGGACACTCAGCAGGACGTCCCAGCCCCGTGCCAAGAAGTCAGACAGACCTTGGTGAAGTGGGAGGCGGCTTTCGGGCCTGCTTGTCGCTTCCCTGCAGCCAAGCGGGTCCCCTGCAGGGCAGTTTGTTTCCTGGCACTGCACCTCGGCCTGTGAATCGAGGGCAGTGAGCCTCGGTGACCTGCCGGCCAGGGGGACCAAGAACACGGGCGTGGCTGGGGTTTGTGGCTCGGCAGACACCAGGCTACTCACAGACGGGAGGTGTTTGTGCAGCCGCCTCCCAACGTGTGTGGTTCCTGCCCTAGCCCTGCCTTTGCCCCGGGAGCCCCCCGCCAGCCGCTGGGTCAGTCCTGCGTCGGGTACCTGGCGGCTCGCTGGGCCGCCTGGAACTGGCCGCCTGGATGCAGACCTGGGCTGGTCACCTGGGCCTGGCCACGCCCCCCACTGCCCCCTGCCCCTGGGCCAGAAGACTCCCATGACTGGCTTCTCTGATGCTGGTGGCCTCTGGGCCAGCTCCCCTCATGGCCACCAGGTGCCGAAGCGCAGCAGACGAGCGTCCCCAGGGCCTGGGAACGCCGTGGTGTCGGGGTCAGGTGCGTGGGCTGGGGAGGCAGGTTCAGAGCCCACTACTGCCACTCGTAGCTGTGGGACTTCAGGTCTGTGCTTCAGTGTCCTCAGGGGGCAGTGGGGTTGAGGACCCAGCCATGGCCCCTGTCCAGCCCCACATGGGCACCCGGTGTTCCTTGAAAACCTGTTTCCTGCAGAGTCCGTCCCTGGGGGCTGGGGTCGCTCGCTGGGCAGCTTGAGCGGGTTTCCCAGGCTCTGTGCCCTGGATGTTTGGGGAGGGGCGTCCCGGACACTGCAGGTGCTGAGCAGGGTCCCTGCCTCCCCCCACCCATGCCAGGAGCAGCCCCCGTGTGACGACCACAGATGTCCTGAGACATCACCCGGTGTGCCCTGGAGACAGAGCCAGCCCAGTCGAGGACCGCTGACCCATGTCTCTCATGAGCCCCCTACCTGTCTAGTGGCCATCGGTCAGCTTTGTGTCTCTGTCCCCTGCCCCACTGCATGCGGCACCAAGCCCTGCAGGCCTCCGAGGTGCCTATTGAGTGACTGTCATTGGCTACTTAAGTCAGGCCACCTAGGGCAGCAAGAGGAGTGACCTGGCACTCCTGATGCCCCACAAGGTTGTGGTGAGCGTGAGGGCTCGCTTTTCTGGGGGCTCTGTTTCTGTGGGCAGGTGGGGCCCTGGGGACGATGGCTCCTTCCAGGTCCCTCCTGCAACCCGGGCTGCGCGTGCCGGCCAGCGTGGGCGTGGGGGGTGTGCTCTGGAGTGAGACCCCGGGCAGTTGTTTCGTCTCTCCAAGCCTCAGTTTCCTGATCTGTCAAATGGGAGTGATCCCCCTCCCCCCACAGACCGTGGGCCGAGCGGATGAGAAGCGTGCGCTTGGCGCGGGTGGGTGCTCAGAAGCAGAGGAAGCTGCTTTGTCCTCCCACCGCTCTTCCTGCGGGCTCCCTTGCGCACCTTCTCCCTGAACGCCTGCTGGAACAACCTTGGGGGGGCGCCCCCTCCATGGCGTCTACACAGGGACCCCGGGCTCAGAAAGCGCCGGGCTGGCAAGTGCCGGAGGCGGGTGTCTGCCGGCGGCTCCAGGGCTGGTGCCCCGCACCCTGTCCGCCTCCCACCTGCGGTTTCTCTTCTGTCACGTGGAAACGGCTGTGACTTTTTAGGGCTCTGGCAAGGGTCACGGGCGGTGTGACGGAGGTGAAAGCACTTTGTTGTCGCTGTTGGCGGTGTCCACACTGGCAGGCAGTGGTCCCCTCGGCCCCTGATGGGGACTTCCCCGTCTTGTGGGGTCTCCGGGCGGCCTGCGGGGCACTGGCGGTTCTGTTCCTTTCCTAACCCCTAGGCCTGGCGTGGCCCTCGTGCCGCGCTGCTGCGTGAACACTGCGGGGTGCGTGGACTCGTGCAAACAGCCCTCCTCCCTCTGCGCCCGTTTGCTCCGGCCCCGGTCCCATGGCCAGCACAGCCCTCGTCACAGGCCCCGGGTGGCAGGTGTTTGAAGGAGAGGTGGGTCTGGCGCCCTGGCTGGCCCTCCCCCGTTGGCCATCTCATCCAGCCTCGTGGGTGACAGTCATCGAGCTGGCAGGCAGGTCCGTCACTGTCCCTCAGGTGGACGCCCATGTGCCCATGGCTGGGTTAGACCGTGGGGTCTGCCCAGCTCTCAGGGGGCTTCTCTGCAGAGAGGGCTGTGGCAAGACCCCAGCATGTGGGGACAAGGGCTTGAAAACCACAAATGACACCAAACTAATCTGGTGGGGACAGCCACTCCCACCTTGAGTCAGTCTGCACAGAGACCTCAGATGCGACAAGGCAGCGTGGCCCTGTGGCTGCTGAGAGGCCATTAGTGTCTGTACCTTCAAGGCACCTGGGGAGAGGTGCCCCCCGCCCCGCAGCAGACTTTGCCACCGGCTGGAGATAAGATTATGGTGCTGAGTCCAGAGGCCGTCTTATCTCTGTCCCTGGCTGTCACAGCCCTCACGGGGCAGTGAGTCCCAGGCCTCTTTCTCGTGCCTTAGCAGTTGGGGAGCCCATGGGTGCACTTTGGGGCTGACGCCGACTGAGAAGTATGTCTCCCCGCTGCCTGAGTGGGACAGCAGGGCAGACAGGTGTCCTGGGCTGGCGGGAACGGCCCATGAGGCCAGGAGACCCAAGTCTGTTCAGGCCCAGCAGTCAGCCACTGTGTGACCTCATGAAGGCTGCTTGACCTTTCTGTGCCTCAGTTTCCCTACCAGTCAAACAGGCGCTGTGCTGTTTACCTCCTGGGGCTGGCACGAGGCTGTCTGTGAAGCTGGCCCGGGCGTGAGCCTCACCCTCTGTCTGCAGCCGCAGGAGGTTTGCCTCCCTCCCCTTCTCCTGCCTGCCTCGGGTCTGGCACCTGTTGGCACAGCTTGAGGTCAGCGTGGTGTCTCCAGGCCGTGCTTCCTGGAGCTGAGATCACGTGCACACGTGCATGCGTGCGACCTGCCACCAACGTGCCTTTTCACTGTCGCTGAGGAGCGGTTAGCATTGTCCCGCGGTTGGGGCCAGCGGCTCTGACTGTGCTCCCAGCGTGTGCTCCCGCCTGGGCCTCCCCGCCGGCCTGGCCAGTTCCTGACCCACATCCCACAGTTTCGGGCACCCAGCCGGGGCGCAGCCTGGAGCCCTGAGCTTCTGGGCCCCGACTCACGTTCTGTTCCCAGATCTTGTCCCCACTCTGCCTCCAAGGCCATCGGCACCTCAAGTCTCTGAACGGTGTCAGACAAGCCTGCTCGTCCCCTCTCCAGGCCTTGTGCCTTTGCTTCCCTTTTCCTCTCTCACATTTCAGGGACATTTGCCAGGAGCTGGGCACAGACGGATTCCTCCCAGGTGGCCTTCCTAGATCTCGGCCACTGGTTGAGATGGGGACAGTGGTTTTCTCATTCTTACTGGGGCTTTCGTTTCCCCTCCCTGGGAGTTAGTCCGTCTGCAGAAGCAGCGGTCAGACTCGCCCTACAGGCGCCAGCCCACCTGTCCCGTGTGCCCCTGGACCTGCCAGGCCCTGCGGTGGGCACTGTGGTCTCGGGGGGCCAGGCACCTTACTTGTGGTTGTGTGGGGACCTCCCTGAGACCCGGGCTGCCCAGGGGTAGGAGCCGTGGGCCCTGTTCTCAGAGGAGCTGGGGCTGGTGACAGGGGCAAGTGGGCCTGGCGGACACGGGGAACGCAGGGTTCGAGAGGGAGCCGGCATCCGGTCCGTTTGGAAAAGGTTTTTGCGGTGCCTTCTGTGTGCCAAGCCTGGGTAGGGGCTGGGGACGTGGCGTGCGGGGCAGTCAGAGTCCCGCACTCAGGTGGCCGCACGGCAGTGCGCAGTTGTGCGGGGAGCACCACACCCCGCAGCGGAGACAGCGCGGTGTCGTCCTGGAGAAGAGACCGCGCCGTGGGAGTGCTGGGCGCTTCCCGACACCGGGCATCTGGGCCCTGCAGCCGGAGTTCCCGCGGCTGGGGCGGGAGCCGCGGTGGGGGTGGTTTCTATTTAACGTGGAGCTGAGCGCCCACGACCACCGCCCTGAGCTCATCGCACTCCCAGCCCCGGCAGGAGGCAGGACAGCTGCGGAAGTGGACTGCGTGTCTCCCGGTGGACCCAGAGCTGGGTGCGGTTCCGGGGAGGGGTGGGGGAGGCTCCGCGCGGTCTCTTCGCCTGCGCAGGTGCCTGCGGCCACCACCACGGGCGAGGCAGGGCGGCTGCTCCGCGCCCAGCCTGTCCCTGACCCCGGTCACCACCAGTCTGCCCTCCATTTCCAAAACGTTGTCAGCTTGGGCTGCCGCGACAGTAGGGCAGCCGGTGGCTTGTGAGCAGTGCTGGAGGCCGGAAGTCCCGACCAGGGCTGCGGGCTCCGTGTCTGGCGAGGGCCGCTTCCTGGTTCCTCGACAGCGCTGCTCGCGGTTTCTCGCGTGGGACGGGGCAGGGAGCCCTTCGCGAGGGCTCTGGCCTGACCTCAGCACCTCCCCAGAGACTCCCCTCCTGAGGCCACTGCCTTGGGGGTGAGGGCTCCAGCATGAGAAACCCTCGTGCGGGGACAGCAGTCACGCGGGAGTCCTCACAGTGGAGCCCCCCCAGGGATGGAGCCCTCTGGTTTCCTGGTCAGGACGGTCCCTGCAGATGGATCATGGTGGCGCATGAGTCAGCGCCCCCCTGTCCGCACTGCCGGGCAGGTTCCCTGGTAACGCCGTGGCCGTCTGTGTGGCCGTCTGGCTATGGGACGGCCTCTGGCTGCTTCTGCTTTCGCCTGTTGTGAACAACTCTGCCGTGCCCTCCACGTGCAGGTGTGGGTGGCGCGGGTGTTTGAGGAACTCGTGGGTCCAGGGCGGCCTGGGCCCTGGGGTGTGCTGGGCAGGGGTGGGGACAGGATGCTGTGGACAGTCCAGAGTGAGGCCACATCTTGGTGTCTCGCATGTTGCTTTGAGGGCTGGGCGGCCGGTGAGGATTTGGGAGGTGAGGTGTCTTTTAGGGGCAGCGTGGCTGAGGCCGGGCGGGCTGGGTCAGGCAGAGACATGGAGTCACAGCTCCGGCTGTGCTGGGGGCGGCGGGGGGGAAGCGAGGCCTCCACTGACCAGGATCCCAGGCCATCAGGCCCTAGGGTGGGACACGAGGTCCCGGGCAGGACCCAGGCACCCGAAGACCTTAGGTGTGGTGTGTGGAGGCTGCCGTGTCCCAGCCCCACGGCGCCGTGTGGCAGGATGTGGCAGCTGCCGAGCTGGCTCCCGGAGACAGGGCGACTTGGAAGGAAGGCTGGGGCAGCGCATCTGGAAAACGCACCTGGGTCCTGTTGCTCGGGTGCCACCCAGAGCCTCGGGGTGGCCGGAAGCCCAGGGCCAGCTGGGCTTGGCTCTGCTTCCAGCGGCCACGGGTTCCTGCTGGCCTCCTGCCTCCCACCACAGCCTCTCCTGGCCTCGGTGGGTCGTGCTCCTTGCTTAGTCACCCAGGGAGCATGGGACACGGGTGGCTTCCACACAGCTGGGGTGTCGCACATGGGTTAACTGGAAGCTGCACGGCTGTGCACGGCTGGATGTGTTCCTGTGTGCATGTGTGTGCACGCACGTCCATGTGTGTCTGCATATATGCACGCATGTGCAGAGTGCATGTGCATGTGCATGTGAGTGTATGTGCCAAGAGTGCACACGTGCATGTACGTGTGCATGTGCATACGCACACGTGTGCATCAGTGCACAGGGGCCTTGTGAGTCAGGGCTGTGGTTTTCATTTTTGGCTTCATTAGAAAAACCCAAAACCGCGGGACCAGGCCAGCTCCTTTCTCGTCTGGGCGGTGATCTGTGGCTTTTAGATTCCTTCGCGGCCGTCTTGGTCTTCCCAGCGTCCTGTGAGGCTGCGAGCCTTGCTTTTCTGTTTTATAACTTAGGCGTTGGCAGCCAGCCCAAGGGACCTCGAGCTTTGGGTGCAGAGTTACCAAGGGGTGGTGCCCTTTGGCCCCAGCGTGGGCCGTCTCTGCTTCCTGCCGACCTGCTGGTCCCGCACCTGTTTGCTGTTTCCAGGTGGGACGCCCTTCCTCACAGACCAGCGGGCAGCCATCTCTCGTAATAGCATTTTGTTAAAAATAGCGTTTTACCCAGGGGTGATTCTGCCACTGCAGGGGACACTGGGCGACATCTGGGGACATTTATGGTTGTCACAACCGGGGGTGCTGCTGGCATGGAGTGGGTGGAGGCAGGGACGCTGAGGACCCCGGTCTAGAGTCGCGTTTCCTCCGTGCCGCCGCCTGTCTCTGCAGAGTGCGGTGAGGGAAGAGGGGACGCGGGTCACTTGGGAGAAGGCGGCATCACAGGTGCGCCACTCGCCCGCCACGCGCCGGAATCGGGTGGGCTTGGCCTCTTGTAGGTTTTGTGGACGAGGTGAGTTGAGGAAGGACAGGGTGAGGGGTGGGGGCTGGTTACGACCTGGTGACAGAATCGCAGTCAAATCGTATCTACTCCATGAAGGATTCGAGGGGGGTGAAGAAAGTACTGGGAAGAGGCCGATGCTGCCAGGGCTCCAGCGTGTGATGTGTGTGGTGTTCAGTGACACAGGCGTCCCCTGAGGGAGCTCAGGGCTCAGCTGCTGGGCTTCGTCAAGTGCCTCCTGAAGGCAGGACCCTGCGTGGCTGCCGTGGGGCACAAGGGACCGTATTCTTCTCCAGCTGCTGGGGGCCCTGCGACAGGCACCTGCTCCAGGCTTCTGCTGCAGGCAGCAAGGGGGGTTCCATAAAGGGCGGGAAGGGGGGCTGTATGCTGGGACTGAGGGGAACTGAGCTGGACTTGGCCACGTGGGCGCCTTCCCGTGGCTGCGACTGGGACAGCAGCGTGCACAGAGAGCGCGGCTCAGGCAAATTCAGAGCAGAAAGCGGCGACAGGGAGCCTGGGGACACGGTCTGGGGACACGGGGGCACCTTGGGGCTTTAGTTCGCAGACAGCAGGGGCCTGACAGGTGGGGAGTTGAGGCAGCTCTTCTTAGAGGTCAGATGTTATCTATTGCTGTGTAATGGGGTCACCCCAGAACTTAGCAACCTGAAATAACAGACACTTGTCATTTCATGTAGTTTCTGAGGGTCAGGAGTCTGGGAGCACTTTGCTGGGTGGTCCTGGATTTGGGTCTCAGCAGTCGTAGTGAAGGCAGGTGCGGTGGCGCACACCTGCAGTGCCAGCTACTCGGCAGGCTGGGGCAGGAGGATCCCTGGAGCCCAGGAGTCGGGGGCTACAGTGAGCTACGATGACGACTCTGCACTCCAGCCTGGGCTACAGAGCAAGACTCTGTCTCAAAAAAATTAAAAATAAAAATGAAATTAAAAAAAAAAACTTGTGGTCAAGATACCTGCCAGGGCTGCCTCATCTGAAGGCTTGGTTGGGGCTGGAGGAGCCGCTTCCCGGCTGGGTGCTCGTGTGGCCGGTGGGAGCCTCAGTCCCTTCCCACGCAGCCTCTGCACGCAGCTGCTCGCGCTTCCTTCCAGCATGGCGGCCGGCTGGCTCAGCATGAGGGATCCCAGAGAGCCGGGAGGAAGCTGCGGTGCCGTTGTGACCTAGTCTTGGAGGTGACACAGTGTCGCTGCCGTCGCATTCTATTCACTGGAAGCAGGTCACTCAGTCCAGCCCTGGCTCAAGGGGGGGCGATCAGGAAGGGAGGAGCATTAGAGACTTGGGGACGCGTTGGGGATATATTGGTGGTTTCTCCAGCCTGACTTGCTCACCCTTCTGTTCTGAGGCAGCAAGAGCTTCCGTCTCTGAGAGGGGTGGTGGCGTTAGCAAAATGACAACGGACACAGGGAAGCCCCTGAGGCAGCTGTGTCACCCTCTCGCTTGTGCAGGGAGAAACGGAGATGCAGGGGGGTTCAGGGACGTGCTCCGGGCCACCTGTGGCGTGCGCAGTGGTCCTGGGTGACCCCAGGCCACAGCAGCAGGATGGAGGGGGGAGAGCCACGTGGTGCCAGCGGCGGGGGCTGGTGTGGCTGTGGGCCACAGGGCAGGGCTCGGGAGCGGGAGGGGTGGGGACCTGGTGCATTCGTCCTAGGAGGGCGCATCTAAGTGCCCACTGCCTGCTCAGGCCCTGGCCCTCCTGGGGCGTTTGTGGCAAAGGGGTGTAGCATTAGGCGGGGCTGCACGTTCCGAGCAGTGGCACCGCCTGGGCTCTGATGTAAACACCAAACTCTTGGGCCCCAGGAAAACTTCTCGGGACCAACGGAGCTCAGGTAGGAAGGGCCCCGTGGGGCTAGGGTCCGTGTCGGGAGAGCGTGTGCAGGATAGGGACAGCGGCAGGCCCCCTGGGCGGCGTGGCAGTGCTCTGGGGCCCTGGGGAGGGTTCCGAGGCTCCTGGCTGCGCCCTCACTGCGCCCCCCACCCCCCAGGCACGGGCGAGAGCGGCAAGAGCACCTTCATCAAGCAGATGCGCATCATCCACGGCGCCGGCTACTCGGAGGAGGACAAGCGGGGCTTCACCAAGCTGGTCTACCAGAACATCTTCACCGCCATGCAGGCCATGATCCGCGCCATGGAGACGCTGAAGATCCTGTACAAGTACGAGCAGAACAAGGTGAGCCGCGTCCGCTCCCGTCGTGCGCCTGGAGGCAGCCGCCGCCTCCTCCGGCGCCGGGTGGCGTCTGCGATTCCCTCCCCCAGCTGTGGGCGTCCCCATTCTGCAGCGGGGCAAGCTGAGGCCCACCCTCGGGAGTGAGCTCCCGTGTCCCCTCCGCAGCCCCCAGGCACTGCGTACCCCACATCGGCCCTCACGGTGACCACGGGTTGGCGCTTCCCCTCCTGTGTTTCTAATGACACCTTACCGAGGTATCGTTCATTCCATGCAGTTCCCCTTTTAAAGTTCGTGATTCACAGGGTTTTGATGTACTCACGGTTGTGCAGCCATCACCACTAATTCTAGAACATTCCATCACCCCAAAAAGAAGCCCTGTCCCCATCAGCAGCCATTCCCCAGCCCCTGACAACCACATCTGTCTTTGTGGATCTGCCTGTTCTGGACGTTTCCTATAAATGGAGTCTCACACTGTGTCCTTCTGTGTCTGGCGTCTCTCACTGAGCACAATGTCCTCAAGGTCCCTCCACGCTGTGGCCTGTGTCAGAGCCTCGTCCCTTTCCGTGGCTGAGTGATGCTCCAGTGTGGAAGGTCCAGGTTGTGCGTGTCCACTCTCCTGCTGGTGGACGCTGGGTTGATGCCACTTTCTGGCTGCTGGGAGCAGAGCTGCTGTGACTGTTCGCACACGTGTCCGTGTGGACGTCTGTCCATTTCCCTCGGGTGCACCTGGGAGTGGGGTTGCTGGGCTCTGCCCTTTGGAGATGTGCCAGCCGTGCCCCACCAGCACCTGCGTGGCCTCCCTCGGTCCTTGCTGCTGAGGGACTGTGCGCTTAGCTTTATGAGATCTGTTTTCAGGGGCTTATAACTCTCGACCCCGGAGATTTTGCCTGGGACTCTGTATTTATCCAAACATGGTTCACATTGATCTGTTTCCTTTGGGGCTCGAGGTCAGTCAGCCGGATTCTGACATGTCTCTGGTTGGGGCCTCCCACCCTCACCCCAGCCCGATCCTCAGCCCCACCAGGCCTGGCGTTGAGCTGGGGCCCCGGCCGTCCTGGGCGCAAGGTGGCGTGCGTGGGCCGTGTGGCCTCTTGCCCGCTGGGCCCTGGCTTGCTGCCCGCCCTGCTCTCCTGCTGTGACCTCTCGGGGAGTCCAGGTTCCTGTTTGGCCCCAGATGTCATCAGGGTCTGGAACTGGGGTCTGCAAACCTCAGTGAAGTTTCGCTGGCACGTGCCCACTTGTTGGCACGTTGTCCATGGCTAGTGCTGCAAGGTACGGCTGTGTGGTTGAGACAGTCCCTGTGGCCCGTAAGGCTGGTCTGGAAGTACCCAGTCCGTGGGATTTTATGGGAACGGCATCTTGTGTACGAGTCCCCCAGGTGCCTGTCCCTGCCTAGACTGGGGGCGAGGGGCGTTGGGGCGAGAGCAGTGCTCACGAGGGATGGTTGAGGTCTCCGTGGCCTGGGAGGCCGGAAGAGCCAGGCCAGGACTCCCTTGTCCCCTCTCCGATCCCCAGCCGAGCTGCATCCGGCTGTGTCAGCCTGAGCGCCCTGAGGACGGGCACGTGGTGAGCGGAGGAGGAACCAGCCATCTCCCCAGTGTCTGCCCCTGAGTGGTGTGTGCGCCTGTCTGCGTGGTCCTGCTTCCTCCTTTGTGACGGGGCAGATGGCGGCTGGGCCTCAGTATCCCGGCCTCGTGTGCAAACCTGGGCTGTGATGCCACCTTGTCTGGAGGAACCGTCCCTAGCAGTCGGCCTTGGCCTTTATAACACACATTCACTCCGGGCGGGCACCAGCGACTCCAACCGCGCAGTGGGCCAATGCCCGCTCAGGCTGAGACCCGCCCGCAGGCCCGGCGTGACATTTCCGTGGCTCTGGGCACGCGGGGGGCAGCCCTGCCTGGCCAGGCCCCCGGCGAGCTCGTGGCCTCCTCCTCCCACCCCCGCAGGCCAACGCACTCCTGATCCGGGAGGTGGACGTGGAGAAGGTGACGACGTTTGAGCACCAGTACGTCAACGCCATCAAGACCCTGTGGAACGACCCCGGCATCCAGGAGTGCTACGACCGGCGGCGGGAGTACCAGCTCTCGGACTCCGCCAAGTAGTGAGTACCGCCCGGGGAGCAGGAGCGGGGCGGCCCCTGCTGCCCTCCTGCCTGTGGAGGAGGCCCCGGCCATCTCGCTGGACAGAGCAGGCGCCCGCGACGGGACATCCCAGCCTCTGTGCACCTGGCCCTGCCGCCCCTCCCGGGGTCCCGAGCTCCCAGACACCCCTCATGTCTGGGGGTGGCCAGACCCGTGGTCCTCTAGGAGGGCTGGTGGGATGGGGTGGACACACCCCAGCCTGTCTCAGTCCTGCCCACTGCGTGTCCCCCAGGGCCACGTCACCACCAGTGAGTGGGGTCCTCTTGACATCCCGGCCTGGGATAAGGAGGCGACGTGTGCTTTAGTGGGTGACTGGGGCCGAGACCGCACGCTGAGGTCCCAGTGGCAAGGCTGTGCACTGCTCTCCCTGCCTGGCCTGATGGATGGACAGGGCCAGCCTGTACCCTCCTGTCCGTTCTCCCTGCGTTTCCTCCTCCGGGAGCTTGTGGCAGAGCCCAGAGGGGCCTGAGGAGATGGGATGACTGAGTGTCCTGTGGGGTCCTGGATGGACCCCGGGAAAGCATAGAGCACGGGGGGAAACTGAGGAAGCCCGAATCAAGTGTGGGCCTCAGTTAATACACCGTGTAGATGCTGCTTCATCGATTGTGCACATACCACACCCCGTGCGAGATGAGAGCAACGGGAAACCCATGCCTATGGGGACTTTCTGTATTTGTAACTTTCTGTAAATCTAAAACTACTCTTGGCCAGGCGCAGTGGCTCACACCTGTAATCCCAGCACCCTGGGAGGTCGAGGCAGGAGGATCGCTGGAGCCCAGGAGCTGGAGGCTGCGTGAGCTGTGATGGCAACACTGCACTCCAGCCTGGGTGACAGCGCGAGACC
>NW_012147964.1:3078608-3094421 GCF_000956105.1 Propithecus coquereli
TCTCGCTGGACAGAGCAGGCGCCCGCGACGGGACATCCCAGCCTCTGTGCACCTGGCCCTGCCGCCCCTCCCGGGGTCCCGAGCTCCCAGACACCTAGGTCCTCTAGGAGGGCTGGTGGGATGGGGTGGACACACCCCAGCCTGGGATAAGGGGGTGACGTGTGCTTTAGTGGGTGACTGGGGCCGAGACCGCACGCTGAGGTCCCAGCGGCAAGGCTGTGCACTGCTCTCCCTGCCTGGCCTGATGGACGGACAGGGCCAGCCTGTCCCCTCCTGTCCGTTCTCCTTGCGTTTCCTCCTCCGGGAGCTTGTGGCAGAGCCCAGAGGGGCCCGAGGAGATGGGATGACTGAGTGTCCTATGGGGTCCTGGATGGACCCCGGGAAAGCATAGAGCATGGGGGGAAACTGAGGAAGCCCGAATCAAGTGTGGGCCTCAGTTAATACGCCGTGTAGATGCTGCTTCATCGATTGTGCACATACCACACCCCGTGCGAGGTGAGAGCAGCAGGAAACCCATGCCTGTGGGGACTTTCTGTATTTGTAACTTTCTGTAAATCTAAAACTACTCTTGGCCGGGCACGGTGGCTCATGCCTGTAATTCCACCACCCTGGGAGGTCGAGGCAGGAGGATCGCTTGAGCCCAGGAGCTGGAGGCTGCAGTGAGCTGTGATGGCACCACTGCACTCCAGCCCGGGTGACAGCGTGAGACCCTGTCTCAGGGAGAAAAAAAACTATTCTCAAATAATATTAATAAGTTTATATAAAAAAAGTCATCCCTCCAGCCAGGCCTGTCTGTGGAACCCCCCGAGCTGGGGACCGTCTGTCTTTGGGCAGCTCTAGTACAAGCTCCCGAAAACCAGCTGGAATCCGCAGCCCGGCAGCTTTTCTCGTTCCGGGTCATTTCTGTTCCCCAAGACCCTGGGAACGAACCTGCTCCCTCTGGCCTGGGACAGGTTGGCAGCCCCCACCCGACCCCGGGCCCAGTCTTGCTCTGAGCACCCCCGGCTGCTCCAGACCCCCTGGGTGCCTGACAGCCCCGCCCGCTGTGTCGTCCTAGCTACCTGACGGACGTGGACCGCATCGCCACCTCGGGCTACCTGCCCAGCCAGCAGGACGTGCTGCGGGTGCGCGTGCCCACCACGGGCATCATCGAGTACCCTTTCGACCTGGAGAACATCATCTTCAGGTGCATCCCCCGCCACTGGCACCCGGGGCGGGCGGGGTGGTGGCAGAAGGCTCACTGGTCTTCAGGGAGTGTGTGACCCGGACAGCAGATAGAATTCGTCAGTAAGTGACTGTCATCGGGCACGTGCAAGGAAGGAGCAGGGGGGACTTGGGGGCCTGGCACGGGGCCTCCCGGGAGGAGCCGTCCCCGAGAACGCAGCCCCGCAGTGTGCGGTCTCCAGACGCGGGGTCACGGCCTGTCCAGAGCTGCTGAGTGCCAGGGCCAAGTGCACGCGTGGCCTGGGGCTGCCGTGACAAACCAGCACAGCCCTGGTGACGTACGACGACACTTAGTGTCTCAGTTCCGAGGCCGGGAGTCCGAGGTCACAGGGTGGGGGGCTGGGTCCTGTTGAGACTGTGGGGGAGGGTCTGTCCCAGGCCCCTCCCAGCTCCTGGTGGCGGCCGGAAGGAACCTCTTTGGTGTTTCTTGACTTGTGGAAGCACCAGCCCGACCTCGGCCTCCCTGTTCGCGGGTGTTCTTCCGTGTGCCTGTCTGCTGTCTGTGTCCAAACAAGGACACCAGTCGTGTCGCATTTGGGGCCGACCCCACTCCAGCTCACAGCTCAGGGTGCCCCTCACAGCGCCTCAGCCTGGGCCTTCTGTGTCCTCTGTGAGGAATATCCCGTCCCCTCCCTGAGCCAGGCTGGTGTGTCACCTCCTTCCCAGGGGCTTCCTGGGCTCCTCTGTGCTGGGTGCAGAGCTGTGTCGTGGGCCCCATGCTGCTACCACCATCGTCCCCCTGAGCTGCGCGAGGGCGGGCAGGGCCCCAGCTGGAGGCATCAAGTGGTGGCATGATGGCCGCAGGGCACGAGAGGAGGAGCCTGGGCCCTGGCGGCCTGGGTCTCAGCCCCGTGCCGGCCGTGGCGCGCTGGGGAGGCCTTGTGGTCCGGGAAGGCTGTGGGGCCTGCACCCTGGGCACCGATGGTCCTTCCCGACCCGCTGCAGCTGCTGGCGTGGCCTGGCATCCGGGTACCGGCCTTGGCTGGTCACTGCCCTGTCCCTTAGAGTCACCCGGCGCATCTGCCATCCACCTGTGCCTGCCGCGCTGCGCGTGGGCCGCTGTCGGTCTCTGTCTGGGCCCCGGGCCCGAGGGGCGCGCTCCCTCTCTGCCCTTGTGTTCTTGCGAGAAGAACGCAGCATCTTCCCCCGTCGTAGAAAACTTGGGAGATTCACAGGTAGCAAGAAGAGAACCTGTCGTCCCCACGCACCACCTCTGAGCTCGTAACCTTTCGCTCGCCCGCGTTTCCGCGCCTGAGGTGATGGATCGCCTTTGGTGCTTCTCGTGCGGGGCGGGAAGTGCTGTGACCTCCTCTTCCGCCCAGCGTGCGGGCCACGGGCTGGCTCTCTGCGGCCACCGTTGCGTCACGGCCACGGCCACAGGGGTCCTGCCATCCATCCGGGATCTGAGCGGAGCGACTCTGCGGTGTCGGGTTTTTCCTCTTGTCGATGGCGCTGCGACCAACATCTGTGCCCGTTGCCCCGTGCAGGGAGAGGTCTTCTGCCCTCGGGGGATTTTCAGGCTCAGCACGGCGGGGGCGGGGCGGGGGCTCCCAGGTGGCCTCCCAGGTCCTCGCTTCACGTCGCCACCCAGAATCCACTGGGATTCTGTCCCTTACACACCTGCCACTAACACCCGCTCCCTCCGGTCCATGGTCTCAGGATTCCCTGCCAGGCGGCTGGAGAGGCAAGGCGGCCGTGTCCCCGCCGCTCACGGAGGGAGTGCCTGCCTGGCTCTCACGGACCGGGGCGCCCTCCTGGCCCCTCACTGGCGTCCAGCCGTCTCTGGCGGGAAGGGCTCGGCGGGTGCAGCCAGGGCTGTGCGCCGGCCGCGGTGGCTGAGTCCTCTGCGGTGCTCTGTCCTTTCAGGATGGTGGATGTTGGGGGCCAGAGGTCGGAGCGGAGGAAGTGGATCCACTGCTTCGAGAACGTGACGTCCATCATGTTTCTCGTGGCCCTCAGCGAATACGACCAAGTCCTCGTGGAGTCGGACAATGAGGTGGGCTCTGCCCCTGAGCGGGGTGACCTTGGGGAGCCAGCCCTTCCTCTGCAGGGTCTGCCCCTGCGTCAGGGATGCGCTGAGGCTGGGCTGGGCCAAGCGCCTCCCACCCGCTGGGCCCCGGTGGAGAGGGGCAGGGGTGGAGGGCGGAAGGGTGCAGGGGTGCAGTGTCTGTGCCCGTGGACGCCTGCGAGGCTGCCGTTCGTCCGCAGAACCGCATGGAGGAGAGCAAGGCGCTGTTCCGGACCATCATCACCTACCCGTGGTTCCAGAACTCCTCCGTCATCCTCTTCCTCAACAAGAAGGACCTGCTGGAGGACAAGATCCTCCACTCGCACCTGGTGGACTACTTCCCCGAGTTCGACGGTGCGGGGCGCTCCGCGCGGGTCGGGGGGTCCCACGGGGGGGGCTCCCATGGGAGGGGCACCCTGCCTCGCCCGTCCCCACCGGGCACCTGGAACCGGGCGCTCGGGCTTGTTCTCCTGCAGTCCCTGCGCCCCATGGGGCTGTGCTGGGACAGGGCCAAGCGCTGGGGTCTCCACACGCTGGACCCCCTCTGGGTCTGGGGGTTTTGGCGGGGGAGGGTGTCGCCTGGCCCTTACTCGCGTGGCCGTGTTGGCGGCGTCGCCACCTGAGCGCTGCTTTTGTGTCCACGTCTGGCCCAGGGCCCAGCGTTCCTCACCTCTGGGGGTGCCCGTGCTGGGCATCTGTGTCCAGGCGCGTTAGAGGGTCAGGCGGATGGCGGGCGGGGCAGCACCCATGCTGGGCCCATCATCTGTGATCCCTGCAGCTCGGCCTGTGGCCTGAGCGGGCCTGAGCGCCGGAGAGGCCAGGTGGGCCGGGGGTGGCTGTTAGGGGAAGCGCGCGAGGGGACGGGGAAGGAGGTGGAAGCCCCAGCGACAGGGTGGTCCCGGCAACACCGCAGGGTGGGCGAGGCTGGGGGGCTGGGCTGGCTTGGGGGCCGGGCGAAGGCCAGGCGGGGGCTGTGGTCTGAGGGCCATGGCAGGAGACCACAGCTCACCGGGACAGCGTGTCCTCGTGGCCAGTGCCCCGTGTTCAGAGCTGTGCCTGCTGGCCAGGGGGCCCCAGCAGGCGCCAGGCCGGGCGGGGTGGGCTACGGGCCTCGCTCAGCACAGCCCTCCCCGCCCCTCAGGGCCCCAGCGGGACGCGCAGGCTGCCCGGGAGTTCATCCTGAAGATGTTCGTGGACCTGAACCCCGACAGCGACAAGATCATCTACTCCCACTTCACCTGCGCCACTGACACGGAGAACATCCGCTTCGTGTTCGCGGCCGTGAAGGACACCATCCTGCAGCTGAACTTGAAGGAGTACAACCTGGTCTGACCCGGGCGCGTGCGGCGACCCCTCTGCCGGCAGCCGCCCCTCCTGCGCCGCCCGCCCCAAGCCGGGCGCTGCCCACAGGAGGGGTGTTTTCTGGGTTTTCTTGTTTTTTTTTTTTTTCATATTTTTAACAACTGGTTTTTATTTCACAGTATCAGGGGACGGACGTCTTTCTTTCTACGCACCTCGCGCACCTTCGCACCTTTCCTCGGCGGCAAAGGCACCTTTTTCTGGCCATGACTCGTGGCTCGCTTTTTTCTAAAAAAAAAAAGAAAAAGAAAAAAAAAACCGAAACGGATGAAACATGCGTGCCCCGTGCCCCCGCGACTCCAGACCTCACCTGACCCCCGCCAGCCGCGCCCGCCCCCCTGCCCCGAGGCCGCGCCAGGCCACCTCTTGGCCGCCCTCAGACGCCGGGGTGCGTTTTCTGTCCCCCCTTTTTTTCTCGTTAGTCACGAGAGGCGCGGGGACTTGGGGACTGACCTCCTGTCCTTGTTTTAAGTTATTGCTGTCCCGAGCGTCCCGCACCCTCACGACTGCGCCGTGCTGTTGCTCACTGGACTCCAAGAAGAGGGGGTGGGGGGCTCCCCAGTTGCCCACCCTGGGAAGTGCCTAACCTTTTTTTTTTTTTTTTTTTTTTTTTGAGGAAACAGAGCACGCCTGTCTCCCCGTGCTGCAGCCGTGGGGCTTTGGGGTGCTGCGGCTGCCTTTCCAGGGCCAAAGTCCGGCCAGCTCAGGGCTCCCCTGGGGCTCCCGAGGGCCGCGTGGGCCACCTCCCTGGCTGGAGGAGGGCCCCCCCGGGAGCACGCGTGGCCAGGCGACAGGGCAAGGGCGGCTGGAGGGACAGTCCCGTGTGGTCCGGGAGAAAAGCCACTGGGTGGGGGGCACCGCTGTTTGTTTTGTTCCGTTTTGTGTCATAGCCAGTTTGGAAACAGGGACGGTGAGGTGGGGACTTTTACAGAATATTCTCAGGTCTGTCCCCGAGAGGCAGGGAGAGGAGCGGACGCCGGCGGTTCCGTGCGGTTCCGTGCGTGGCCTCGTACCAAGCACTTGCCCCACCCCCGAGCCGTGTCCCTGGGGGGCGGGCAGCCAGCACTCGCACTTTGGCCGCGGCACGTGGAAGGCAGCGGCTGGCACCCGGCCCCGGGTGGCTTCCAGGCTGGGCTGGCCACGGCCGCGCACTGAGCCATGCTCCCCGGTTCTCCCCGAGTGACTCTGGAGGCAGGGAACAGGGGGCTGTTTGGGGGGAGAGGTGGCTCTTTGATCTGTTGTAGACTGAACGCTACAGCGTTTCCGTTTTGTTCTGTTGGTTTGGGGTTTTTTGCACAATCGTACTGGGAACAGATTGCCAGCGATGCCTTTGCCCCGACTGTGACATGGGGACGCTGCGCGGCGGCTGCTGCCTTGGGCCGTTGACGAATTCCAGGAACAACTCAGAAGTCGGCCGAGCCGGGCAAGCAGCTCTGGGGGTCCCCGTGTGCCCAGCCGCTCCCCGTGGGGCGCCCTCTGCAGTGTGGCGGGGACAGGTGGGTGTGGGGCAGCCGCATTCCTGGGGGTCTGCCCTGCTGGGGCAGAGGGTGCCTCGGGGACCCCCAGCTTCCTCACGCCAGCTTCCCTCTTGTCCCTCCCCGAAGCCTCCTCTTTGTGCCACATGCGTTTGTGCTGTAACGCCCCACAGCGGGGGCCGGGGCGGGCAGTGCCCGGGGTGGCCACCGCGTCCATTGCTGGCAGTGGATCCGCCCCGGGGAGCTTGGGGTCCCCGCGGGGTGGGCGTCTCGGCGTCTCTGAAGGGTCCAGATCACAAAACGGGAACTGGACTTGGCCCGGGGGTGGAGACGGTGGGCACGCGGGCCGCGGCCGCCTGCGCGGTCAGTGCTCGCCCTTCCGGAGCGCGGCCGCGCGCCACGGTCTCCAGAGCCCAGAGTGCCTGATCTCAGGGCAGAGGGCAGTGCCATGCCCCGGGAGAGTCCCGGACAGTCGCTCTTGTGCCCGTGCCACCCTTGCCCACGTGCTGGCGCCCGGGGCCGGGGGCAGCTGCCCCGTGTGGGGTGTCTGCTCCTCCGCGACGCTGCCCTCTGTGAACGCTTTCTCGGGGTGCCGGCCTCCTCCGACTGTCATGTCCCGGCGGCAGCAGTCCCGGCCACAGCGAGGCCTGCGCCCTGGGTGCCCCCAGAGAGGCGTCCTAGTGCCAGTGTCCCTGGAGGTGGCGACAGCCCGTGGGGCCAGCCTGGTGGACGTGACCCAGTGACACTTGTATATTACACAGTCCTGATTTCAGACAATTTAAACCTTAACCTATTTAAAAGAGAATATTCTATAAAAAGCTGTTTTTAGACCTTTGTCATTTGAAATGCATGTGTCGTGCTGGGGTGGGAGGCAGGGCGGGGCATGCGGACCAGCTCCGCGCCGGCCTCTCGGGGCCCGCGGGCCCGACCCCGTCATCCGGAGATGCCTGACGGAAATCGCCTTTTCATATCTCTCTCCTGAAACGAATTCTGTTTTAAATTGGAATAAATTTTGTTCCTAAACGCTGTAGCCCCTTCCGCTTTGTTTCTTGCTGCCAGCAGTGGGGGGGGGGGGGCGGAAGCCCTGAGAGCGTCGCCTGCTGCCCCCCGCGGCTGTCCGGGTGCCCCTGGCACGGTGGCACAGCGCCCTGGAGACCTCAGGGGTCATCCTACGTGGGCCCGACTTCAGGTTCATTTGGCTCACACCTGGCCAGAGCGTCCGCCTGAGAAATGCCACCTTGCTGGGGGCAGGGGCCAGGGTGGGCGATGGCGGCCGTGGTTGCCAGGCTGTTCAGGAAGGGCCTCCGAGAAGGTGGCGTACAAGTAGGATCCCCGGAGACCTGAAGGAAGGAGCCACACTGTCAACCAGGGAAGGTGTTCCAGGGGAAGAGCTCAGCCGTGCAAAGGTCCTGGGGTGGGACAGCGAGGAGGCCCGTGTGGCTGGAGCAGAGTGAGGAGGCGGAGAGAGGGAGGAGGGGAGGGCAGGGAGAGGACAGGGCAGGTCATGCACGGCCAGGTGGGCTGCAGGGAGGACTTGGGCTTTGACCCCCAAGGAAGGTGGGAGCCATGGAGGGCTGTGGTGGCGGAGGGACAGGCTCTGACTCAGGTGCTCATAGGCGCCCTCTGGTGGCAGCTCCAGTGAGGACAGACAGTGGCGGTGGGGGAGGGTGGGAGCGGGGGTGGGGCAGGACAGGGCGGAAGGGACGGGGCTGGTCGGGTGGGTGATGAACAGGTGGCAGGAGCACAGGTGAGGGTGTCAGACTGGGGGTGTCGGGTGCTGGGGGGCAGTCGGGCCCACGTGCGTGTTGCAGGCGGGCATTGTGCCTCCAGTGTCCAGCAGGTGTCGCCCGAGGCGGACCCTCTGCTGTCCTTGCTGCCCTGGCGCCCTGCTTGCTGGAAGTCACATCCCCCCCAGGAGGGGGTCCTCTCATGATCCCCGTTCTAGAAGGGAAACTGAGGCACAGAAGGTGAGCCCCTCACCCGAGGCAGCCTGGCCCTGGGGGCGGCCCTGCCCTGGCCGGCGCCCACTGTACAACCCGTAGCGGGGAGCAGAGTGAAAACCCAGGGACCTTGTTAAAAAATCCCCCGGAATTTCAAGACAGGCAACGACAGAGCATGAAAGCCACCGGGCTCGGGTCGCAAGCCCAGGGGCCGGCCCAGCCCAGCCTTCCGCTTTCTCTGGGCTCCCCGAGTGCTCCAGCAGCGGTTTTCCAGGGGTGGACACGTGCCTGATATGGTGGTGACTCAGCCGCAGGCCCGTCGCGATCCAAACCCTCTCAACTTCCAGCCGGCGCCTCCCTCCCTCCCTGCGCCCTGGGCCGGCCGTTTGCGGGGACACAGCGCAGAGGGAGACCAGTTCCTGGCTGTGGGGATGCCTGGTGGCGGGGAGGTCAGGGCTGAAATCCCCACGCCAAGATCAGGGGTGTGCATGGTGCTGGGACGCCCCCAAGCAGGCGTCCACGACTTCCAGTACTCCAGCCATGCTGTCCCGTCACAGGGTGTCCCCTGCTCAGCTGGGGTCCCTGGAAGCAGGCCTGGGGGCAGGAAATTGCATGGTGACAGCTCTTGAGGGTCCCTCTGCAAGGGGCTGGGGATGGTGGGGCAGAGGGCAGCAGGCTGCAGTCGAGGCCCCCTCAGATCCCACGGGGACCCCAGGTGACCCTCCACGGCTGGCTTGGGACAGGCAAGATGGGAAGAGCAAGGGGGTCCTCGCCACGTGCTGGTGCAGCCACCGCAGTGCCGGGTGACTGTCCCCGACCCAGGTGTGCTCCCGGCTGTGACGGTCACCTGTGCGTCACCAAGGCGGGAAGCCCATGAGGAGAAGCTGTCCCTGGGGCCAGTCTGGAACGAATTCCCCTGCAAAAGGAAAAAGGTAACACTTTTTTAAATGGTAGAATTAAACAGACCACGACATTTACCATTTTAACCATTTTTAAGTGCACAGCTCAGTGGCATTAAGCACATTCGCATTGCTGTGCAGCCTTCACCACCCTCCGTCTCCAGAACCTTCTCATCTCCCCAAACGGACTCTGTCGCCATGAAACACTCCCCACCCCCTCCCCAGCCCCTGGCACCCACCATCCTGCTTCCTGCCTCTGTGGATCTGACGCCTCTGGGGACCTCCTGTGAGTGGAGTCACACGGGATGTGTCCTTCTGTGTCTGGCGTCTCTCGCTGAGCACGATGTCCTCAAGGTCCCTCCACGCTGTGGCCTGTGTCAGAGCCTCGTCCCTTTTCGTGGCTGAGTGATGTTCCACGTGTGGATGGACCACGTCGTGCGTGTCCATCCATCTGTTGACGGACACTTGAGTTGCTTCCACGTTTCAGTATCGCAGATGCTGCCGCTGTGAGCACGGGTGCGCGACATCTGCTTGCGCACCTGCTTTTGTTTGTTTTGAAAACAAACCAATGAAGAAAATGACAAAGTATTTCAACAGACATTTCACCCAAGAAGATAGAAGGTTGGCAAACAGACGTGTGAAAAGACACTGGACCTCATTAGTCATCAGGGAAATGCAATGTAAATCCATTTATGAGATACCATTACACATGGCTAAAAAACATACCGGCAATACCAAGTGTTGGCAGGAAAGGAGAGCAACTGGAGCGGTGGCTCCCGCCTGTAATCTCAGCCATCGGGAGGCTGAGGCGGGAGGATCGCTTGAGCCTGGGAGTTTTGAGTCCAGCCTGGGCAACATAGCAAGATCTCACCTCTTAAAAATAAAAGATAAAAACCACAGCAACAATGAGCCAATCGACTCATTAGGAGGGAGTTTTTCAGGCGACTGAACTCCATTTTGTGTCCTGTGCAGAGTGGTAACTTACACGCATTCACAACCGTGCACCAAAGAAAGGGAATACGTCGCTACATAAATTTAAAAAATGAAAACCAAAATAAATCTGACGACCAAAAAATACCCCCCCCAAACACAGAAATTAATACCTTAAGTTAGAAAAATAAGTTATTGCTGTGGGGAAGGAGGAGGTTTCTACTGGGAAGGATCTTGGGGAGTTTGGATGGGGCAGATGATGCCTTTAGTCCTGGTGTCGGTGGATCCTGGCGTTAACATTTTTTTCAGTTATAATTTGTGTTTTATGCGTTTTCTTCTTAATATTTTATACACACGCTCACCCTGGTATTCCCAAATCACTTTAATAACTAATAATACAGGACACATGTTCCGGACGGTGCCGGGCGCGTGGAAGGGAAGTAGTTCCGCGGTTTGGGGACGAAAGGAAGCCGTGTTTAGAAGTTGGGGAAGTGAGCAGAGGCTGGGCCCCGGCCGGGTGGATCCGGGGAGCCGGGCGGTTTGTTCTGAGGCCAGCGGGAGCCATGGGAGGTGTTAAAGTAAGGCTCTGCCACCCTGGGGCAGACTGGCACATGCTGGGGGTGCTGGGGTCCTGTCCAGAAGTGGACAGCGGCACGGAGACGCCAGGAGGGGTGGCCCTCTGTGCTCGCCCCTGAGTCCCGTGACTCAGCCTGGACTCCCAGTTTTGCTGGTTATTTCTGTTCTATGTGGCGACCTATTTCTGCGTTCCTGCCCCAGAGAGGGAGTGCCCCTCCTCACAGCCATCCAGCTGGGGGCAGGGTAGCACCCACTGGCCCCAGGGACCGGGGCCTCTATCACATTTCCCATCTGCCATTCGTTACAAACCAACAGCAAAGAAAACCACATGTTTGTGCTGGGCTGGCCCGGGCTCCGCCATCAACGGCCGCCTCCGAGCACGGGTGTGGGGGAGGAGGGAGACTGTCACCGCCCATGGCTCTGTGACCCCGGGCACCTCACTCACTGCCTCTGAGCTGTGCTACTGACCCACCTGTGAGGGGACCAAAGGCTATGGAGGGCAGAGGGGTGGAGTTGATCCTGAACTTTCTAGAATTTTCTAGAGCCTCTCAAAGAAGGCTCTGTACCCAAACACAGAGATAAGCTCCCCTTTAGCTGTGTCTAGAAAGCAGCCATATTCCCGCCCCCCCAGCCCACATGCAGGGCCCTGAGGCCCTCGCTCAGAATTTATCACCATCTAAGAGGTTCAGACATATATAAATGTTTAATCTTAATGATATATTTTATTTAAGCTCATATGTCCAGATTACATCATCTCAACTTGGAATCAGAGTTATTTTATTTTATATTATTTTATTATTGTTATTTTTTTTGAGACAGAGCCTCACTCTGTCGCCTAGGCTGGAGTGCAGTGGCATCATCCACTTGCAGCCTCCAACTCCTGGGCTCAAGCGATCCTCCCGCCTCAGCCTCCCAAAGCTCTGGGATTACAGGTGTGAGCCACCGTGCCCGGTCTCAGATTTTTTTTAAAAAAATTAATTTTATTATCTGTTTCTCCAACTAGAGCATTAGGCAGGGAGGTCAGGGATTTGTGTCCTTTCAGCCCCATGCTTGGCACACAGTAGGTGCTCCATAAATGCTGGCACACAGTAGGTGCTCCATAAATGCTTGCAGAATGAAGGGGCGGTCCCTTCCCCAAAGGTGCCCGCTGTGGCATCTAGACTCGGGGGCCCCACTGGTGAGAGATGGTCCCCGGCTCTGTCTCCGCCCAGCCCCAGACAAGTCGCTCTATCCTCTGTGCCTCAGTTTCCCGATCTGTCAACCGGCGATGACAACAGTAAGTACAGGGTGACGCGACACACAGACAGACGCACTCAAAGCGGTACGTGCCGCCTGGCTTGGCTCCGGCAGTAGCATCGAGATGCCGGTTCCTAATTGGTCCGGAGGAGGGGGGCAGCTGGGGGCTGGCCCGGGAGGCCGGGCGGAGAGGCCGCCCCTTCTCCAGAATGAGGAAGGAGGCCCTGCCGGACACCAGCACGCGGGACCAGTGTGTGGTGGGGTTTTCCCGCCGCCGCCCCACCCTGCCTGGGCCCCCATCTCTCCTCCCCTGCGCCCTTGGCTGCGAACCTGTTGGGCCGGGTCTGGGCAGGACCGGGAGGCAGGCGGAGCCCTGGGCCTCCCCACCTCCTGCCTCCTCGCGCCCCCGCCCTGTTCCCAGCACTCAGCCCTCTCCGCCCCGCCGAGCCGGGCTCCCGGGTGTCGCAGGTACAGAGGTCCCAGGGGAGTGACCCCCCCAAGAAGAAGGTGGCCCCCCCACCTTGCATGCCCTGGGGGCAGCCTGGGCAGTGGGGGGCCGGGGACAATGCCACCTGGTGTCCTCTGAGGCCCCCACACTATGGCCCGCTCGCTGACCTGGCGCTGCTGCCCCTGGTGCCTGTCGGAGGACGAGAAGGCTGCGGCCCGAGTGGACCAGGAGATAAACAGACTCCTTCTGGAACAGAAGAGGCAAGACCGGGGCGAGCTGAAGCTGCTGCTGCTGGGTGAGTCCAGGGCCGGCGGGTGAGGAGGAGGAGGAGGAGAAGGAGGAGGAGGACCAGGCTGGGTCGGGTGCCCTCGCCACCCTGGGGGCAGGGAGATCCCGGCAGCCCATTTTCCGGGCGCACAGAATGAGGCTAGAGAGGCCAAGTTCCTGGTCCCAGGCCTGAGCCAGCGTGGCTCGGCAGGACCTGCCCTACCTGCCTGTGTCATGGGACCGGAATGATGAGCTCCCGTGCAGCCGCCCAGGCACCCGTCCGCCCGCAAGGGAGAGGCTGGCTCCGGTGCTCCCTGTCCCTGCAGGGCCCGCGGCTCCCCCTCTGGTCTCTGTCTCCCTGGCACGGCTGGGGAGGCCTTGTCCAGGGTTTGTTTGGGGGCTGGGACTCGTTGATTGATTGGTTCGTTCATTCAAGATGTGCTGAGTACACTGGGAGGGAGGCCGTGGCGGAGGCTCGGAGTGGGAGGAGAGGCTCTGGCGTCGCTGTCGGTGAGGATTTTAAGGCTCTGAGATTCTCAACTCTGAAACCTCAGGGTCTGGTGGCTCCTGTGTCTTGGTTTCCCAGCCTCCGTCCCCTGCTTGTGGTTCTGGCTGCCTAAGCCTAGGGACGCTGGCCTTGGGGGGTCTCCTGGGATCCCTGAGTCCTGTGCTGGGGGCTGGCTGTCCCAGATCTTCTGCCCTCGCGTGTGCCCTCCCCGTGAGGTCATTCTGCCCTTGCTTCGCATTTCCCTTTTGCCTTTTTCTTTATTTTTATTTTTTGAGACAAGGTCTCACTTTGTTCCCCAGGCTGGAGTGCAGTGGCGTCATCATAGCTCACTGCAGCCTGCAACTCCTGGGTTCAAGCGATCCTCCTGCCTTAGCCTCCCAAGTAGCTGGGACTATAGGTGCAGCCACCAGACCTGGCTAGTTTTTCTTATTTTTTGCAAAGACAGGGTCTTGCTATGTTGCTCAGGCTGGTCTCAAACTCCTGGCCTCCCAAAGTGCTTGGATTACAGGTGTGAGCCACCGTACCTGGCCCCTTTTTCCTTAAATATTTGGTAGCATCATCAATGAAACCATCTGAGCTTGGAAGGTTTCTAGTTAAGAACTTAATGTCTTGAATAGATATCTCTATTTGATGTCTTTAATAGATTGGCTGTTATTATATTAATAATGTATGATATATTAATATGCCTTATTTCATTATTTTCAATACATAAGGCAATTTAGGCTGTCTACTACTTCTTGAGTGAGCTTCAGTCCGTTGTGTCTTTCAAAGAATTTTGTCCATTTAGTCTTAGTTGTCGACATTATTGGCATAAAATTGTTTATAATGTCCCCGTGTTGCTGACTGTAGGATCCGTAGTGATGGCCCCTCTTTCATTCTCGATAATCTGTCCTTTGTGTCTTGTCTCCTTTTTTCTTGATCCATCGGGCTAGGGTGTTGTCAGTTTTGGAGATCTTTCCTTGCACAGCTTGGGTTCATTTTCCCCACCCCAGGGCCTTTGCACTTGCAATTCTTCCTGTCGAGAGCTCTCAGCATCATCCCAGCCTTTGTAGGGCTGGCCCTTCCATGCCATACAGGTCTCAGCCCAAGTGTCACCTCCTCAGAGAAGTTTTCTCCAGCTACCCTGGCTACAAAGACAGCCCTGTCATTCCCCCTCCCCTTCCTCCGTTTGATTTTTCTCCGTAGCCCTCGCTAGTGGATGTCCTTACCCACTCCTCTGTCCCCAGCATCTGGGACAGGTGTACAGTGAGCCTGACACACAGTGGATGCCCCATCGATGCTTCATGAGTGAGTGAATGAATGAATGAATGAATGAATCCTGTTTCAGAGGAGATGTTCCCCGGATGTTGTACCATATCTTCCTGCACCTGGGAATGTCCTCCACCCACACCCCGCTGAGCCCTGCTCAGCTAGCCCCAAATCAGGACGCCCCTTCTAGCGATGTGGGGCTCGGGAGACAGTCTATGTCCCCGAGCGCTGACGGTGGCACCTCGTGCTGTGGTTTAGGCCACCCCGTCCCAGTCCTGAGGGCTGCCTCTAAACCTCCCTCTCTTCTTGGAAACAGGAATCGAATCCAAAACTTCTTTCTTTCCTGGAGGTGGCTGGTCCTTCTGAGGAAGGGGACCAGGGGAAGGGCAGGTCTGTCCCTGACATGAAGTAAACACCATGCTGGGGACGGGGAAGAGACAGAATAAGGGCACGAGAGGAGGCAGCTGTGTCCTTAGCACTCTGAGATAGGTCCTCCTAGGACCCCAGATGGGGAAACTGAGGCCCAGAGAGGGGGAGCAACTTGCCCAAGGTCACACAGCTGGGACACAAACCTAGAATTCTGGCTCCAAATTCTGTGGCACCTGACTGCCCTGGTCGTCTGCCTCAGGGAGAGAAAACCCACCGGAACCCAGTGACAGGTGGGGAAACTGAGGCTAGGGGGACGCAGCAGAATTTATCCGGCCAGAGCCAGACTTGGACGCCGAGCCTTCTCGCCACCCGCTGTAGCTGCCCGTTTCCTGGGGAGGGAGGATCCCCCACAGATGGCACGGCTCGGGCTGCCGTGCGGTGGCCGGGGCTCGGCAGGGCTCACCCGGTTCCCGCCTGGCATCTGCCCGGTTCCACTTCCTCCTCCAAGGCCGGGAGGGAGGAAGCTGCCACTTCCTGTCTGGGCTGTGCCGCCTTTGGGGGGTTCCCTACAGCAGCCCGCTCCCCGCTTCTGCCCGGGAGCTGTGCGTGGCAGGGTGGGGTCCCTGGAGAGGCCCCAGGATCCCTCGTGGCTTCAGGACGGCATCGGGCTGCAAAGAGGGGGCTTCCGGGGGAGTTTTTCAGACTTTCGAGTTATGACCCGTTCGTGAGTCACAGCATCCACGCTGTGGGTGGCAACCAGGACTATTTTTTTTTTTTTGCTTTAATGAAACAGAAGAGAAGAGGGTGGAAAAATCAGGGCATCGCGGCAAAATAAAGTGAACTGTCGCCTTCGGTTTGTTCTCTGCGCTTCTGGGGGGACTTGGGACCGGACAGTTGGAAGGCAAGGAAGGGCGGAGGCGTCGCTGGCCGGCCGTCTCCACGCCGCCTCCCGCAGCACCCAAAGGAGCCGTCTCGCTTCCTGGTGTCTGCGGGAACGTCACAGGAACTGACACTTGGACGAGTCTTAAGCGGCTCAAATGGCTGCGCCCCATTTTGTTGGGGAAGGACTTGTAGGGACCTGAGTTGACTCCCTTGGTCTTCCAATTGCTGGGTGACCCTAGGCAAGTCGCTTAACCTCTCTGATCCCCTGTGTCTCCTCTGCCAATGGGAAATAACAGGAATCCTTGAGGATGGACTGAGGATACAGAGTCCCTCGGCTCAGGGCCCAGGAAATGGTGCGAGTTAGATGGTACTCACTGCGCTTATTATTATTAGTAGTAATAGTAGTATTCAGGCAGGGGAACTTCCAGGCGTAATAATTTAAAA
>NW_012147964.1:3097151-3099769 GCF_000956105.1 Propithecus coquereli
TTTTGCTGGTGTTCCAGTTCCTTCTGCACGACCCCCACCCCCACCTCATCCCGGGAGGCAGAATGAGGCCCATATCCCTTTCCCATCCCTGGACGGGCCAGCGTCCCCCAGGAGCCAGGCGGGGTGGCAGGGTGCTGGAGGAGCCTTCCGACCCCCCACCTCCCACCTGGTGTATCTGGCCCATTTTACAGATGAGAAAACAAAGGCCCTAGACAGGGATCTCAGAGCTCAGACAGCAGGGAGCAGCGCCTGGTCTTGGAGCATCTAGTCTCGGGCTCTTGAAGATTCCGGTATTATTACGACCGACCCAGGGCCGGCTTCATGGGTGTGCGACCTGGGCCGTCCCACAGGCCCTGGGCTCAGCGGGCCTGAGGTTCCGTTTGTGCCCGGCCCCAGAAATTCTGTGGCTGGTTCTGCTAGGGCCTCTGCCCACTGTGTCTGGTCCATCAGCGACGCCAGGTCCGTTCTGTCTCCCAAATGTCTCTCAGATACGTCCACTTCTCTGCACCTCCACTGTGGCCACCTGGACCAGCTCTGTCCCCTCCTCCCTGCTCCCCCCTCACAGCCTGTCCTCCCCTCAGCTGACACCAGAGGGCGCCTGTGAACACCCAAGGCAGAGCCTGTCCCTCCTCTGCCCACAGCACTCCATGGCTCCCACCTTCTTGGGGGGAAAATGGCCCAAGTCCTCGTGGCAGCCCACCAGGCCCTGCACAACCTGCCCCATCCGCTCCCTGCCCTCCCCTCCTCCCTCTCTCCCCTCCTCACTCTGCTCCGGCCACACAGGCCTCCTGGCTATGCCTCCAACTCGCCAGGCACATCCTGCCCCAGGGCCTTTGCATGGGCTGTTCCCTCTCAGCTCTTGCCCTGAGAGAGTGACCTTCCAGCCTTCAGGAGTCCCTTCCTCTGAGAGGACTTCCTTGACTGCCCAGCTACCATCGTTGCCGAATTATTCTTTACCCAATTTCTCCATTTTATTTCTGCCATTGAAGTTTCTCTACCTGAAATTATTATAGCAGATAATTATTGTTGTGGTGAATAATAATATTAATAGCAAAGGACACTTCTGCAGACCATGGCTCTGCCAGGGGCCAGTCTCTGTTGCAACCACCTGTCTCTGCCGTCAGAGCACAAAAGCAGCCACAGACACTGCGTGAACAGATGACCCCGGCCGTGTGCCAATAAAACTTTATCGATGCACACTGAACTTCGTATCATTTTCACATGTCAGGAAGTATTATTTGGACTCCTTCCAATCATTTAAAAATACAACAACCGTAACCATAAAAAGTATCAGGAATGTAAAAACTCACTGGGCCATACGAAAGCAGGCGGGGCTGGCTTGAGTTGGCCCTCGGGGGCCGGAGTTTGAGACCCCTGCCGTGAGCACTTTGCAGTGAGTTCATTTGACCCTCACTTGGGTATAGCAGGCAGGGCCTCCCGTGGTCCACACTGTACAGATGGAGAAACCGAGGCACGAAGTGGCAAAGTCACTGGCCCAGAGTCACAGAGCGAGGCCTAGGAGGCCGGGCACTGGGTTGGGGGTGTCCGAGCCCCTCGGAGGGCTCAGCGATTTGGTGGCCTCGTCTCCCCAGGCCCCGGCGAGAGCGGGAAAAGCACGTTCATCAAGCAGATGCGCATCATCCACGGCGCGGGCTACTCGGAGGAGGACCGCAAGGGCTTCCGGCCCCTCGTCTACCAGAACATCTTCGTGTCCATGCGGGCCATGATCGAGGCCATGGACCGGCTCCAGATCCCCTTCAGCCGGCCGGAGAGCAAGGTGAGCCTCTGGGCCCGGGGCGCAGTCCCTGGGGACGCCAGGGCGGGGCCGTGTCTCCTCCATTGTCGGGGGGAGGGAGCCCCGAGTCTCGCCCCCCCTGCTGGGGCACGGGCAGCACATCACCTTTCTAAAACCAGGAAGCTTCCGATGTATCACGCCAGTCCACGGACGCCGGCGCTGGCGGTAGCAGCTGACACTTTGCAAACAGCACCTGGCATGTGGTGTGGGCTCGGGCGCGTCCTAGCGGGTGGCAGAACTATTTCACCCGCACGCTACCTCTTTCTAGTTCAGGCCATCGTCCCATTTCACAGAGGAGAAAACAGAGGGTCAGAGAGTTGGCACGATTTGCTCAAGACACACAAGCACAAGTAGAGGTGCAAAGGCAAGGCCTCAGTATCCAGCCCACCACGCTATACTGACTTTTTGAAAAAGATAACATTTTTAAAAAATTGAGATATCACACACACGTGCAGGAAAAGTCACAACGGACAAGTGCAGTGAATTGTCACAAGGCAAACGCACACTGGCAGGCACCACCAGGGGCAAGAAGCAGAACGTGTCCTCACAGGCCCCTTCCCCGAATTACTACCTGGCCACACACAAGGGTAACCGCTATATATCCACACAGATCGGTTGCCTGGTTTCAAACTTCTCATAAATAGAATCCTACGGAATGTTCTCCTATGTCTGGTTTCTCGTGCTCAACGCCGTGTTCGTCCATTTATCTGTTGGTCTATTTATCTACCCTCGAGTGAATGTCACCTCATGTGACGCTGGTAGGTTCTGAGTATAGTCTTGAAATTCACTAATGTAAATACCCCCCCTTTGTTCTCCAGGGTTG
>NW_012147964.1:3099819-3100940 GCF_000956105.1 Propithecus coquereli
ATATTTTCAGTTGTCCAGATCATTTCTTTCTATTTTTTAGTAGAGACGGGGTCTCGCTCTTGCTCAGGCTGTTCTCGAACTCCTAACCTTGAGCGATCCACCCGCCTCAGCCTCCCAAAGTGCTAGGATTACAGGCGTGAGCCACCACGCCCAGCCTTAATTTTTAAATTCTTTTTGTAGAGATGGGGTCTTGCCATGTTGCCCAGGCTGGTTTCAAACTCCTGGGCTTAGGCGATCCTCCCACCTTGGCCTCCCAAAGTGCTGGGATGCCAGGCGTGAGCCACCGCACCCGGCCTTGGAATGATTTTAGATATACAGAAAAGTTGCAAAGACAGCGCTGGGTCTCCCCATCCACCCCTCACCAGCTGCCGCTCTCCACAGCATCTCGAATAACCACTGAGCGTTTGTCACAGCGGGGCAGTTAACATGGGGACGTCACCGCCCACGGCCATAAACTCCATTCCACACTTTATCCGGATTTGATCAGTTTCACCTCTCCAGCCCTGTTTCTGTTCCAAGCTCCAATCTCGTGTCGCATTTAGGGCTTTCGTTTTGTTTTGTTTTTCTTAACTTCTTATTTTCAAATAATTTCAGGCTTATAAAAACGTCGCACCCGGATTCTTTTGCAGATGTGAACATTTTACCACATTGCTTTTATTACTTCCCTCTTTCTCTCTCTCTCTCTAGGTAGATAGACACATATAGATACCCTATGTATACTTTATATAAGCATGTATGTGTATACTTATCATTTATATAATGACGATCATCTCTGTAACTTATTTATGATACATTTATATATTTACTACACACGTATACAGTTTTTTCTGAACCCTTTGTGAGTAAGTTGCAGGCCGGATACCCTTTTGCCCCTAAATGTTCAGTGGCTTTGAGTGCCGCCAAAAGCAAGAACAGCAGGACCTCGATGCAACGCCATTGGCTGGCAGGACACGCGCCCCCAGCCAGCCTGCGGGCTCGGGTCCCATTTTGCCAGTTTCCCAAAATTCCCTGCGGTTGTTCTAATTTATAGCAAGAGAAACATCTTCTTCTTGACCTCCCAGCCCAACAGACTTCACCTCTGGGGAGTCTAAGGCTCGCCCCAGACCCGCCCACCCAGCCCT
>NW_012147964.1:3104383-3108064 GCF_000956105.1 Propithecus coquereli
GTGAGCCACCGCGCCCGGCCCCTCTGCACTATTTTAGATTTTCTGCATATACAATCATGTCATTTGGGTAAAATGGCAGTGTCATTGATTCCTTTCCAAATGTTATACCTGTCATCTCTTTTTCTTGCCTTATTGCACAGGTAGGACCTTAGCGCAGTGCTGATTAGAAGTAGTGAGAGTGACATCTTCATCTCACCCTCAGTCTCAGAAGGAAAGACTCTTGCCTTTTAAGAACATCAAAGGACCCACAGTCACTTTATTCAAAGTACACGAAGATCTATTCAGGGTCTACATTGCATATAATTTTTACTGTGAATCTTTAAGAGGATGTTTACCCTAATTTCTTTTTGTTTTTAAAATCATTGTTCATGTTGATTGTCTATATTTTGTCAAACCTTTGGAGGCGATATATTTCCAGGCTATTTAGGAGTTTGCTAAGGCTTCCGTAACAAAGTACCACAGACGATGGCTCAGATGACAGAAATGTATTTTCTCAGAGTTCCGGGGGCTGGAAGTCTGAGATCCAGGTGTCGGCAGGGCTAGTTTCTTCGCGGCCTCTCTCCTTGGCTAGTGGATGGCGTCTTCTCCCTGTGTCTCCACGTGCTTGTCCCTCTGCGTGTGTCCGTGTCGTAATCTCCGCTTCTTATCAAGATACCATTCAGATTGGATTAAAGCCCACTGTAATGACCTCATTTTAACTTAATTCCCTCTTTAAAGACTATCTCCAAATACAGTCACATTCGGAGGTGCTGGAGGTCGGGACTTCAGCGTGTGAATCGGAGGCGATGGGGACACAGTTCAGCCCGCAACAGGCTGCAGACATTTTTATAGGTCCTTGGTCCTGCAGAGAGGTTATCCGGGGCACAGCCACAGTCAGCGACATGTTCCCCGGACACACTCACCCTTTGTCACCCACAATCGCTTAGATGTTGGCCACACTCAATATCGTTAGAGGAACACAATGCCCTGTGCAGAATTCGGGCACCACAGAGAGGCAGAGGGGGTGTGGCAGCCTCAGCTTCCTTTCCTCTCAGCCCTGTTTGGGCCATCCTGGGCCTGGCCACCTAGGCTGGTGCAGAAGGCCTGAGCCCTCGGAGGTTGAGCGGGAGAGAGCATCGGGGCCACTGTCTCCTGCACCACCCCTGCCCCACCCACCCCACCTGTGTGCCTGCCTGGCCCCACGCAGCGGGATGGCCGAGTTGGCACCTAATGAGTCTTTGGTCGTGGGACCCCAGATTCTACCCAGGACCCCATACTCCTTTGGCAGCCCCCTCATGCAAAACCCATCCGGAGAATGGGGTTTGGGGCCCGTGCTTCAGGAATGCATACATAACACCCACCCACCCAAACACTCACACGTGCTTATGCACACATGCGCACATGCATGCGCACACATGCACGCACAAGCACACATACATGTGCCCACGTATACACATGCACATAAATGCATGTACCAGCACACACATAAATGAACACATGCACACACGCATACAAACACACACAAGCACACGTACAGAGATGCACACACACGCACACACACACACAGTCGAGCGCAGAGAACGAAGCAGTGCTCGTGCCTGGGTAGATCAGAGGCTGCTCTGGGGGACGAAGGGGGCCCCCTGGGGGACTCGCACAGGGCAAGTTGCTTCATTGCCTCGGTTGCCCAATCTGTAGAAGGGGGGGCGACCTTAGAGACGTGCCTCCCGGGAGCCGGTGTGTGCGGAGCCAGCAGGGGCCGGGTGCCGGGGAGCCACCGGGTCCCTCCTGGTGCCATCGCCCTGTGCTGCCAGCCCCGGCTGCTCCCTCAGGCTGGGGTCTGCGCCTCCCCCTGGACATCAGTGCGGGACGGGACGGGGACACGTTAGCGATGTGTGGGGCGGCCAGGTCAGGAACGGAGGCAGCAGGGAGGGGCCATGTGTCTCAGGAAGGGCCGCGGGGGCCGCGGAGGGGCCCGGGGAGGGCAGCCCTGCTCCGACAGGCTGCCCTGACGCCCCGTCCGTCCCTCCCCAGCACCACGCCAGCCTGATCATGAGTCAGGACCCCTATAAGGTGACGGCGTTCGAGAAGCGCTACGCCGTGGCCGTGCAGTGGCTGTGGAGGGACGCGGGCATCCGGGCCTGCTACGAGCGCCGGCGCGAGTTCCACCTGCTGGACTCGGCGGTGTAGTGAGTCGCGGGGGCCGGGCCGGGCGCGGGGGCCGGGCTGGCCAGCTGCAGGACGGGCCCCGCTGTGGGGCGCTGTTCTTCCTGGGGGGACCCTGTTCCTGAGGTCACGCCGGGGTGATTTGACAGCTGGGAGGCTGTTCCCAGGCTGTCACCATTCCTGGGGCAAGTCCACCCCCGGCTGAAAAGTCTCCCGAGGTGACACCATTTCCCACGGGGGCCGTTCGTGACATCACACCTTCCTTGGGGTCCTGCTGCTCTGAGTGCAGCCGCTTCCCCTCAGCTCTCTGCCGCCTCAGGGGGGTGCTCCTGGGCCCCCCTGCAAACCCCAGAGACCTGGCCCCTCCCAGGGAGCTCTCAGCAGGATCCTCGCTGGGCCCCGAGTAGGCGTCTGCGAAGCAAAGGGAGTCTGGCCGCAAGGCCGGGCTCAGGACTCCTCGCCCCACAGCTACCTGTCCCACCTGGAGCGCATCACCGAGGAGGGCTACGTCCCCACGGCGCAGGACGTGCTGCGTAGCCGCATGCCCACCACCGGCATCAACGAGTACTGCTTCTCCGTGCAGAAAACCAATCTCCGGTGAGTGAGGGCTCAGCGGGCCTGGATGGGGGGGAGGGGTGGGGAAGGCTTCCTGTAGGAGGGGCAGAGGAGTAGGAGTTTCTTAGGCCTGGGAACTGGAGGAGCACAGAGTGAGGCGCCACAGCTCCAGGAGGGGAGATCTTCCTGGACAGGGGGCCGTGGGTGTTGGGGTGTTGAAGGATGAATAGGAGTTCACTAGTCCCAAACCTTGAGGGACTGCTGGGGAGGAGGAAATAGAGATTGTGTGGTCAGGGCTAGGCTAGAGGGATGCATTTGGCATAGGGGGTGCTCAGGGGGTCATTCCTGTGGTGGTTAGTTTCAGGGCGGGAGGTGCTGGATGTAGGAGACTCAGGAAGAAGCAGGAGCCATGGGCCAGGCAGGAGGGGCTGGCAAGGGCCAGGACGGTGGCTGTGGGGCTACAAGTGAAGGGACAGTGCAAGAATTGTTTCTGGGGTGCACTGGGCGGGACGGGGTGAGAGTGGGGTCAGAATGGAAGGTCCAAAATGACTCCCAAGTCTCTCGTCGAGGCCACGGGCAGACGTTGGAGCTGTGGGCTGGGGGCGGTGAGACGATGCAGTGCTTTGGGGCAGGCCGAGTCCGAGGGCCGGGGGCAGTGGCGGGTGGCCAGGTGCACACAGGCCCAAGTGGAAGACAGCAGGCAGCCAGTGCAGCAAGGAGTCATCTGACAGAGCGGTGGCCAGTGTCAAAAGTCAAAAAGAGGTCAAGAAGACTACAGGAAGGGAAGGGACTCAGGTTGGCAGTTACGGGGTCATCGGTGACCTTAGCAAGCTCCCTTCCCGTGGGCTGGTGGCAGGGAGCTGAGGAGGGGTGCAACGGGGTGCCCAGAGACAGGGACTGTGTTCAGCCCACCCCTGCCGGGTCCCTCCTTTCCCTGGGTCCCCCAAACGTGCTGCTCTGGCCTCCGCAATAGCCCTAACCAGG
>NW_012147964.1:3108549-3147521 GCF_000956105.1 Propithecus coquereli
CGGGTGTGCGGGTTGGACCGACTCTGAGGACACAGGAGAGGGACTGGCCTCAGGGACCAGGAGACACAGGCACCAGCCACAGCCCGACTGCTGAGTCACCGTCCTCGGTTTCCCCTCTCGTACCATGGGGCAAGTCTCTTCTTGCTTGCGGCTTCTGGCCCGGGCCTGTCCAAAGCCTCCGCTCTGGCATTTCCTGAGTAACGGTTGCGTCCCCAGGGAAGTGACGCACAGACTGTTATCGGTGACCCACATTTCTCAGAAGAGAGAACAGGAAGGCAGGGCGGCGCTGAGGCTTTTGTTGTGGTGTGTGGGGCGGAGGCCGGTGCTCTGGGCCGTGGACGGAGGGGACAGTGGCGTCTGCCCTGGGAGCAGCCTCACTCCCATCTGTGTGGCCACTGGACGCCCCACAGGCAGCCGGAACACGGTAGCCCCATTTGACCGAGTTCTAGATACATTTGGCAGTTTCCCTCCGGGTCCCCCACCCTGAGCCAGGGCACACCCCAGATCTCTCCAACCTGCTACTCTCCCGCGGGGGTAGACAGCAGGCAGCCTGGCACAGGAAAAGCTTGGGAAAGCCCTGTCTCCTCCCTGCCTCTCAGTCTCCTCATCTGTAAAATGGGTGTCAGATTCATCCTGACTCTCAGGGGTGACATTATAGTCTACAAAAAGCATTGGCCCAGGGGTTGGCAGTGGCGGGATCGTAGCTCACTGCAGCCTCCAACTCCCGGGCTCAAGCAATCCTCCTGCCTCAGCCTCCTGAGTAGCTAGGACTATAGGCGCCACCATGCCTGGCTAATTTTTCTATTTTTTGTAGAGACGGAGTCTTGCTATGTTGCCCAGTCTGGTCTCAAACTCCTGGGCTTAAGTGATCCTCCTGCCTCAGCCTCCCAAAGTGCTGGGATTACAGGCGTCAGCCACCGCACTTGGCTGCTGTTACTATTACTGATATTGGCATATCCCCGACATGACTGGGGTCTGGGGTGCCACGTGGCGGGGTCCTGAGCTCTGAATGGGGGCGTCCTGGTTCCCGGCAGGATCGTGGACGTCGGGGGCCAGAAGTCAGAGCGCAAGAAGTGGATCCACTGCTTCGAGAACGTGATCGCCCTCATCTACCTGGCCTCGCTGAGCGAGTATGACCAGTGTCTGGAGGAGAACAACCAGGAGGTGAGAGGCCACCGTCTCTGTCACTCCCGTCACCCTGTCAGCCCCGCATTGGAGCAGGACGCTGTTGCAGAAAGCGGGGCGTCCTCGTTCTCGAGCAGAACTGAGTGTGCCCAGTGTGGCTTTGAGCGTGACCCTTCGCCCTTTCGTGGTCAGACTGTTGTTACACCCCCAGAGACAGACCCGCAGCGACACACACGCACACATGCCAAGGAATACGCGGGCTGTTGTCCCACCCATTCACAGTGAGTGGCACCTACATCCTCAGTCGCACAAGCACACGCGTACACGGAGGGACACTCCAGCCCCGAGACACAGCCACCCGCACACACACAACCACAGCCGTAGTAGGAAAAAGAAAACGGGTGTCCCCGGGCCGCCTCCGCTTTTGCGATCGTGAACCTTTCTCCTAATTCTCCTATTTAACACCCGAGCATGGAGGTCGGGCACAGTATTTCCTGCGAGGCGTGGATTTTGCGGGTTCAAGTTTCGCATAAGATGCTTTTCAGATCTGAGAGTCATATGTTATCATTTTGACTTTCGGATTGAATCAGACAGAACGAATTTCAGGTCACTCTGACACAGCTTGTCCCCGAATCCAGCCACGCGAGATGAGCTCGTTTCCTGGGGGCCGTTGTACTAAATCTGCACGGACCGGGCAGCTTAAACAACAGATATTGATGCTCTCGCAGCTGCAGAGGCCGCAAGTCCAAGGTCGGGGCGGGGGACAGGGCTGGGTCCCCCTGGGGCCGTGAGGGAGGGTCTGTCCCAGGCCTCTCCCAGCTCCTGGTGGTGGCCACATCCTTAGCGTCCCCTGGCGTGTAGACCCATCACCCCGATCTCTGCTTCATGTTCCTGGCGCTCTCCTTGTGTGCGTGTCTGTGTCCAGATTCCCCGTTCGTAAGGACCCCAGTCATGGCATCAGGGCCCCCCTACTCCAGTACAAGCTCATCTCAACTAATTCCATCTGCAAGGAACTACTTTCCAAAGAAGGTGCCATTCCGCTAGGTCTTGAACACATGGATTTTGGGAGGACACAGTTCAATCTATAACACAAGACATTCGATACCTCGCTGTATTTATATGTGATTAAACTACACACAGCTAGAAGATTCTAGACATCTGGGTGTCCCCACTGACACAGATACGGGACTTCACGCCCTGGGAGCTGCCTGCCTGGCCGCACACAGGCAAAGATGCGAACAGGTGTGCAAGCCGCATCTGGACATGCAGAGATGTGCCGCTCTCAGGACAAACATTCAACCCCCGTCCCCATGGTCCCCAAGCACGGTCTAGGTCGGCCACCCCGTGCTCAGCAAGGCTGCCGCTCAGACACAGCAGGCTACACAGGCTGAGGCCGGGCGCTCTCGGAGTGGCTGCCGTCTCAAACGACCACAAATGCAGGGGCTTAAAACCACAGAAACTGATTCTCACCCGGTCCTGGAGGCCGGAAGTCTGAGGTCAAGATGTGAGCAGGGCCGTGCTCCCTCTAGAACCTTTTCTGGTCTGGCAGCCCCTGATGTCCCTCGGCCTGCAGCCGCATCGCTGCACTCTCTGCCCCTGCCTTCATGTGGCCATTTTCCCTGTGTGTCTGGGTCCAGATTTCCAAATTTCCCTCTTTTTTTTTTGTTTTTTTAAATTTTCTAAGTAGAGATAGGGGTCTTGCTGTGTTGCCCAGGCTGGTCTCAAACTCCTGGGCTCAAGCCATCCTCCCTCCTCAGCCTCCCAAAGTGCCAAGATTACAGGCACAAGCCACTGTGCCCACTCTAAATTTCCCTCTTCTTACAAGGACAGCAGTCATTGGATTTAGGGCCTGCCCTGGTCTAGAATGGCCTCATCTTAACTAATTACACCTTCAAGGACCCGTTCTCCAAAGAAGGTCACACTCTGAAGTTCCAGGTGGACATGAGTTTTGGGAGGACACTCTTCCCCCCAGCGCAGGCACAAAACCACGCCAGGGACACTCAGGCAGCTGGCCACACTGAAGTGTGGGCACACCCCCGTCAGACCCAAGCCTGAGCCCACGCAGAGGAGGGTCTCTGGTCGGAGCCGGCCGATCTGAGCACTGACCCGCTTCTTCCCCGGACGCAGAACCGAATGCAGGAGAGCCTGGCCTTGTTTGGCACCATCCTGGAACTTCCCTGGTTCAAGAGCACATCCGTCATCCTCTTCCTCAACAAAACCGACATCCTAGAAGAGAAAATCCCCACCTCCCACCTGGCTACCTACTTCCCCAGTTTCCAAGGTAAGTGCTTCTAGAAACTTCTATACCCATTGCCTCCCAAAGCAGCTTCCAAGAGAGATGCAGACCAGGCCCTACCTCCACATGGAGTCGCTGGAAGTTTCAAATAGGGTCAGACCTGTACACACCTTAAACATTTCATTGCACACTTGTTGCCCAACCGTTGGGATTTGGGCCAAGACCTTTGGACTGTGGGTTTGCCGTGGAGATCCGTCCTCAGGCGTGTCTGGAAGGTGTTATCTACCATTTCCAGCACCTGCCTAGGTTTTGAAAACTTTTCTTTTTCTTTTTTCTTTTCTTTCGTGGTCGTCTCAGCTATACCCAATTGGACAGCAATTTTTGTTCTTGAATCCATGACCGAGATTTTGGCAATCTTTCCGAAGCACGTGGCTTTGTTTTCATAGATACAACAGGTCTCTTTCGTGCAGCCCTTGCAGCTAAGAAGTTTGTGTCATGTTTCATTCAGCTGCGTATTGATCAAGACACGTACAACTGTCCCAAAAAGGTCTGGGAACAAACTTTTAGCACATCCAGAGGGCCAAAGGGCCAGGCCGACTAGAGCCAACTCAAGAGCTGGATGTCTTAAAACAACAGAAATGTATTCCCTCCCAGTTCAGGAGGCCAGAAGTTCAAAATCAAGGTGTTGGTGGAGTCAGTTCCTGTTTCTTGGCTTGTAGACACATCAGTCCAATCTCTGCCTACACGTTCACATAGCCATATTACCGCTGTGTCCTCTCCTCTTCTTGTAAAGCCACCAGTCATTGGATTTAGGGCTCATAGTCCAGTATAACCTCATTTTAACTTAATTAATTACATCTGCAAAGATTTTATTTCCAGATAAGGTCATAGTCTGAGGTTCCAGGTAGACATGAATTTTGGCAGGTACTATTCACCCCAATACACCAGCAGTCATAGTAGAGGAAGCCCTTAATACACGCTTGCCACTGGATTAATAGTCAGTAAACATAAGCTTCGGTCAAGTCACCAGGGTTTGACCCCTGGCCTTGTCACATCTTGGAGCCCATGAGACCAGTTTTAGCCAATTTTATCAATAAGACTCAGGGTTTGAGAGACAGATGTCAAGTTCTTCCAGGATGGTGGCCTGGGACTGCCCCCCTTCCCAGCTTCGCAGTCCTGGGAATCAGCCCTTGGCTTAGAGAATTTGGGAACAGGATAAGGTAGATAGTTTTTTTGTTTGTTTGTTTGTTTTTGAGACAAGGTCTTGCTCTGTCACCCAGGCCAGAATGCAGTGACACAATGATAGCTCGCTGCAGCCTCCAACTCCTGGGCTTAAGCGATCCTCCTGGCTCTACCTCCCGAGTAGCTGGGACTACAGGTGATCACCACCACTCCCAGCTGATTCTTTAAGTTTTTGTAGAAAAGTGCTCTCACTATGTTGCTCAGGCTGGTCTCCAACTCTTGGCCTCAAGCGATCCTCCCACCTCAGCCTCCCAAGGTGCTGGGATTACAGGTGTAGGCCACTACACTTGGCCAAGGTGGATAGTTTTGAGGGGATTTTTTTTCATTCAGGTCAAAGGGAACCCCCATGACTCATCCTTGTCACCCTGGGGCGGAGCACCATTTGCCAGCTGCTAGCTCTTGGCCCTTCCCTCCTCTGTACTAAATAATATTCATGACAATAATAATAAAAAACAATAACAACAGCTAACACATCTACCACACTGGTGGGAGCACTCTACATGGCTTGTTCAATCCTCCTTTAAAAAACCCCATGCAGTAGGACTTATTTTTCTAAGCATTACAGAGATGGGGAAACTGAGGCACAGAGTGGTGCAGTCACTTGCCAACAGTCACACAGCCAGTGAGTGGCAGAGGCTCGATCTGAACGCAGACTGCCTGGACCCAGAGCCAGAGCATCTGGCCTTAACGACTGTGCTACTCTGTTTATTAACGGCCGAGTCCTTAACATAATATGAAACCCTACAAACAACTCTGTGAGTTCTGGGACTGTTCTGATCCCCGTTTTAAGAACAAGGAAACTGAGGCCTACAGGGATTAGTATATTAGATAACCCAACTCATGAGTAGCCAGAGCCAAGTCGCGGGTTCTAGAAACTCTTTTTTTTTTTTTTTTTTTTGAGACAGAGTCTCACTCTCTTGCCTGGGGCGAGTGCCGTGGTGTCAGCCTAGCTCACAGCAACCTCAAACTCCTGGGCTCAAGCGATCCTACTGTCTCAGCCTCCCGAGTAGCTGGGACTACAGGCACGTGCCACCATGCCCGGCTAATTTTTTCTACATATATTTTTAGCTGTCCAATTAATTTCTTTCCATTTTTTGGTAGAGACGAGGTCTCGCTCTTGCTTAGGCTGGTCTCGAACGCCTGAGCTCAGAACGATCCGCCCACCTCGGCTTCCCGAAGTGCTAGGATTACAGGCGTGAGCCACCGCGCCCGGCCTAGAAACTCTTAATTCATATTGTGCTTTCAGTACATAGTACTGAGCTCCCTGACATGCCTCATCAGGGCATCCACCCAAGCTGACTGTGGGGACTCCCTTCCTCTTCCTCGGCCTGTTTTCCCATCTACCCAGTCCCAGGAGTCCTGTCTCTGCAGCTCCAGGTTCCCAACCACCCCCAGCTCCAAGCCAAGGGGACAGACGGTCTCTCTTGAAGACAGTTGGCCCCAAATCTCAGAGCTGAGTCTCATTGGTCTGTTTCAGGTCACATGACTCTCCTGAGCTCCTCCTTGATGCTCCCATTGGCTGGGCCCGAGTCATGTGACCAGCCATGAAAACAAAAGATGGCGTCAACTGAGAGGAAACATGGCGGGAGTGGTGGTCCCTCGGGCCTTTCCAGGCCTGGTTATGGGGAACGGGGTCTGTAAAGCCCTCCTAGGACCCAAGAGAGAGGGTCCTGATCCGACCCCCCTCCCCGACTCCTTTCCCCAGGTCCCAAGCAGGACGCGGAGGCTGCCAAGAGGTTCATCCTGGAGATGTACACCAGGATGTACACCGGCTGCGCCGACGGCCCCGAGGGCAGCAAGAAGGGCCCGCGCTCCCGTCGCCTCTTCAGCCACTACACGTGCGCCACGGACACGCAGAACATCCGCAAGGTCTTCAAGGACGTCCGGGACTCGGTGCTCGCCCGCTACCTGGATGAGATCAACCTGCTGTGACCCAGGCCCCACGTGGGCAGGCAGCACCTGCGGGCAGGTGGGCGGCAGGGGTGGCCGGAGCGAACCCCAAGGGCCGCCCGCCGTCACCCCCTCTCTTCCTCACCTCTCACCAGGACAGCCCCCGACCCCACGCCGGTTCTTTCCCTTGCTTGACTCAGTTTACCTCCTTTGAAAGGGAGGGAGCAAAACGGCCATTTGGGATGCCAGGGTGGAGGAAAAGGGGAAGAAATGAAGGGATCGAGGACTTGGGTGGGCGGGTGTCTCAAAGGAGCCCCACGCCTGGGTATATCACCTGCTGGGCAGGGGTCCGGGACCCCTGTGGGTGACGCACACCCGGGGATTGGAGTGAGACTCTGGCGCCTTCAGAGTGGACTCTGGTGCCCCCTGGTGGACAGCAGAAGGCGCTCCCTCCCGGAGGGGGCCCCCCACTATCCCCAGGACCCTACTAGGGCGGGGACTTCGCTTTGCCGGGGAGAAGAGTCCCGAGGCTCATGGTGTGTTGCGCCCGGGTTTACAGATGAGGGAAACCGAGGCCCACAGGCATTCTCCTCCTTCCCAGACTGGGAGCTGGGCAGCCGCATCTTAAATGCACGCAAAACGTTGTATTTATTCCCTCACCCTCAGCGGGGCCCCTTGCGGGGTGGACATTAAAGACGTGACATCCTGGAGGCCTGTGATTTCTTAGGGGCTGTGTCACCGGCATCATCCTTGTACACCCTGGGGACCAGCGGTTGTGGGGAGGGGTGGGTAGCAACATGGGGTAGGAAGGAAAAAAAAAGTTCTACTTGTCCACCCACCTGTGCTTGGTGCTGGCCCCAGAACTATGGGGGGCACTTCTGAGCAGATCTCTGGGTTGCTCCTCACCCAAAATTCCGGCTGCGGCCCCCACCTGGCTCTAATGAGGTCTCTCACCATCCTCAGGGCAGCCCCACGCAGTGAGGGCCATATCACCCCCATTTTACAGACGAGGAAACTGAGGCACAGAAAAATAGAATGATTTGACTAAGGTCACACACCTGGGAGGTAGCAGAGCCAAGAGCCTATTCATTTGCTTTTACTTAAAAAAATAAGTAAATAAATCAGGTGCATGCCTATAGTCCCAGTTGCTTGGGAGGCCAAGGTGGGAAGCTCGCTTGAGTCCAGGAGTTCCAGGCCAGCCTGGGCAACATAGCGAGACCCTGTAAAAACTTTTATCTTTTTAGAGCAGCTTTAGGTTTGCAGAAAAATTATGAAAATATTCCAGAGAGTTCTCATATACCCCACAGCGAGTTTCTCCCATGAATAACATCTTAGTGTGGCGCATCTGTTTACAATTAATGAGCCAATATTGGTATATTGTTGTTAACTGTTCTTCATTCATATTTCCTTAGTTTTCCCCTAATGCCCTCTTGCTGCCCCAGGACTCCACCCGGGCGCCCTAGTCATATTGGATTAGGGTCCACCCTAATGGCCTCATCTGAACTTGATCACATCTGCCAAGACTCTATTCCCAGATAAGGCCCCATTCATAGGTACCAGGGTTTTAACTTGAACATATCTTTTGTGGCGCAGGGGACACATTTCAACCCATAACAGGTGTTTTGTAGAAAGCCCCTCAATTGGGTTTGGTCCGCTTAGACCGGGTGACAGGTCTAGGAGAGGAAGAGGTCAGAAGTGAGGGCCCTTCTCATCACATCCTATCGAGGGTTAGTGCTGGCAACGTGACGTATCACTGCTGGTGAGAACCTTGATCACCTGGCACAGGTAACACAGGTAGTCATCCAACACTTCTTAAAAGCTTTTTATCGTGGAAAGTTTCAAACCTAAGGAAGTTGGAAGACCCGTCAGACCTGCATTAAGACTTTCATGGGCTTGAGGCATTTTTACTTTCATGGCTTCCTCCTCCATTAAAAAAAAAAATTAAAAATTAGTTTTTACGACTGTGTTACGACTGGATTTTATGAACGAAATCCATACTCAGCAGGGTGTGGTGGCTCACGCCTGTAATCCCAGCACTTTGGGAGACCCAGGCAGGAGGATGGCTCGAGCCCAGGTGTTCGAGACCAGCCTGAGCAACATAGCAAGACCCCCATCTCTACAAACATAAATTTTTTAAAAATAAAATATACAATTCAGTGGCTTTTAGTGTATTCAAAGAGTTGTGCGACCGTCACTACAATCAGTGTTAGAACATTTTTATCACTCTCAAAAGAAACCACAACCCCGTGAGCAGTCACTCCCCGACCCCTCCCCCAGCCCCTGGCGACCACGAATCCACGTCCCGTCTCCGTGGCTCTGCCTGTTCTGGACATTTCATGTAAATGCAGTCACACACTGTGTGTCCTTCTGTCTGGCGTCTCTCACTGAGCACGATGTCCTCAAGGTCCATCCACACTGTGGCCTGTGTCAGAGCCTCGTCTCTTGTCATGGCTGAGTGGTACTCCAGCATGTGGACGGACCACGTTGGGTTTATTCATTCTTCTCTCAGTGGACACGTGGGTTGTGTGTCCACTTGTTAGCCTCAAGTTAGGCTAAACTCAGGATTTGGGTTCAGCCAGGGTCAGGGCATAGTTCGGGGTCAGAGCTGGGCTGGGGATCGGGGCTCAGTCTAGGATGGAGGGCTGGGCCAGGGTTGCAGCGTCTCTCCATGTAGGTGTCTGAGCCAGGTGGTCCCTGTGCAGCCGCCACTGAGGCTCCGTTGCCTGCTTGGCAGGGAGGGGTGCAGCAGGACCTGTCTGCTTGTCCCCTCCTGGTCCCACACCCCAGCTGCTGGGCCCCGCTCCTCACAACCTCCCCACGCCACACCCCTCTTCAGAGCCCTTTCGCTTGGTCACCTCCAGTGACAAGACGCAGCTGCCTCCCCAGCCAGAGCCTTGTGCGGAGCTTCCCTGCAGCTGCCTGGCCCCAGAGCCGAACAGGAAACAAGGGGGGTGACGGGGCCCAGGCTGCTGGCTGTCCTCAGCCCCAGACTCCTGCCCACCCTGCCCTGCATGGGGTACCCAGCCTCTCGGGGAGAATACTGTAGCCATGTGGGACACCTGTGTCTTCATGGGGTATCTGTGTCCCTGATGGGATACCTGTGTCCCTCATGGGGTACCTGTGTCTTCAGGGGATACCTGTGCCCCTTACGGCATACCTGTGACCCTTCCAGCACACCTGGTTGGCTGAATTGGTGTGGTCACTCCTTCCCCAAGACCACGGGCACCACTGTCTGGAAGGCCAATGACCACATGGGCCCAGGGTGGGGGAGGGGCAAGGCAAGTGGGCCCAGCTGTCCCCTCCCTGCTGCTCAGGGGCCCAGGGGTGACTGTGGTGGGGGAGGGGCCCATCAGAGACACACTCCTGGGCCACACTCGCAGCTCTGGGGCCTGAAATATTTTCCAAACCACCTCACACCCCAGAGCCTTCTGGTGGGGAAGGGTGGGGATCCCAGGCACTGGGGCGTGGGGGGCAGGGATGCAGTACTGTCACCCACGGGTGATGTTCAGGGCCCATGAGCCCCCGACCCCAGGACAGGGTGTGTGTCCTCCCCTCAGACCACAGCCATCTCAGGTTGAGTCACCCTGCGCCAGTGTCCCCAGGGTGGTGGTGCTGGGGCGAGCCCCCATTCCTCCCCAGAGAGTGAGGGGCTGCCCTGGGGGCCCAGCAGCTCTGCTCCCAGGAGGGGCAACAGCAGAGCCCAGGAAGGGGATCCTGGCCCGAGACTCCCATGAGCCCGGTCTGGCTGTCCTCCCGCGTGTGAGGCTCTGCCTCAGCGCCCTCCCGGTGAGGCACCGCGGCCTCTGCAGGTGTCGGTTTCCCCTTCTGTAGAGGAGCATCTTGCAAGCCAGGCCCGGCTCTGTCGAGGGTGCGCGAGCACTTGAGAAACATTTATGGAGCACCTACTGTGTGCCAGGCACGCTTGGAGCAGCTGGGGGCCCGTGGTGGAACAGGCCCATCCTGGAGGGGGAGACTCCTGGGGGCAGAGGCGTCCTCAGCAGGCGTTGGGGTGGCAGGGACAAGTGGGGGGCGCTTCCCCCCAGCGACTGACAGCTCCGGGGCTCCCTCCCCGCCTCTGGCTTTCGAGGACCCGGAAGGGGCATCCGCGGGGGCGGGCGCCTGGCAGCAGGGGTGGCGCCCCCAGGGGGCCGGTGGCAGCAGCCGTTGGGACGCCCCTCCCCGCCCTGGGCCTGGCCCCCACCCCGGGGGGTACCTTGAGCACAACAGGAAATTTCAAATAACAGGAAACCGAGGCCGAGCAAGGCAGGCGGCTCCACCCTGCCCGGGGCCCCAGTCTGCCCCTCGGGGAGGCCATGAACGCCACGGGGTCCCCGGCGGCCCCCGAGTCCTGTCAGCAGCTGGCGGCCAGCGGCCACAGCCGGCTCATCGTCCTGCACTACAACCACTCGGGCCGGCTGGCGGGCCGCGGGGGCCCCGACGAGGGCAGCCTGGGGGCCCTGCGCGGGCTGTCGGTGGCCGCCAGCTGCCTGGTGGTGCTGGAGAACCTGCTGGTGCTGGCGGCCATCGTGAGCCGCATGCGCTCGCGGCGCTGGGTCTACTACTGCCTGGTGAACATCACGCTCAGCGACCTGCTCACGGGCGCGGCCTACCTGGCCAACGTGCTGCTGTCGGGCGCCCGCACCTTCCGCCTGGCGCCCGCCCAGTGGTTCCTGCGCGAGGGCCTGCTCTTCACGGCGCTGGCCGCCTCCACCTTCAGCCTGCTGTTCACGGCCGGCGAGCGCTTCGCCACCATGGTGCGGCCGGTGGCCGAGAGCCGCGCCACCAAGACGGGCCGCGTGTACGGCTTCATCGGCCTGTGCTGGCTGCTGGCCGCGCTGCTGGGGCTGCTGCCGCTGCTGGGCTGGAACTGCGTGTGCGCCTTCGAGCGCTGCTCCAGCCTGCTGCCGCTCTACTCCAAGCGCTACGTCCTCTTCTGCCTGCTGGTCTTCGCCTGCGTCCTGGCCGCCATCACCGGCCTGTACGGGGCCATCTTCCGCGTCGTGCAGGCCAACGGGCGGAAGGCGCCGCGCCCCGCCGCGCGCCGCAAGGCCCGGCGGCTGCTGGAGACGGTGCTGCTCGTCCTGGCCGCCTTCCTGCTGTGCTGGGGGCCGCTCTTCGGCCTGCTGCTGGCCGACGTGTTCGGCTCCAACGTCTGGGCGCAGGAGTACCTGCGCGGCATGGACTGGATCCTGGCGCTGGCCGTGCTCAACTCGGCCGTCAACCCCGTCATCTACTCGTTCCGCAGCCGCGAGGTGTGTCGCGCCGTGCTCAGCTTCCTCTGCTGCGGGTGTCTGCGGCTGGGCCTGCGGGGCCCCGGGGACTGCCTGGCCAGGGCCACCGAGGCGCACTCCGGAACCTCCACCACCGACAGCTCGCTGCGGCCGCGGGACAGCTTCCGGGGCTCCCGGTCGCTCAGCTTCCGGATGCGGGAGCCCCTGTCCAGCATCTCCAGCGTGCGGAGCCTCTGACGACGCCCAGGGGCCCCTGGGGGGCAGGGAGGGGGAGCGGAGGGCGGGGCGGGCCCCGCGGTCCTCCCCACCCGGCCACAGCTGCCTGGGCCTGCTGACGCGAGGCAGGTTTCCCGCGGTCGCCATGGAGGAGGAGGCCACCACAGTGGGGGCCGGTGGGTTCACTGCACCTGGGCTCCTGTGTGATTCCGGAGCAGTCCCGGGCCCTCTCTGGGCCTTGGTGGGGCAGGCGGTGGGGTGGATGCCCCGGCAACATTGCAAGTTCAGTGACGGTAGGAGAAGTCGCAGCCTCTCTCTTGTCCCCGAGTATGCGGGGGCCTGGCTCGGGGGTGCGGCCGGCAGCGTGCAAGTGTAGGTGTGTCTGTGCGCCAGGGCCGTGGCCGTGAGCCTGGAGTGTGTGTGTGGGCGGTGGGCGAGCGTGTCTGGGCATTGGAAGGGGGTGGGGCGGCCGATGACAGCTGTCACCAGCCTCCTCTCCCTCACTTCCCCTTTGGGAAGTCAGGGCCCCTGCCCCGGCTCCGACCTCTGCATCTGTCAGACCCAGTCTGGGGAGCAGCAGAGGCGCGGTGACCTCGCCCTTCTGGCCTAGGGGCGTGTCCCGCACCTTCCCTACCGCACTCACTGCCTTGCCCTTCCGCATCTGTGAAATGGGCTAATCCTGCTCCTACGCACAAGTTTGTCGTGACACGCTCAGCGCCGGCCACGGCACCTGACACCCAGGGTGTCCGACAGAACGTCTGGAGATGGTGGAAACGTTCTACACCTGCACCACGTAGCACGGGAGATGCCAGCCCCACAGGGGTACTATAGGGTATTGTAGGTTCTATTTAATATGAATTTGTTTACATTTAAACAGCCCACGGCTCAGTGTCGGTGCTGGTGCTGGTAGGAAGACCTTTCCCTCCTCCAGGGGCCACGCCAGCCCCCCATCCCCTGCCTCTGTCCTGCCACGTGCCTGGGGCACAGGGGCCTGGGATCCACCCCATCTGCCACCTGGGCATGGGACATCCCTGCTTGAAGCCACTATTTCTCCACCACACGATGGAGAGAGGTGCGGTGAGTGGCAAGTATTTATCGCACTGTCCGATATCTTAGCCACTAGCCACGTGTGGCTGTTTAAAATTCATGAACATTAAATGAAATTTTAAAATTCAGTTTGTCTGTGTTTTGGTTTGCTAGGGTGCCGGGACAAAGTCCCACGGGCTCGGTGGCTTGGACAACAGGGTTTATTCATCCCTGGTGTTCCTTGGTGTGTAGAAGCGTCACCCCGATCTCCGCCCCGTCCTCAGGTGGTGTTCTCCCTGTGCGTGTCTGTGTCCACATCCCCCCCACTTTTGTACAAACCCAGTCGTGGGATCAGGGCCCCCCTACTCCAGTACGATGATGTCATCTTAACTGTTTCCATTTACAGAGACCCTATTTCCAAATAACCGTCCCAATCTGAGGTCCTGGGGGTGAGGACGTGAATATATGGGTTTGAGGGGGGACACAGGTCACCCCTAACTCTCAGTTACAAGAGCCACATTTCACGGAGTCGGCAGTGGCTCCCAGCTCCTGCTTTGGACGACGACATAGATGCCACCGTTTCCATCATCGCAGACGGTTCTCTTGGCCGGGACTGGCTCAAGTCCCCAGCGCTTGTCCGTGTGCGCGAGAACTGGACGGTTCTTACGTCTTCCCGATGCCTGTTGTGTGTGTGTATCTGCGACGGCAGCAGGCAGGGTGGGGTCTCGGTGGCATTTCGGGTGAGTGGAGGCCGCGCCAGCCCAAAGCTCTCCGCCTGCCTTCTGGGCCGGTACGAGCCAAGCCCCTCGCTCCCTCTGCCCTGGGGGGCGTCATCATGTGGTTTGCTTTGGCTCAGCTGAACCATTTACAACTCCCTTCCATCTGGGGGTCTTCACACTTGCCTTTGTTGCCCCCACCTGCGTGGCCTGGTTGGTGCACGCCTTCCCTTGTTCTCCACTTGACGGCTGCCTCTTCATTCTCTGTGCTTTAGCTTTGGTGTCACCTCTTCCATGAAGTCTTCCCTGGTTTCTCCTCCTCCCTAGGTCTCCTCCAGGGTCCCACAGCTGCCTTTGTGTCCGCCTCTTGCCTCTTACAGTTCTGCCTCTCCTGAGTGTGGTTTTCCCTCATTCTTCACTCGACTGCTGCCTGCTCATCCTTTGGGTCTCAGCTAGGGTGCCACCTCCTCCAGAAGTCTCCCCTGATTGCCTCTTCTCCCAAGGCCGCTTCTGGGCTCCCACAGTTGCCTGTGCCTCCTTCATCCCAGCTCCAATCACATCTGGTCACGCATCCATCTCCTCCTCTGGACTTGGAGCTCTGTGATGGTGGATATCGTGGCTTTGTCTGGGTCGCGGCTGTGTCCCCAGCACAGGGCCCAGCACAGTGACCCAGAGCTCTGGGGGAACTGGACACAGCAGCATTTGAGGCTTCAGAAACCTCTTTCCACTCCTCCTTCTCCACCCCAGCTCTCCTCCCTGGCAGTGGCGAAACGGTCTCCAGGAATCCTGACTGCGACTTATTGGATAGCCCAGGGGTTAATGGCGACACCACCTTCCCTGGTGTCTGTAACCCACTAGAGCTCCCCAGCTCCCATGTGCCCCAGCTCTCTCATCTGCAGCATGAGGATATCGACAGCTCCTGTTCTCCCGGATGTTGCAAGGATTCGATAAGGTGAGGAATGTAGACACCCTTGAACTATCGTGCGTGTGTTTTTAAATGAACAGTAACTGCAAAGCCTTTTATCTCACTCAGTGCTAGGTGCTGTTCTAATCCCTTTTGCATTAACCCATTTAATCCTCACAGAAACGCTAGGAGACAGATACCACCATTAATTCCATTTTACAGATGGGAACACTGAGACCCAGAGAGATTGGGTAACTTACCCAAGGTCACACAGCTGGGAAGTGGCAGAGCTGGGATTCAAACCCACGCAGGTAGCTTTTCTTTTCTTTCTTTTTTTTCTGAGTCGGGGTTTCCCTGTGTTCCCCAGGCTGGTCTCAAACCTCTGGGCTCTAGCGACCCTCCTTCCTCAGCCTCCCAAGTACAGGAGTGCACCACTGCACCCGGCTTAGACGTGTAGCTTCTTGTTCCCTGATACTTCCTTTTTGATGAATGAATGAATGAACAAATGAATGAATGTCAGTTCCTTCCCTCCTTGGAATACTCAGCCATGGAGAGAGTTGCCGGAAGCACGTTCCAGCAGGAACAGCAAATGCAAAGGCCCTGAGGCTGTGTGAGCTTGGTGCATTCTCATACTGTCAACACTTACTGAGCACTTACTGTGTGCCTCACTCTGAATCCGTTGGTGTGGATTGATGTAACGAATCCTTACACACAGCTGGTGGGGCAGAGTGTTTCATTACGTATTTTCACAGTTGACAGCTGAGGAAACGGAGGCCCAGAGAGGTGAAATGACTTTCCCTAAGTCACACAGCTGGGAAATGGAGGACTCGAGCCCATTCTCTTAATCGGCACAAATGCCAGCGCTCACTCGGGACAGGAGGGAGGCCCTGAGTCCTCAAACAACTGTCTGGAGCCGGGGATGTTCATTCCCCAGGGGCCAGGGCCGTTGTCTCCCCGTCTGTGTGAGGGGCTGTGAGCTGCTGATGCTCCTGGTGTACCTTGGCCCTGACACCGGGGCCCTGAGAGTTGCCACGTGGGAAATACCAATATGGAACGCCCACAAATTAAATTCCAATTTCCGAGGAACATCGAATACTTTTTTTAGCGTGCGTATGCCCCAAATGTGAACAAGGATAAATATAACCAAGGATGCCACCCACCGCTGTGTGGAGCCCAGCCTGCGACTACAAGTCCCATAACGCACCGTGTCACAGCCTAGCAGGACTTTTTATTCATTTTTCATTCATTCATCCCAAAATTGCATAGACCACCCACAGTGTGCCAGGGCTCGTGCTCAGTGTCGGGGATACATCAATGCACACAGCAGGCAGAAGTCTTCGCCCTCGTGTTGCTTAACATCTGCATCCTTGGGAGTTTTAAGTGATTTTTTAGTCTTGTCCTCTGAAACTTCTGTCAGGCAGGCTACAGCTCCCATGATCCTTTGTGTTTGTTCGAAGAGGACTACAATTCCCAGGAGACCTAGCGCGCCAGAGGCCACTTCCTCTTTCCTTTAGCTCCAACTTCCTTCCAGGTCGCAAGGTCACGTCCTGCTCCCCGCCTTTCGTCCCCTTCCCCCCACGCAACACACATCAAAGACGCAATTTGAGAAAATTCTACCGCAAAATGGTTTCTTAAAGTCTGTGTTTTGTGACTTGGAGTTTATGTGAAACTTCTGCAGTGTTAGCCAGACGGCCCTTCGCGGGCGGGCCTAGAGTGGGCCTACAAACCCCAGGGGGCTCCGCGCGCGTGCGCCGAGCGGACTGCAACTCCCATGAGGTAGCGCGCCCGGAGGGGGCTGTCCGTGGTGGTGCCCGCAGGACCCCGCGGCGGGCCCGGGATGCCCGGCGCGGCGCCCGAAGGACCCCGGCGGCTACCCATGCCGAGGTGAGTCCGCGGGAGCCGCCGCCGCTGCCGTCCCGTCCTCGCCGCCGCTCCGCGCGGCCCCGCCGCCGGCCAGGATGCTGGAGGAAGCGGGCGAGGTGCTGGAGAACATGCTCAAGGCGTCGTGCCTGCCGCTCGGCTTCATCGTCTTCTTGCCCGCCGTGCTGCTGCTGGTGGCGCCGCCGCTGCCCGCGGCCGACGCGGCGCACGAGTTCACGGTGTACCGCATGCAGCAGTACGACCTGCAGGGCCAGCCCTACGGTGCGTGCGCCGCCGCGGCCCGGGCTCCCGATCCCCCGGGCTTCCCGACCCCCCGACCCGCCCCGGGCCCCCCGACCCGCCGCTCCCCGCCCCGGCCCTCGCTCGGGTGTCCTGCACTCCGGCTCTCCCTGCCCGGGGCCCGACGGGTCCCCCGCGCTCGCCTCCGCAGCCGCGGCCCATGGCCCGGAACCCAAGCGCCCCCTGCTCCGGGACCCGTGGGCCCCCGCTCTGCTATTCCCAGCCGGGCCAAAGTCGCGCCGCCTCGCCTCGTGTCTCCTTCCTGGGCCCCCTGGGCACTTGGTCGGCTCCGGCCGATGCCCACTTGCCCCGACTGCCCTCCCCTGACCTCCAGCGCCCAGGACCCCGCCCCGTGCCCAGAGCTCCAGCCTTTGGCTTCACGGCGTTTGGAGTTAAACGTCCCTGCGCGGGTGTCTGCCAGGCCGAGCCACCGACGCAGGGGTCCGGCCAGCCCCACCCCGTCCCGCCGACCCCGGGTACCCCGCGCTCTGAGTCCGATGCCCACACCCTGCTCTCCTCCGACCTCGCTCTCTCTGACCACTGCCCCCAGTCAGCGCTCCATCTCTTCCCAGGCTTTGGGAAGTGCCAGCGTGTGAGCCACTTTTTAAGAACCCTGTAGTCGCCTCCCACCTGCCCAGTTCCATCCGCTGGCCTTGGGACTTCTCGGGGGGCCCCCTCTTGCCCCTCCTTGGATGCATCCCCACCCCCTCCAACTCATCACCCCCAAGCACATATCATTCTATAGTAGATACCCTTGTCTCCTCCCGACTATAGCTGCACCTGGTGTTCCAGAACCTTCTTGTTCTGGGTTTTTCTTCCAGCCCGGCCCCTCAGGTCCCTGAAGGTCAAGCCTGACCTCCCCATGAAGGAGCCCCTCTCCAGACATCCCCCGGGTCCCCTCAGTTCTGAGTCCCAGTTCTCTTGGACTAGCCCCTCTTGAAACAGCTCAGGCTCAGCCTGAGTCCCTGGGACCCCCAGCCTCTGCCAGGCCCCTGGGGAGCCGGTCTCTGGAAATATACCCAGACTTCCCCTCCAATCCCATTTCACCCCAAAGTTACATTGTTTTTATTTAAAGCAGAGGTTGTCGACCCAGGGGGCATCACATCGGGTGATGTCTGGGGACGTTTATGGTTGTCTTGACTGGGGGAGCTCCTGGCACAGGGTGGATGGGGGCAGGGACACTGCTCAGCACCTGCCGTGCCCCGGATGCCCCTCCCCAGAGAACATTCCGGCCCCAGTGTCCTCAGTGCTGGGGTGGAGGTAGAGACCTTGGGTCAGAGTAGTCGTCTAACCCCGGGGCTCCTGGGTCTGGAGGGCGGGAGTGGGGGATCAGCAGCCCCTAATGCCATTTGGTGTTTTCCTGGCGGAAGGGTCTCCACCAGCACCGGCCCGCGGCACCCTTTGCCTCGCAGACATGTTTTCTATCTTCGCACTCCGACACGGGAGCCGCCCGCCACAGGGGGCTCCTGAGCCTGTGGGACGTGGCCTGTGCCACTGAGGAACATAATTCCTAGTGCCGTTTAGTGGTGATAATCCCAGACAGCCACGTAGCAGGCAGCTCAATTCTCGGGCTTTCGTGGGTTTTCCAGAGGAGCCTGCAGCCTAGAAGGCCCAGCTCCTGGGATTTGAAAAAAACCCGTTTCTCCAGATCCATCTGAGTCCTGTTGGTTCCAGTCCCCCTGGGCGACACTCCGGGCTCCTGCCTGGCAGCTGGGACGGATCCCTTCTCTCTCCCACAACCCCCTGGGAAATGCTGGCCGACCGTGTTGAGCAAACAGCCTTGCTGATTTTCAGAGCTGCCTCGGTTTCCTCGTGGGACTTGTTTCTTCCCTCCCAGCCTCTGTGCGTTCAACCCTGTCACCTCCGGCCCTTTTCTCTTCCCTCCCTTCTGAGTCCTCTGCCCTGATCCTGGGGTCCCTTCCGCCCTCCTTCCAGGCCCCCAGCCTGCGTCGCTCCCACTGAGAAACCCAGAGCCACCTTCCCCTGCACGGGGACCAGTGTGTCCCTGTGTCTGGCCTTCCCTCTGCGGTCTGGAAGGACAGTGGGCTCCAGGGTGAGCAGAGGGGAACTCAGTGTTTTTCCTCTGCCGCCGCGAGGCGGCGGTCCAGCTCTCAGAGGCGAGTGGCTGCCCAGCTGGGCATGCGTCTCCACGCCACGGCCCTGTTCCCTGTTCTCTGGCCGCAGCTGAAAGACCCGGGCAGCATGGGTGGGCGCCCTGCAGAGGACGGGTGCTTGGGAAAGCCCAGGCTGCTGGCTTTGAGGGCCGGCCTGCTAAGTCACTCTCGTGCAATCTCCCGCTATCTCCAGCACCCTCTCCCCAGGGTGCCGCAACCGTCCTGGCTGGGGACACCTTTCCCAACTTCCCCTTTGCTCCTGTTGAGACACACAGGGCCTGAGAGGTGGCTGTGTTCCGGCGGGTGCGGGGCCTCGGGGAGCCCGGCCCCTCCCAGCAGGTGGACTCTGGCCCTCCTCAGGGAAGTGTGTTCTCGCAGGGGGAGCTTGTTACACTCCCTGCCTTTCCTGCCGTGTTTAGTGCCTCACTTGTGTTGCATCCCAGGGACCCCATGGGGTGAGGACCTGAGCAACCCCAAGGGCCGGGCTCCCAAGACGAAAGCCAGGAAGGCTCTCCAGAGCTCCTTAATCTGACAGCCGTCCGCCTGTTGTAAATAAAGTTTTATCGGCACACGGTCACACTGTGTTGCTGTCGTCTCTGGCTGCTCTCACGCTGAGACAGCAGAGCTGCGTGATCGCGACAGAGCCCGTGCGGCCGGCAAGGTGATGGAAAAGTTTGCCAACCTCCGTTCGGGCCTGGTCCTGCCGAAGGCCAGCGCCTCCTGCCCAGATACCCAGCTCCCGCCCCTGTGGTGCCCGCCAGGTGCAGCCTCCCAGACGCAGGGCCGAGGGCCGTGTCCACACTGGCTCGCGGACACCCACCCCAGTCCTGGCCCTCGCTCTCGGGGGAGGGTGGAGCCGCCAGAGGTGGTCGTGCCACCGAAAGCCCCTGCGCCTGGGCCCCGGGCGAGTGAGCCAGGGCATGGGGGCAGCGTGACGGGGGGCTGGGAGGGGCTGGGCTCCATCCTAGAGGGCGTCCTGGGGGACCTGTGTCCGCCTGCTGCTTCCCAGGGTGGCCTCGCCCGCTCCCGCCTGAGAGCCAGTCCTGAACTCCAGCGAGCGGACACCCAGCCTCTGGCCCAGCGCACAGTAGGTGCCTGTGGGTGGTCCGCACCTCCCTATCCGCCGAGGAAGTGACGTTTGAACCGCCCCTGGGAGGCCAAAGGGACAGGTGGGGTGCAGGGGAGGGGCGTTCCCGGCATTCCGAGCCCCAAGGACTTCCTCAAGGTCTCTGCTGCCGTCTCCCTGGCAGACCCCTGCGGGCAAGTGAGGTCAGACGGGAAGGGGAACAGGCCCCCACTCTGCGTCCCCACCCGGGACAGGTGTCCCTTCCCCAACCACCACTGCAGCCCGTCAGATGGTCCTTTGGAGCTGCCCTGTCCTGTCTGCCACCTTCCTGGGCAGCGCGTTCCTGGAAAGCAGAGACAGGGCATGGCAGACGTCCCCGAGAATGTCACCTGCGCTGGTGGCTCCTCCACCTTTGGGACAGGGCAGGTGGTTCCCACGGGGACCCAGGGCCACGTCTGCATTGTCACTTTTGAGCGTGTCCTGCATGGGGCTCACCCCGGAGGCCCCAGGGCCGCGCGCCAGGGTTTGCTCGCTGGTTTTTCGCAGCGTCAGGTTGGTCTGCGCGGCGTGTGAGGTGCTGTGGACCCGTTGCTTGCTGTGAACGTTTGGGCGATTCGACGTGGCAGTCGGGGTTCCCAGCTTTCCGGGCAGCGGCCTGCGTCCCAGCTGAGGGCTGGCGGCCCCTTTTGCGGAGCCCTGTGCCCTCGGGGCCTTCCAAGGCCTCTCATGGCGGGTGGGGCTGGGGGCAGCTCGGCTGGGACCCCCGCTCCGTGTGCAGGTTTCTAAGATGGTCGGGCGCGGCAGGGGCCGGGCAGGTCCTGGCCTGGCGCCTGCTGAGAGACAAACCCCCCCCTCCCACAGGCACGCGGAACGCAGTGCTGAACACGGAGGCGCGCACGATGGACGCGGACGTGCTGAGCCGCCGCTGCGTCCTCATGCGGCTGCTGGACTTCTCCTATGAGCAGTACCAGAAGGCGCTGCGGCAGTCAGCGGGTGCTGTGGTCATCATCCTGCCGCGGGCCGTGGCGGCCGTGCCCCAGGACGTCGTCCGGGTGAGCACCCGGCCCTCCCCGCCCACGTGCTCCGGGTTGGGTTTGGAGTCAGCTGTGTGACCCTGGGCGGGTGGCTTCACCTCTCTGGGCCCTTTGGAAAGCGGGATGTTGTTCCCCTTCATCGACGGTCCTGCCCCAGGGTGGTTTTGTCTCCAGAGGACCCTGGGCACCGTCTGGAGGCATTTGAGGAGGGGGAGCTCCCGGCGTGGGTGGGTGGGTGGGGGCAGGGACGCTGCTCAGCACCTGCAGCGCCCAGGGAGACCAGACCCTGCCGGGAAGGAACAGGATCTGGGCGGATCCCAGGTTGAGGTGCTTCTGCAGGTGAGAAGGGCGGGGAGGGAGCAGCGCACGCCGCCGCCTGCCTTCCCTCCAGGGCCAGCCGCTGGCCCCGCCAGTCTGCCTCCCCCACCCAGGCGAGCAGCCCCCTAAACGCGTGTCTCCCCCGCAGCAATTCATGGAGATCGAGCCCGAGATGCTGGCCATGGAGACCGTCGTCCCCGTGTACTTTGCCGTGGAGGACGAGGCCCTGCTCTCCATCTACGAGCAAACCCAGGCCGCCTCTGCCTCCCAGGGCTCCGCCTCTGCCGCTGAAGGTGGGCTCTGGGCCGCAGGGAGGGGGCCGAGGGCATGGGGGGCTTCCCTGTCCCGGGGCTGCGGTCACCCTGTGCCGTCTCCACACGCAGAGCCAGCGTGTGGCATCCTGTTGCCTGTGGTTGACGGTGGAGACTACTGGGCCTGGCCGTGGACTTGCTGCGCCACCACCTGGGGCTGGGACCCAGGACCCTGTACTTTGCAGCTCTCTGTCCCCCACCCGGCTGCTGTTTCCAGCGCACGACAGTTTGGGGCCACTCACGTAGAGGGAGGCATTTCCCACCCCAGCTGCTCACGGCTCATGGGAAACGGGGGCAGGTGGTCGGTTCTCTGCCAGCCGAGTAAATCCTCAGTGTCACCTCGCTTCAGAATGTCAGCGAACCAGCATCGTTCTCAGGGAAGAGGGACAAACACATTTCTCTGCACCCAGTGACCAGGGGACCTGGCGGGGAGCTCTGCAGTGTGACCTGGCGACGGGGAGGTGGGCGGGGGGCGCTGTTTAGAGGGAGCAGAGGGCCCTGCCCGCGGCCGTGTCCACCTATGGAAACGGCAGGTGTGAGCGGGAAGCAGATACCCGCGGTCAGCGAGGACGGGCCGGGGCAGGCGGGGTTTGTCCCACAGATAAACCCGCGCGGCTCCTCGGGGAGGCGGTTTGGCAGTGTGCGTGGGAGCTGTAAGAAAAGGTTCCTTCTTGACGGCCAAATTATCGGCACCCTCTAGATCAGGAACTTCGGGCCAGGAGCCGCCTGTTTTTATAAATAAAGTTTTATTGGCACAGGGCCGTGCCCATTCATTTGTGCATGGTCTGTGGGGGTTTTCCCGCCACAGCAGCAAAGTTAAGTCCCCGAGCCCGCGACAGACCATCTGTCCCGCAAAACTGGATGTATTAACTCTCCAGCCCTTTCCAGAAAAAGCTGCCAACCCCTGGTCTCAAAGTCTTGATGGTGGCATTTTGCGTGTCAGTAGAAGAGTGAATTCTTGGAAATACCCAGACACTTGGTTAGAGGAGCAGGAAGGTGGAGTGTCACACAGCCTTGGAAATGGTGTCGAGGGAGGGTCCAGTGGTGGGGGAAGTTGCTCATTTTACGTTGGTTAGAGGAAATAACGAGCTATAAACTCACACGTTATTGGTCACCGTTGCCTTTTAAAAATGCGTTTTTTGTTTTGAAATAAGTTAAGGTCCACAAAACACATACTAAGAGAGTTCCTGGGGGACAGGCTTCCCCCGGCGATCGTGTCTTCTGTGTCCGTGGTGGGCGACTGCATTTTTAATGCTTGAGGAATAGAGGCGCAGGTGGAACGAGGCTGGACTCTGGTGTTTCAGGGCGCCCTCTGCCCTACGCGAAAAGTGGGGGGCTCCTGTTTAGTGCCCAAGAGTAAAAGGAGAAACGTCACAGCGGAACGTTCCGGGGTGGATGTGTGGTTAATGTCAGGAGCAGCCTGTCCTGGGACACCCACGGGCGTCGCGTGGCACCACGCTCGTGTGGCCCAGCCCCCGCACCTACCGGCTTGCCCTGCCCGGCCCCCGCGTCCTGGGTGCTGGGGACGGGGATCCGGCTCTGGCATCTGGCTCGGCTCACCCCACCCTCTTCCCCAGTGCTGCTGCACACGGCCACTGCCAACGGCTTCCAGATGGTCACCAGTGGGGTCCAGAGCAAGGCCGTGAGCGACTGGCTGATCACCAGCGTGGAGGTGAGCGCTCCCTGCCGCCCCCAGCCCAGCCTCTGGCCTGGGCACCTGGCCGTGCACCGCCAGTCCCGCCAGACGGAACCTCTGCGAGGGCACCGGCTCAGTGCCCGCCTTGCTGGAAACCTGCCCAGGCTCCTCACGGTGGCCGCCCCCCACTGTCCCCCGATGTCCCCCGTTGTCAGGAGCTCAGCCAGGCTGGGAGCGAGCGCCCCGGGCAGCTGGGTGTGCGAGTAGCCAGTTGAGGCCACAAGGCGCAGGTGGGGGGTTGAGCCTGCTGGGCTCGCTGTCCGGAGAGCGGCTCCCAGAGCTGACTCCCCAGGGAGCGGCTCGCCTGTCGGGCTCCCGCCTGTCGGGGCTCTGATGGGGGGTCGTCCCCCTGTGGAGGGGCAGAAGGCTCCTGCAGTTGCGTGGTCCCAGGGCTCAGTGGAATGCAACCCCGGGTAGGTGGAAGCGTCAGGGTGGGGACGTGTCTTCAGGGCCCCTCGTCCCATCGGAGAAGGCCTTGGCAGAGGCGCCAGAAGGCGACCCCGGCCTCAGATAAAGAGGTGGAGGACGAAGGTGCCCCACTAGGCAGGGCTGAGGCCTTGACCCCGGCTGCCCTGGAGGCTGCAGCGGGTTCCACTGGGATCCGGCGCGGGCAGGCAGCTCCCCCGGGGCCTGCCAGGTGCCGCCTTTGTAGCTGCCTGGGGTCGGGCCTGAGAAATCGCACACAGGTCTTCAAGCAGAGCCACTGTCCTCACCTGGCTTCAGCGTCCTCATAGTCATCATCCCCGGAGGAAACGTTCAGAACTCGTGTGCCCGTGGTTTGCCCCCCGCCAGCCTGAGTGCCCGGGGCGCTGAGCACACGCTCGTCCTGGCCTCTGCCGTGTCCTCGGGGCCCAGCCCGGTGCCCGGCACACAGTAGGCCCTCGGCCCTTGCAGCCGAGCACGCTGGTCCGTCCCACCCTCTGCTTGGGACAGGCGCTGCCTGTGGGTGTCCCTGGGCTCCTGTGGGCTCCCATCCTCGGGCTCACACCGGATGGTGCCAGGCCACTCGGCCACCCCGCAGACGGGGAGTCGTCTCTGCACCCCAGGGCCTGGCACACACCTGAGGTCGTGCGCCGCCACCGACCCGGATCCCTTCCCGTAATAGCGCCATTCTGTTAGTCATCAGCCTCGTGGGCCGGCGCAGGGGTGGGGTCCCCTCTCGGGGCTCTGCCGCACTCCCCGGATCGGCGCCTCTGTGGGCATTGGTGCTGAGGAAGGTGCCAGAACTAGGGTAGAACAGACCCCACGTGGCCCAGGCAGAAGGGTCTTTCAGCCCCACGCTGTGGTCACCTCCTGCCCCGGGGGCTGCCCAGGCCACTCACAGGCTGGCTCTCCGCAGGGGCGGCTGACGGGGCTGGGCGGAGAGGACCTTCCCACCATCGTCATCGTCGCCCACTACGACGCCTTCGGAGTGGCCCCGGTATGTACATGCGCCCCCCGCCCCCACCCCGCGGGGACTGGGCTCAGCCGGTGCGGGGGCAGCGTGTCCGTCGGGACGGCGGCCGGGGTCCGAGCGGCTCGCCCACCCTGGTGCGCACGTGCATTCGAGCCCCGGGAGGACCCCGCAGCGGTGTCACTGTGTCTCTGAGCTGGGCCGGTCTCTCGGCCAGTGTCCCAGGGCACGTAGGTGGCTGGGCCAGGAATTGAGCCCAGGGTGTCTGTGTTGGGGTCCCCAGGACCCCCTGGGCTCAGCACTGGCCGTGGTTTCATGACAGCAGCGGACTTGGCAAAGTCAGCAAAGGGAAAAGGTGTGTGGGAGAGGTGGGGAGGCCAGGCCCGGCTTCCAGAACACCCCCCTGGCCGAGTCACCCAGGACACGCTCCCCCCCCCCCAGCAGCGAATGTGCCGACAGCTGGGGGGTGTCGTCCCCAGGGAAGCTGGCAAGCACCCAGCACCCGGGTCTCCATGGGGGCTGGTCACGCACCCGCCCCCACCCTCGCCGCCTGGCACGTGCTGGGATTCCAGACTCGGAGGTCGGCAGGGCGGGCACCGGTTCTGAGCAGAGTGGGGGGCGGCTGGCGTGACCGTGGCCTCTCCGCCCGCAGTGGCTGTCGCTGGGCGCGGACTCCAACGGGAGCGGCATCTCTGTGCTGCTGGAGCTGGCGCGCCTCTTCTCCAGGCTCTACACCTACAAGCGCACCCACGCGGCGTGAGTGCTGGCAGACGGGGGTCTCTCCCGGGGTGGGCGTCTGGTGTCTCCAGGGCTCCCGAATGCCGGGCAGCAGCCGTGCCCTCCTGGCTCCACCCCCGGGACCCCGCCGGGAGGGTTTTCCGCCGCGAGAACAGAGACAGGGTCTCCCCCGGGCACTGCGGACGCTGGGGCCGGTCTTTCTCTGGGGTGGCGCGTCCTGGGCACTGCGGGTGCTGAGCAGCGTCCCTGCCCCGCCCGGGAGCACCCATCCATCCAGACAGCAAAGTGTCTCCTGGGGGCAGAATCCCCCCTGGGCGAGACCCCCAGGATTCAGGGATTCCACTGACCCCCAAGAGACTCTGTGTCCCACGATCCCCCGCCCTGCTGAGGTCCTAGGAGGCTGCACTCGTTCGCATCCACACCTGCATGGGGAGGGGGGGTCCCAGGGGCTGGGGGTCCCCTGGTCTGTGCCGTCTGCCCCACTAGGGATTTACTTGGGGTCCGCTGTGAACAGGCAGCAGACTCGGCTCGGTTCTAAATAATTAATGTAGCATCCCCCTGCCCGGGCTGGCAGGACTCCAGTCCCTGGTGACTGCGGATGAGAAAGCACCTGTTTTACCAGTTCTTAAAAAGGGACTTGCTCCCCTGCCCCACCTTCATCCTGCCTGAACTTGGACGTGACTACCGGTGCTGGGCAGTCACTTGGTGACTGTGAGGAGGATGCCAAGAAAAATCCCAGCCGGGGTGGCCCTGACCTCTCAGTGCTGACCCGAGGCCTGCGCTGCCCTGTCTCTGAGGGGCGGGTGTCCGTCTGTGTTCACGCCTGGTTCACCCAGGGCTGATTCTGCCCCCAGGGGATGCTGAGTGATGTCTGGAGGCACTTTTGTTTGTCCTTTCTAGGGGTGCTCCTGGCATGGGGTGGGTGGAGACAGGGACCCTGCTCAGCACCTGCAGTGCCCGGGGGAGAGACCCCACCCTAGGGGGTGGTCATGATCTCATACTTTCGGGGAGACCTTCTCCCAGCCCCTCCTTGGGCCCATGACCTGGCCCATCCCCACCCAGGGCGCTCGCCTGTCACAGCCAACGCGGTCCTCCCCCCGCCAGGTACAACCTCCTGTTCTTTGCGTCTGGAGGGGGCAAGTTCAACTACCAGGGGACCAAGCGCTGGCTGGAAGACAACCTGGACCACACAGGTGCGAGGTCACCCCAGGTTGGGGCGTGGGGGTCTGGTGGCGCAGAGGGGCGGGGCCTCCCTGGGGTCTCCCCGGTCCCCGGCCCCTCCCCAGCGCTCGGTGTCTGGCTCCCCGCAGACTCCAGCCTGCTCCAGGACAACGTGGCCTTCGTCCTGTGCCTGGACACCGTGGGCCGCGGGAACAGCCTGCACCTGCACGTGTCCAAGCCGCCGCGCGAGGGCACCCTGCAGCACGCCTTCCTGCGGGAGCTCGAGACGGTGGGTGCCTGGGGCGCTCTGGGAGGCGCTGGGGGCGCCATTGGGAGCATGTGGGCAGTGGCCCCGGGCGGGGCGGCGCTGCGGGGACTTGGGGAGCTCGGCCGGGACCCGCCCCTGACGCGCCGGGCCCGCAGGTGGCCGCGCACCAGTTCCCCGAGGTGCGCTTCTCCATGGTGCACAAGAAGATCAACCTGGCGGAGGACGTGCTGGCCTGGGAGCACGAGCGTTTCGCCATCCGCCGGCTGCCCGCCTTCACCCTGTCCCACCTGCAGAGCCACCGCGACGGCCAGCGCAGCAGCATCATGGATGTGCGGTGAGCCCGGCGCGTCGCCTTCCGAAACTGTCCTCCCGGGGTTCGGATGGGGGCAGTAGGTCACGACTCCGGGGGGCCACAGGGAAGGGAACAGACCCCCGCGGGCAGCAGGGGAGGGGCCCGTGCGTGGCTGCCGCAGGAAGCAGGGCGGGGCAGTTCTCAACCCTTGCTGGGGACAGGAAGACCAGGCGTGTGGCCTGGGTCACAGCCCCCACGTGGGGCCCCCAGGATACGTCACCTGTTGGACTAGGAGCAGGCAGCTCTTGCCGTCCTCCTGCTGTGCCCGCGCCATGCGTGGGTGCCAGGCAAGCCCCATCGGGGCAGGGATGGTGTCGTCCGGCCTGCGGGAGGCCTAGGGAGGTGCCGCTTGTGACCAGCTGGGGCCCTCGGCTGAGGGACGTACTCAGTCCTGTGGACGGGCGTGAATGTCCTGGGGCTTCCAGAACAGAGCCCCACAGCCTGGAGAGCTGGGAATGGCAGGAATCTCTCCCTGTGGTTCTGGAGGCTGGAAGTCTGGGGTCAGGTTCAGGCTGGGCTGGCTCCCTCCGGTGGCTCCGCGGCAGGCTCCTTCCTCCCTCCTCCAGCCCCCCGGGGGGGGCCCAGGCGTCGTGGGCTTGTGGCCACATCACTCCAGCCTCTGCCTCCGTCTCCACGTGGCCTCTTCGCCACATCTCCGTGTCTGAGTTTCCCTCTTGGGAGGACGCCAGCCATTGGCTCGGCCCCGACTCCTGCACGATCTCGTTTCAGTTAATTATGTCTGAAAACACCGTATTTCCAGAGAAGCCCCCGTTGCGAGATTCTGGGTTAACGTGAATCTGGGGGGACGCCATTCACCCCACTACAGAGGTGTCACAATGAGTTTGCCCCTGGCAGCCCTGCGAGGCGGGTGCTGGTCACCCCCATTTCCAGATGGGAAGCTGAGGCCTGGGTGGCGCGGTCACGTGGGAAGGCCAGGGCGGGAGCGCACGGCTCACGCTAGGGTGGCTTCCGAGAGCTCGACAGCTGGCCTGGCCGGGGCCAGGACATCCCTGTGAGGAGGGGCGGCAGGGACCCCCTTTTAAAGAGGAGTCCAGGGTGTGGAGAGGTGCCCACCCCCGCCCAGGAAGGCCGTTCCCATTTTTACCACCGTCGGAGATTTAGGTCATTCTTTGCTTTTCGATGATTATAAATGATTCCAATTCGAAGATTTTTTTTTATCTTAAACCTCGAAGGTCCCGGGTGGATTCTAAAACCCTGACCCGCAACACGAGGATCGTCGCGGAGGCCCTGACGCGCGTCATCTACAACCTGACAGAGAAGGTGAGTCCTCCGCCGCCACGCGCCCGCCCACCTGCCGCACGCCCCCGACTTAGGGCCGCGTCCCCTCCTCTCTAACTCTGCAGGGGACCCCCCCGGACATGCCGGTGTTCACGGAGCAGATGGTAAGGGGGCCAGGGGGCTGGGGGGCCGGGTGGGCGGGAGGGGCCGGGCCCGTGACCGAGGCCACCGTCCCTGCAGCAGATCCAGCAGGAGCAGCTGGACTCGGTCATGGACTGGCTGACCAACCAGCCCCGGGCGGCCCAGCTGGTGGACAAAGACAGCACGTTCCTGAGCACGCTCGAGCACTACCTGAGCCGCTACCTGAAGGACGTGCGGCAGCACCACGTGAAGGCGGACAAGCGGTGAGCGCGCAGGCGGGGCCCCCGTCAGTGTGGGGCTCACGCACGACAGAGCTCCTAGGCCAGGGGACATCACCTCCACTGGGACCCCGACTTCTAGAATCTTCTGCTCGTCCCCCCACCCCAGAGGGTGCCAGACAGAGCAAATGAAAATACAGGATGAAAGGCGGGCGCAGTGGTGATGCCGGTAACCCCAGCTACTTGGGAGGCCGAGGCAGGAGGATTGCTGGAGCCCAGGAGTTGGAGGCTGCAGTGAGCTGTGATGATGCCACTGCACTCCAGCCTGGGCGACAGAGTGACCCTCTGTCTCTAAAAAAAATAAATACATAAGGAAAATAAGTAAAATTTTTAAAAAAGATGAAAAACAGAACTGTGAGTAGAAAGCACAGGGTGCCCGGTTAGACTCGGGTCTCGGGGGAAGGGAGGGGAGCGGATAGCGCATCCGGGCCGTGCTCGACACGCTCCTCCTCGGGTGTGTGGCCTCCCGCTGCGCACACAGCGGGTGCTCCGTGTGGTACGTGGCGGCCCCAGAGCCCATATGCTCTGATTCTTTCACACTCTGGGCCTTTGGGTGACTCTGATCCCAGAGTCCCCTGAATGTGGCCCAGTACGGCCCCCTGGGTTTTGCCTTTTTTGTCTCGGAGGCCCCCGAGCTCCTCCCCAGTTGGGCCGAGCCCACACCTTAAGGTCTCTTGGTAGGAGACGTGGCTGAGGTGGCCAGTGCCATTGCAGGCTCCCCACCTGCTGTGGCTATGCACAGCTCTCCCGGGAGACACAGAAGAAGAAACTGAGGCTCAGAGTGGACCACATCTGTGGAGCAACAGTCTCTCATTCCCAGGCCATGGTCACCATTCCTCTGTGGACACGCTTCCCAGACCCGTGAAATTCCTGCAGCCAGCCTATTTTATTGTTAAGGAGTACATTTTAACACCCAGAAAAGGAGTGGGGAGGGTGCGACCTAGGAGTAAGCGTGGTCCTTACCCACCAGGGACAGTTGGCAGCGGGGCTGGCAGGAGCTCCAGGTGGCCCAGGGGCTGCTGGCCCATTCATCACGGTGTCTGAGAAGGGGCTGTGGGGATGTCCCCGGGCTCAGGCGAGTCCCTGAGGACGTGCTCTCTCCCCAGGGACCCGGAGTTCGTCTTCTATGACCAGCTGAAGCAGGTGATGAACGCGTACAGGTGAGCGAGCCCCTCACCCCGGCTCCAGCACAGGGGACACTGGCCCACGGGTGTCCAGGGGCTGGCGAGGCGGCACCCGGGCCCTGCCGGCTGACCAGGCCGTCCTCGTCTTCCCCCAGGGTCAAACCGGCCATCTTCGACCTGCTCCTGGCTGTGTGCATCGGCGCCTACCTCGGGGTGGCCTACACGGCCGTGCAGGTGAGCAGCGGCCCCGGCCCCGGCCCCGGCCCCGGCCTAGACGCGGGTGTCGCCGCCCGCGCTCTGGTGGGCTCGGTCCTGCCGCATCCTCACCCCACCCCACCCGCAGCACTTCAGCCTCCTCTACAAGACAGTTCAGAGGCTGCTCGTCAAGGCCAAGACTCAGTGACGCCCCCGCAGCCCCCGTCTGCCTGCCTGCGCCCTCCTCGCTGCCCCCCGCCCGCCAGCCACGCACGAGCGAGTGGACACTCCCCGCCGCCTCCGCCGTCCCGGCGGGACAGGCCCACGGCACCCACGCCAGAGCAACCCAGTTGCAGAGGTCCTCCGCGCTGCTCTGTAGGACTGGGGGGTCTTTCTTTTTCTCTTGTGTTTGAACTTCCTTGGAGGAGAGCTTGCTCAAGTCCCAGGCCACGGACTTGGGGACGAGCCAAGGACGAGCCCCCAGCCCTGGAGCTGGGCCTCGCTGCGTGCGAGCAAACGTGCACGACTGCAGAGGACACGCCCCGCCCACCCGCAGCCCCCACTGTCCCTCCTGCCGCGGCAGCGACGCGGGGGTGGCCCCGGACCTGCCCTCCCCAGCTCTGCGAGCGCCGGTGACCCGGTGGCTTGGATGTGGCTGTTCGTCTCTCTGCCCTCTGGTCCGAGGGGCGGCGCCAGCCTCCGGGTTCCCAGATTCCGGCCGCACCCCCGGCCTCCCGCTTCTCCAGCCACGGGGTGTGACCACAGGCGAGCGTGGTGGTGACCGTCGCGGAGCCTCTGTCCCTCCCTGCCAGCCACGTGCCTGTCCTGCGAGGCGCTGGTGGCTGCACCCAGGCTGTGACTTCCCCACCTGTGTGGGGCTCCCGGCTGCCTGCCCCGGCCGGGCCCAGACCGCGAGCTGGTTCCCAGCGTGTCCTGGGCCTCCTGCGCTTCCCCGCGACCCACCAGCCCGTCTTCCCTGGGGCGCTGGGAGTGCCGGGTCTGGGGCGGCGCCGGGGGAGAGAGGAGGCTCCTGCCCTGGAGAGGAGGGTGTGTTCCAGGGCAGCCGGCGCCTCCGTGTGATCCTCGTGGCCGCTGGGAGCCGTTGACCGAGCCCTCGAACCCACGAACCAGACACCGCGGGGGGCGTGAGCCCCTCCAGGGGGTGGGGGGAGGAGGCCGGAACTGACCTCAGGGAGACCAAGGTGTGTCTGTTCACTAGCAATATAATCTGTGACGCGTTTGCCAAGGGGGCTCTGGGGGCTGCAGGAGCGTGGAGGGGTCCCGCCCAGCCGCCTGCCGAGGTCTCGGCTGCCTGGAGCTGATGGATCCCAGGGCCCGTGGCCGGCCGTCGGAGCTGGGGAGTCTGCCGGGCAGGGCCTGGGTGTCTGTGGCTCCGGCCACCAGTCCTTTGGCCCAGCACCCCTGGGGACCTGCGGCTCGGAGGGGCGAGAGGATGGCCTCCCCGGACCTGCCCAGCCTGCAGGGGCCTCCCGTCCACCGTGCCCGGCGCCCGCCTCCCCCAGAAACTGCTCGCTGGGCCCGTCAGCCCCCGTCACCGCTGGCACTTGTGCTGCACGCCAGACACTGATTCAGGCCGCCGCCTCCGTGTCACCATGGAAGGACGGTATGCCCTCGAGTGCCACCGGGGGTTCTTTCTGGGTGTCGCTGAGCTGCCCGGGCAGGTGATCGGGCCATCCGAGCTCAGGCTGTTGTGGGACGGCAGCCGGCCAGTGAGAAAATAAAGCCATATTGAACGATCGTCACCGCTGCCCTGCCTGGGCCTCAGGACCCAGCTGTGCCGACTTGAGGTGGTTCTTGCTGCGAGGGGCGCTGGGGAGGGGCCCGAGCGCCTGTCCGCCGCCCCGCCCCCAGCCGTGAGCTGGGGTAACAGGTGCGCTCACTTCCTGGGGCCGCCACGTGACAAAGCCCCGCGAACCAGGCAGGTTCTGACAACCACAGAGACCCTCGCGTGGTCCTGGGTGTCGTCAGGGCTTCACCCCTCTGGAGGCTCCAGGGAAGGGTCCTTCCTGCCTCTTCCGCCTTCTGGTGGCCTCGGGCCTCCCTCGCTGTGCCCGTGTCGCTCCAGTCCCTGCCCTGGTCTCCACCTGGTCGCCTTCTGTCTCGTGAGTACCAGAAACGCTGGGTCAGGGCCCAGCCTGCAGCCTGGCCTCACTAGTGACCTCTGCGAAGGGCCTCTTCCCAAAGAAGGCCACATCCTGGAGCTCTGTTGGATGTGAGTTTGGGGGACGCTCACTGTGAACCCAGGACGGGAGGTCACCAGGCTGCCCCCCTGCCCCAGGCTCCAGGGAGGTCCTGGCAGGGCGCGGTCCCCAGTGCGTTTGGGTCTCCCAGGGTCCACGGAGCAGATGGGGATCCAGAGCTTATCCCCCACGGGTTCTGCCTGGTACTCGAGGTCCTGCCCGACCTGCCCAATTCTCTGACTCACTCAACAAACGTCAGTCGCGCTGCTGCTGAGATGCTGAGGATTTGGTACACAGAAGAGTCCCCTCCCTCACAGACCTTGTGTTTTGGGGGGCCGGGGACAGCGAAGGAAAGCAAGGAGGGAGGGAGGGAAGGACTGTGGGCAGAAGAGACAGTCATTGAGCTGAGACCTGAGTGATGAGCCAGCTGAGGAGAAATCTGGCAGGTGTTTCAGGTGGGGAAACCATGCATGCAAAGGCCCTGGGGCAGGACACGCCTGGCGTGTTGGAGGCACAGGGAGGAGGCCCGTGTGGCTGGAGCAGAGTGAGGAGAGGGAGGAGGGGAGGGTGGGGATGGGACAGCAGGTGGAGCAGAGCCTGGTGGGCCCCCGGGAGAGGAGGAAGGACTTGGGCTTTGATTGGGTGGGAGCTGGGAGCCACGGAGGGCTGTGGGCAGAGGAGGGATGGGCCCTGACTCTGGTGCTCACAGGCGCCCTCTGGTGGCTGCTGTGGGAACAGACGGGTGAGGGTGGGGGCCAGGGACCCGGGTGGAGGGGGCTGGGCTGGACCAGGTGGAGGCAGAGGAGGCTGGGGCATCCTGTCCTGTGTGTTCCAAAGAGGCTTCTGGAAACCAGTGTGTGGGGCCAGACCCTTGAGGCTTCCTGAGTGACTCCCACGTCCCCCGGGTCAAAGCTGCCTATTCCCAAACTGGGTCGTCTGGGAAATTGGAGACAGGGCCTGGACCCAGCACTCTGTCTACCCGAAACACACGGCGGGAGCAGATTGTTCGGTGGAGAGGGGACGGGTGGACCCAGAACCTCCGTGGAGCCGACTTAAGGGCTTGCGTGGCCCAGGGGGGTGGGGGCTGTGCCTCCCTGGGCCGGATCGTCCCAACTTTGGGAGCTCTGGGATTCCGGGGCCTTGACCTTCTCAGGGCACCACGGGATCACCAGGCGCCCGGCGAGGCTGAGAGGGGATGATGGTGGCCTTTTCCCGTCACCTCAGCCTCGGCCCCAGCGTGGGCTCGGGCAGAACTCACGGTGCAGGGGGAGAGCCGCCCGGCATCTCATTCTTACACACAAGGTTCCTCGATCATAACCAAGCAAAGGGACGTCACCAGCAAGCCCCGCTGGTGAAGACAACCTCCGCCGACGCGCGCTGCTATCTTTCATTCTATCTTCCCGGCGAGCCTGGGTATGCGTGTGTGTGTCCGCGAAAGCTTGCTTTGGAAATAGGATGGCAGGATTCATTCCACTATATATAAAAATGTTAAAAAGTATTTTTATGCATAAGCAGCACTTTCTAGGCATAACTGGTGCATATTTATTTATTTATTTGTCTATTTATTGACTTTAGGGACAGGGACCTGCCCTGTGGCCCAGGCTGGGGTGCAGCGAACTACGACCCCCAGGCTGAGCCCCGCGCCACGGCCTGTTTTTGTAGATGAAGTTGGATTGGCGCGTGGCTGTGCCGTCCCTTTCCCTGTCGTCTCTGAGGGCTTTCCCACCGCAGCGGCGAGCCCTGAGCCGTTGGAAGCTACAGAGACCACGTAGCCCACAAAACCTAAAAGACGGAGCACCTGTGGCCCATCCACGCGACGTGGCCCACCCACACGGTGGGACGTCACTCAGCCTTAAAAAGGAAGGAAATTCCAACACAGGCTACCATGTGGATGGACTTTAAGGACATCGTGCTCCGTGAGACACAGAAGGACAAATCCTGTGCCACTCCACTCACAGGAGGTCCCTGGAGGCGTCAGATCCGCAGAGACAGGAAGCAGGATGGTGGGTGCCAGGGGCTGGGGAGGGGTGGGGGGTGAGTGTTTCATGGGGACAGAGTCAGTTTGGGAAGACGAGAACGTTCTGGAAGTGGAGGGTGGCGACGGCTGCACGGCAACGTGCGTGTGCTTCGTGCTGCTGAGCTGTGCACTTAACAATGGTTAAAATGGTGAATTTTGCTATGGGCATTTGATCACAATTTTAAAAGAAAAAGAAAACAGTAGCAGCTCCCATAGATCTGGCAAAATACAGGGAGGTGGGACATGTAAGACGCTGCGTGCTGGGACCTCGGGTACCTGGACTCGCCCCTCTGAGAAGCGGGGACAGCAGCAGTCCCCGCCATGTGCGAGGCGGGCGCAGCGCCCGGCACGTGCCGGGAACGATCGGTCAGCGTCGCCGTTAACCGGGCAAGCACGGGGCCCTGGGTGTGCTCGGGGTTCCCGGCGGGGCACAGGCGGGGTGACGCCGCGGCGTGGGTGTGAGCCTGGCAGCCGGAGGGAACAGTCGGCTTCGGGAACCTCGGGATTGCGCCAGGCACCGAAGGGAAAAGAGTCACCCGTGTTGGCTGTGATGCCCACATCCTCCATCTGACAGCCGTGACTGCTAAATTGGCCCCGTTTCCTTTCCTGTTTTGAAGTTTTAGACTTTTTCTTGATTCCAGAGCAATTCACGGTCAGTGTGGGAAGAGGAGAAAAATGCAAAAGAAGACAGAAAAATCCACAGAGAAGGGGAGAGAAAACGAAAGGTTCCCAAATCACTCAATCGTTGAGGGCCGTGTGCTTGGTCACGAGGAGCCTGCTGAGCCCTGCGGGTGCCGTCCCCGCAGATGGAGCCATCCTCAGCAGAGGGGAGGGTGCGGGGAGCAGAGCAGGGAGGGTGGACGCGCAGGCTGGAGCAGCAGGGAGGACTTCCAGGAGGAGCTGACACCGTAGCTGGTCATGAGTAGCTGTGGAGGTAGCGGTGCCCAGCAGGGGGAGGGGTGTCTCTGAGATGGGCAGGCAGGGAGTGCCCCTCCAAGGGTATGGACTCTGGGGGACGGGCGTTCTAGGACAGCAGTTCTCTACCAGGGGTGATCCATTTCCCAGGGGACATTTGGCGATGGCTGGAGACATTTCGCATGTGCTCAAGGAATGGGGTGGGTGGAGGCAGGGACACTGCTCGGCGCCCTGCAGTGCCCAGGATGGCCCCACCCCAGAGAACAACCCGGAGCCACTTGTCGACGGTGCCGAGGGGGAGAAACCGTGGTCTGGATCCAGCCAATCTCGTGGGAGAGTGAGGAGTGGGCAAGTGCAAAGGCCCTGGGGCAGGTGTGTGAAGAAACAGGTATCCCCCAGTCTCTGCTTCCCCAACAACAGCCCACAGCACGGGCCTCCTGCTGTCACACTGGTGGTGACCACATTTCCTCCGGCTAAAAACAAGTCACAGAACTGACCCTTGGTCTCCACACGCTCCCAGGTGCGCGGCTGCCCTGTGCCCTGCCCTGTCGAGGAGTAAACGCCGGGCATGGGTGTCCTTGGGGAGACGAAATGCTGGATTTAAGCACCCAGAGGACAGACCCAAGCTCCACCAGGCTCTTGTTGTTTGGGGGTGGAAGAAAAAGGAGGAAGGAGCTGGGAAAAAAAAAAAAAAAAGGCGTGTTTGGCTCACGGGAGGGCTGGCAGCTTTCTCTTCTGATTCTTGTGAACGCCTCTCCCCGCACGCCGGCGGCCCACAGGGCCCCGCGCATCCTGCATGGGTCTCCATGGAGACAGAGCCTGACTCCGGCCCGGCGCCACCAGCCCTGGGGTGGGTGGGCGTCGAGCGCTGGGCCCGGCCATGGCACCTGGGACTGCATGGGGACGTTGTGGGAGGACCCCTGACCTCTCACCCACCCTGATGTTCTGCCCCCATCCGGGGTGGCCAGGGGGCCGCCGGTACACACGGTGATAAGCGGCCATTTATTGAGCACCAAGGATGTCGCAGGCACGATGCCAAGCCCACGTTCGAGCTCATTGACTCCACACCCAGGGGCGTCACCCTGTTCTCTCTCTTTTTATCCCACTTGGCAAATAAGGAAACTGAGGCCCAGCTGCCTGAAGAGGCGTGAGCAGGGACGGTGGGAGGCACGTGGTTCAAATCCCAGCATGCTTGCTGTGTGACCCTGCATCAGTGCCTTAACCTCTCTGGGCCTCAGTTTCCCCCCCTGTATAAAACAGGAGGACATTTCCTATAAATGGAGTCTCACACTGTGTGTCCTTCTGGGTCTGGCGTCTCTCACTGAGCACGATGTCCTCAAGGTCCCTCCACGCTGTGGCCTGTGTCAGAGCCTCGTCCCTTTCCATGTAGTCTCTCCATACAGCGGGATGGATGTTATTTATCTTGACGACTGAACTTTTTGGTTCCTGCCCTGTGAATTTCACATCCGAGGCAAGTGTCTAACCTGCATCACTCACGTCCTGGCCCTGACCGTTGCATTAATATTTCATGTATGTGGCTTAGTGCAGGGCGGGGTGTGGCGCTCCTCCCTGCAGCCATCCCTTCCAGCCCGGCAGGGACAACTGTCCCCAGCCGCCCACTGCCGTAGTCACTCATGTCCTTGCTGTTCCTCCATTTCTCCTGCTGTTCCCTGCCCCAGGGCCTTTGCACCTGACACGCCAGTCACATCCTAACTGGAAGGTCATCCCCTCTGTTCAGCCTTCCCTGAATTTGCCTTCCAAAGCCTCCACTAGTTCCTTTGCTGCACTTGCACTAACACTAACCCTGACTCTGACCCTGACCCTGACCCTGACCCTAACCCTAAAAGTCTAAAAGGCTCTTGTTCATTTATTTGAACCCACCTCGGGGGTCTGTCGTGTGGGTTGAACGAGCTACCACATGCCGAGCACTTAGCGCAGAGCCTGGCACGTGGGAAGAGCTATGCGGTTTGTCAATATCAAGTCTGTTAAAATAACACACAATTTACAATGGGCGTGAATGCCGCGGAGGAAAAAGGAAGGCCGAGAAAGGAGGAAATGGTGGCTGAGTGATTTTAGATAAGGCGGGAAGAGGAAGCGACGTGGGATTGACATGAGCTATGTGCTGTCTGGGGAAGGGCGTTCCAGGCAGAGGGCACAGCCTGTGCAAAGGCCCTGGGGCAGGACCGCGCCTGGCGTGTTGGAGGCACAGCGAGGAGGCCCGTGTGGCTGCAACAGAGTGAGAAGGGGGAGAGAGGGAGGAGGGGAGGGTGGGGATGGGACAGGGCAGGTCGTGCAGGGCCTGGTGGGCCTTGGGAAGGACTTGGGCTTTAATTCTGGAACATACTTGGAGAGTTTCAAGCAGAGCTGACATGTACCCATAGAGCACTTGGCCCGAATGTATCAATATATTTTGAAATATTTTGAACAGGATGCTCACAGAGCCAGTGTAATTTTAAAAAGTATTACTTCTGGTTGATATAAACACAATTATTGCTGTTTTTTCCTTTAAATTTTTTCACTTTTTTTTTTTCTTCAGTGGCTGCACATGACAAAGAATATTGCCATTTTTATTAAATAAGTTATAAATTGCTGGGCTCAGCAGCTCACGCCTGTAATCCCAGCACTCTGGGAGGCCGAGGTGGGAGGATCACTTGAGGCCATGAGTTCCAGGCCAGCCTGGACAATGGTGAGACCGCCTCTCTACAGAAAATAAGAAAAAATTAGCCAGGCATCATGGTGCACACCTGTTGTCCCAGCTACTCGGGAGGCTGGGGCAGGAGGATCGCTCGAGTCCTGGAGTTGGAGTCTTCAGTGAGCTGTGATGACACCACTGCACTCCAGCCTGGGCGACAGAGCAAGACCCTGTCTCAAGAAAAAAACCAACAAGTCATAAACTTAAAAGTGCTCACTGCAGTATCCAAGCGTTCCTTCTCCTTACCGATCTCAGTCCTGTTGTCGAGGAGGTGCATAGTTACACAGCCGGTGACACTTAAATAAGCACCTTGGAGAACCGTGAGGTACTTCTAGTATTTTTCCTGTTGTAATTAGTGGGATCCGGTGCTGCCGCTTGTCGCCAATTTTGTTACTATTGATGAGTTACCTACTTAGAGCGCCAGGGACACTGTCTGTAGGTGCGCCCTGCAGACCCGGGAGGCTGAGGCAGGAGGATCACTTGAGCCCAGGAGTTCGAGGCTGCAGTGAGCTGTGATCGCAGCCTCATTTTGGTATTTCTGCTGTCGTGCTGGGAGCCGGTGTTCCTTCTTGTTGCTGTTGTTGTCATTATTATTATTATTGATGCATTACCTACTTACCGTGCAAGTACACCTTCTACAGGTGCACACCCCATGGGACCAGGTGCTCCTGGCACCTCCCTGGGCGTTGTGGGAGCCCTGTCCCTTGTCACTACTTATCATCACTATTGATGAGTCCCCGCAGGGAGGGCCAGGACCACCCCCTCCTGGACCGCCCATGCTCTCTGGGGCGTTGTGGGGCCGTAGCCTCAGTTTCCTGGCTTGGCAGCCCTGGTGGCCGGCGGGGGACACGCGCAGGGGTGTAGGAGGAGGAGGAGGACAAGGGGAAGGAGGAGGGAGGGGAGGAGGGAGAGAAGGAGGCGCGGGAGGAGGAAGAGGAGGAGGGAGACTCGGGAGGAGGGGGAGGAGGGAGGG